>NC_083108.1:82572756-82884574 GCF_949774975.1 Lagenorhynchus albirostris
AGCCCACCTGTCACCTGATCAGAGAAGCTGTCTGTGGCCCTCCCACTGAAACTCTCTGGCATTCAGATCCTTCTGATGAGATAATGAGGTATTTCATTGTGTCCTGAGAGGTACTTACTGCTATCTAATAATGATCCTGTTTATTGACTTACTGGTTTACTGTCTGTTCCCCTTGCTGGAATGTGAGCGCCATGATGCCAGGAAACTTCAGGGTCTGTTCAACATCGGATCCCTAATACAGTGCCTGGCACATAACAGATGCACAATAAATACTTCCTGGAAGTTACTATTGAATGCTCTGTACTACCAGCCTGCCTCCCAATAAACCTGGAGACTATACTCTCAGCCACACCTAATACAGGGCCTTGTGTACACGGGCTCTTGGTCAATATTTGCTGAATGAATGGTATTTCTGTTTACCTACCTGGAGACGGAGCTGGGGTGCAAGGGTGTCAGACTCTCAGCATGATGGGTCTTTCGGATCAAGGGAGGACGAAGGCAGGGATGTGAGGCGCCCAGAGCCCCTCCTGCCTGGCCGTCCACAATGTTGCTTTTCACGTCTTTCAGATGCAGCCCTGTGCCAGCCCTTAGGAGCAGCTGGGCGGGGCCTTCCCACACGGCAGGACCCACAGTAGAGCCTTGTTTTCCTCTGTCCTCTGCCTGAACCCTGCCGGCTGGGCAAAGCCCTCCCCGGGGCCTGGCTCAGCTCTGTTGCAGAGACTTAGATGCCCGAGTCTGCTTTCTGTCTTGTGGCAGATTCGTGGGAAGTGACGTGTGGCTGGGAGTGGTTGGATCATCATAGCTCCCAAGGACAATAGCCGTGTTTCCCTGAAGATGCTGCTCCACACACCAGTTATACCCAGTTCCCTGCAGAACCTGCTCACGTGCTCTAAACACTCCCCTTTTCATCTGAAAGAAGTGTGACTCAGTGTTTAGCATTCAGCTAAGAAGCCACCTCCTCCAGGAAGTTGTCCCTGAATGCCTTCCACTAACCTGCATTAAATGCCTCTTTTATGACTTCTCAGGGCTTGCACTTGTCTAGTGGTCGTGTTCCACTGGATTATGAGCTCCCCCAGACAGGACCTGGGATCTGCAGCCCCTGGTACAGCAGCCAGCATACGGCAGGCATGCAGTGATTGCAAGAATGAGTGAATGAGTGCGTGAAGCTCTTGTAGCAGCCATATTGGCGTATTTTGGGGGGGCCTTCATTTGCCAGTTTGTTCTATGAGGGCTGGTCGTATGGTTTTTCTGGAATCCTTTAGCCCAGTGGTTCTCAGCTGGGGGTGATCTTTTTTACTCGCCAGGGGACATTTGTCAATGCCTGGAAACGTTTTTGGTTGTCACAACTGGAGGGGGCGGAGGCATGTTACTGACATCTAGTGGGTGGAGGCCGGGATGCTGCCAAACACCCTCCAGTGCACAGGACGACGCCCACCACAAAGACTCTCCCAGCCCAAAGTGTCAGTGACGCTGAGGCTGAGAAGCTCCACCAGCCATTCTGTCCTTTCAATTCTGAGGTGCCCAGGTGAGACTGGTACCAAGAAAGAGATGATATCACCAAAGTCCTGGGAGTATGAAGGAAGGTGGCAAGGAAAGGATGACTAATGCTTGTGCACATAGCTGGCTTATCCTTTTTGTGTATAACATTTCCAAGTAAACAAGCTGTATGTTACAGAACCACCCCCCCCCCACACTTATTTCCTAGAGTCGTTGTATCAGTTACACAGACTGTGTAACAACACTTTCCAAAACATGGTTTGAAACAACAGTCATTTGTTATGACTCATGACTTTGTTGGTCAACTGGGCACTTCTGCTGATTTGGGATGGGTTTAGCTGACCCCTGCTGCTGATTTGGGCTGGGTTTAGCTGACCTCTGCCTATCTGTGGGCAGCTGATACATCCGCTGGGGGGTGGCTGGTTGAATTTGGCTTCAGTTGGGATGACGTGATTCAGTTTCATAGGTCTTTCTTCTTCCTGCAGGCTAATACCATCACTTCCACCATGTCCCGTTGGCCAAAACAAGTCACATGGCTGAACTCAAATCAAAGGGAGAGGAAATAGACTCTACTTCTTGAGGGGAGAAGCTGCAAAGTGACTTTGCCAAGGGCTGTGGATAGGGAGGTGTGGATAGGAAGAGCTGTTTTGTCCATTCCCACCCCAACTCCTAACTTCCCTAATTCTGCTAGCAGCCTAGGGATGTGCTGAGCCACCCTTGAAAGTGGCACTTATATTTCCTCAAGCCTTTGATGTATTCTATTAAATCATGACAAACATGATTCAGGCCATCATATAGATATCTTACCTCCTCCCTCCCCAGATGAAGAATCCCACCTAAACACACACACACACACACGCACACACACACACACAAGACATCTCCACCTGTCTGGCTGGACATAACTCAACATATCCCAGAACGAAGTCATCAACTTTCCTAAACTTCAGTTTCAGTTGATGGCATCACCAGCTACCTACCCAAGCCAGAAATATCAGAATTATCCAAAACCCTTCACTCTCCTCTAATCCCCACCCCCAATCCAGCCTATATCCAGGCTCTTCTAACTTTACCTCCAAAATATTTTTCTAACCTCCTTTCTAACACTGCTCCCATTGGGAAACCCTTCGGCCTCTCAGCTGGGCATAGCAGCAGCCTCTTATTTGTGTCCCCACCTCTAGTCTTGTCCCCTTCCTCCCACACCCTGCATTAAATCAGTAAGCCCATCCTTTACGCCAGAGAGACATGCATGTAAGACACAGCCTGACAATATCACTTGATAAGAAGTAAAGACTTTTATGCTGTTACTTGGACTTATAACCAAGAATGTCTGCATCGTGTCCTGGGAACCACCTCTCCTATCCATGGGTGTCGTGCCCTCGGGCTGCTATACACATAGGATATGGTATCAGAGAAGGAATTAACATCAGCTTTGTTGTTAGCTGAGTCAGTGCTTGTGATCAGATCAGCAGCTCCTACTCCCTTGGAGGGAGGGATGGAAGCGGGCCTGGTGTTAGGGGAGAGGCTGCAGTGGCCTCCTTGCCTATTTTAGCCCTCCATCTGCCACTTACAGAAAAATAGCCAAACTCTGTAGCCCTCTGTGCCAGTTACTTTTGCTACATAACAAACCACCCCAGGGAATTCCCTGGTGGTCCAGTGGTTAGGACTTGGTGCTTTCACTGCCGTGGCCCGGGTTCAATCCCTGGTCAGGGAACTAAGATCCTGCAAGCCACTCGCTATGGCCAAAAAAAAAAAAAAAAGGACCAAACCACCCTAAAGTTAGTGGTTCAAGGAATTAAAGGGAAGATAGCTTACCTCTACTCCATGACATCTGGGGCTCCAGCTTGGGGGGACTTAAAGTTTGGCAGTGACTTGATGACTCAGGTCTGAAATAACCTGAAGTCTTGTTCACTCATGCCTCTATGAGTTGACGCTGCTTCTTGGCTGGAACCTCAGCCAGCACTATGAGCTGGGACACTTTTATGTAGCCTCTCCACATGGCTGCTTGGGCTTCCTTACAGCATGACAGCCGGTTCCCAAGAGCGAGCATCCAAAGAAAGCCAAGTGGAAGGTGCGTCCTTGACATAGCCTTGGAAGTAAGAACGTATCACTTCCACCAATATAAGAACTCCTGATTTTCAGCTGGGCATATGGCCATCTGAAATAGAAACTACATTTCCCAGCCTCCCTTGCAGTTAGATGTGGCCAAGTGATTAAGTTCTGGCCAATGAGATTCAAGTGGAAGAATTATGTGTAATTTTCAGGAAGTACCTTTCAAAGGAGAGGGCACTCTGATATTTCTTCTTTCCTTCTTGCTGGCTAGAATAAGGATATGATGGCTGGAGCTTAAGCAGTCATTTTGTATCTTGAGGCAGAAGTCCAGTGCAAAGAATGGCAGAGAAACAAGATAGGAGTATCGGTCCTTGATATCAGGGGTAACTTAGCAATCCTAAATTACCTGACTGCAGATTTCTAGTATATGTTTATATTATGTAAGGTATTGTTATTTGGAATTTCTTTAACATAAATATCTTAGAGTGTAAAATTTGCAAGTTAACAGGGTAAACCGTCTCTAATTACTCTTAATGCTATAAACTTGGCTTAGAGGTATATGCTTTAGCATTTGCACTTGCTGGTGCTGCTTCTATGGGAAAAAAAAAACAAGCAACTCTCCATCTTCTGGATCTCCTTATCAAGCACCCCAGAGAGTTACCTGAAGGGGGTAGGGTGGGTTTTGGGGCCCTGAAGAAGTCACCTGATTTGCTCTGAGCTAGGCTGGGGACGGAACAACTGTGTCCTGAGCTGAAGCCCTGCCTTCCTGGGGCTTTGCCCAGGCTGCTCTAGAGACGTCGGCCTCTGCCCTGCAAACAGAGACTGTCACCTTGTGTGCCGCGGCCTGGTGCGGAATACACACCGCCCAGTGGAAAGTCCTCCGAGGTGGTACCAGAAATCTCTCGACGTCAGCAACTTTTAAACCCAGGCCAGCCAGCTATCCCAAGTTCATTTCCGTCCCCTCCACAAATAAAGGAAGCTTCCGCCAGCTTTCCTCCTGTAGGTAACCGACCACGGATTCAGATCAATACCGCCATTTGCCTCTCAGTCCCCGGGAGAGCACACAGAAAGTGAAAAGTCACATGCCTGGATTCGACTTTCTCTCGGGCTTAGAATCCAAGTGACCCTCTTGTCTACTTTACGTGGCTTTTCTGACCTTCTTATTCTTTTTCATTTTCAGAGGATAGTGAGGCTGTTGAGACCAACCACGGATAATTCAACAAGGGATGTTAAAAGGCTCTAAGAACAGCAGTTGCTGCACTTATACTCAGTACCCACTTTCACCCAAACTCTGTGCATTTTCTGAGGCATTTCTTCTGGCCAAAGAACCGGGGACCGGTCTCACTTTACCCCTTTGCGCCATCACCCACTATCCACGTTCCCTCAACCCACAAAGAAATGTTTTAGGCGAACATAGTTCTAGGTTGACATTTGGGATCTGAGCCTCATTTCCTCTGGCTTTGAATTCCTATTAACTCGTCCACGAAACCCGGAAAAGCAGGTCCAGTTAAAGAAAGATGTGGCTTTGTTCTTCCTCTAAGCATTGTTCTTCTTTCAAAGGAAATGAAAGGCAACCTCCATAAGGAAAATCAGA
This sequence comes from Lagenorhynchus albirostris, assembly GCF_949774975.1. NCBI lineage: Eukaryota > Metazoa > Chordata > Mammalia > Artiodactyla > Delphinidae > Lagenorhynchus > Lagenorhynchus albirostris. The sequence continues at coordinate 82,577,900 of NC_083108.1, forward strand.
AAGATTCATGCAAAACAAGAATTTAACGCTGCCAATATTCGGCTTTGGATACCATCCTTGTCACTTGGATATTTCAATTGTCTGTTTGAACTGAAGCTGGTGTACATTTTTAGAAATATTTAAAGCTTTTGTTTCCTCTCTCTCTCAATGGGTTTAAACTTCTTAAGCACTAATGAGTCCAGCTTGGGGAATCCAGTGTTTATGAAGTCCAAATGAGCATCCTCTATAACAGTAGCTCTAAGTAAAAATCTTTTTGATCCGTCAAAGCTGTTTGGAAGGGAACTTAAAGGCATATTTTCATGGTTAAATTACTTGAAAGGGGAAGCATCTACAGCAGGAAAACAAATCCCCAAGTTAATAATTTTCCGACGTTCCTCTTTGCTATCTCAGGCCTGGGTATTTGCATTGAGCTGTGCGAATACAGGAACCACTAGCTACACATGACTATTTACATTTAAATTAAATAAAATGTAAAATTCAGTTCCTCGGTTGCACTGGCCATACTGCAAGGCCTCAGGAGCCATAGGGGGCAAGTGGCTACCATAGTGGACGGCACAGAGGTAGAATATTTCCATCACTGCAGGAAGTTCTATGGGTCAACACTGGTGTATAGACACTCCTCCCATAACCAGTTTTTCCTCCCAATGATTTGGTGCTAATTGAATTCTTCTAGAACCTTCCATTCAAGATTAATTAAATCCCTTACCGTGTAGGCTCTGGATCTTCATGCAATTGGGGCCACCTCAGGTGGCCGTGGAGGAATTTTACGTCATCCCACTGATAGATGGATCAAGGTGCAGCAAGTGTCGCTTCCCCGGCTGTCTAAATTTTAAGATCCACCTCCCAATAAAAAGTCTGTAAGTGAAAAAAAGGAGTGATACACACCAACATTTCAACGATGAATATCTCTGGAGGATAGTGTGGGAATCTTATTTTCTTCTTCATGCTCTTCTGTATTTTTCAATGTATGATTTCCATGTATCGCTTTTAAAATTAGAGAAAAACCGATAGCTCTGTTTTTAAAGGGTGAAATAACCTATAAAATAATAAATCCATACTTTTTGAACAAATATAAGAAGTCTTTTAACTCAAACAAGTGTTTTCCTTCAAAAGAATGACCTTGGATCGTTCTATGCTTATTCCAGCAACGACTCTGCTATTGATATTATCTTTATAAATTCCTTTTCGAGGCAGCCTATAAATTACACATGAAAATCAATCTTACAGAGCTATACCTGCTTTAATAATGACATCATTAACAAGATAAATTACCACACTTATTCACTACACTGAGCTCTGAATTACTTTAGGCTGTTTGCAAAAAACTGAGTCCACCTTCAAAAAGGTTGAAGATTTGTCAGACTCCCAAATTTTTCACAAGAATAGAGACAGGGTTTTAAACATTGTTCCAAAAAACGGTGGGTGCCAAACATCTGTTTCTTTTCTTTCTCTTACCCCTTCACCCCTTTACTGTCTGTGGAGAATATAACCTTGTAAGAAAATGTCAAAATATTCACAGGCCCCCTTTTCCAGAAATAACATTTCTCATTGTCTTCACTGGAAAGTTGTAATCTCTTCCCAATGGGTCAGCAGTTCCAGGGAACCTTCTCTGTGTGCATCAAACTCGCGTCCGCCAAGTGGAATACAAAATGAGCTGCTTAGGCGGGGATTGAACAACAGACCTCAATCAGGGGCAGAGGATGCAAAGAAACAGAGATGCTTTCCTGTCTGGGCCCACGCGCGCGCGCACACACACACACACACACAGCGGGATACACAGGAGCAGCCTGAGAATATTAGCTTGGAAGGATCCCCAAGCTACTTGGGTCCCTGGATTGGAGGAAACGGATCTCTCCTATTTGTACCTCTTGGTTTGAGATCTACTAAATCATTTAATTTCTGTCCCAAAGGAGTATTTATCAGCAACTTTTGACCCTATCCAAGAGATAAAAACATTCAGATTATCCCTTGTGCCAAAACCTTATCCACCCCCAGGGATTTTATAAAACATTCAAAAACCTACTGACAGAATACAAGATCTGGTAAGAAAGTCCTATTTTCTTTGCCCTGGATTTTTGTCTTATTTTGACCTATCTTGCTGTATCTATTTTAAATTGAAAACCAATATAATGATAATATTAATATAGAAGAGCCACAATAATCTGATCACCCTATATAAAACTAATTTTATTTGGGGACATTTTCTTTCACTCACTATGAAATAATAGTGTCCGTAACATTTTGTATTTATCCTTTTTAAAACTATTCATACATTTTTAACTTGGCATAGCAAACATTTTCCCTTGTTTCCACATGGTCTTCAAAGTGACCTTATATGGCTCCGTAATATTTCACCATGATGCTAGAACATGAATTATGAAACTATTCTTCTCATGCAGATGGAACATGCAGATGGTTTCCAAGTTTTTACTTTACAGATGATGCTGCATTGAACATACATTTTTTTTTCTGTTGCACAAATTGAGTATTTGTGGGTAATTTTTATATAAGAACAATGAACTCTCAAAAGAGGGTCTAATTCTTGTTTATATGGTATAAGTTCGGCAAGTCTGTAAGTTCTGTGCAGCTGATTTATTGTTTATTTCCTTTATTTATGCATGAACTTGCAGATCTTTAAACATACTCCCTTTTATTAATTTGTCCCTGTGTTACGACTAGTTTTTATTCTATTCATTTTATACTAACATTATTTAGCTGATAGTTTATGAATCCTTATCTTGATTTCATTACAAACTATAACTTTTAATAATAACCAATTTTTATTTTGATAAATATTTTGCTTTATGCATTACATTATTGAGTATTAATCCCTTTTCTTTTATATGAATTTGATTGAAAGTCATTTGCCATTATAGTCTGCCTTTCTATTTGCTTTTTGTGTCTCTTGTGAACAACCTGTTTCAAACCCTATGCTTTTAATGAATGAATCTGGACTATTTACATTTATTGTTATAATGGTTTTTCTTTTCTTGTTGATTAATTGATTTTGTTTTCTCTTTGTTGGCTTCTTCAGTCTCACATTCTTAGAATGATTTTTACTTGTGAACTTTCTGTTTTCAAAAATAGTATGTTTAAATGGCAAATACCTGCATTTGAACATCACCCATAAGAAGTAGGCTCTTTTTTGTTCTCAGCTTTTCCCATTGTTGGTTTAGGATTTGGCTTTTTTTGAGTCTAAGTCAGTTATGACTCATCCATCCACCTCTCGACTTCCAAAATGTTCTTGCTGTTCCCTCCTCCCCTCCTTGAAGGTTTAAGATTCTAAAAAACCAAAACCAACACCAAAACCAAAAAACTGCCTTTCTAGTAGTTTTAGTGAGGTTTTGGGAGGGAACAAAGTTAGACGTATATGTTCCATCAACCATCTTAACCCCAAAATGCTCCATCCCAGTTTACATTATTCTGTCTAAACTACTCTGGTCTTCATACATTCTTTTCTAGCACAGCAAGAGTTTTAAAAATTCTTTTCCCCTTTCTTTAGTCCTTGGAGTTCTTGACAATGTCTTCTCCACTGATGTCTCACGAAATGGTACTTAGGTGGTAAATTTTGTGAAAGTCTGCTAGGGTAAGAATATCCTTCTAATGCAGTCACATTTGAATAATGCAAGGCAGACCACTTTCTTAGCTATCATCACTTTCTTTGTTTTTTTTTTTTTCTTTAATGTTTTTGGAGATTGACTTCTGATTTGGTCATTGCAGCAGGAGGGTCCCCAGAAATATCCTGCTTCAGACATCTTTGAGAGAAATCCGTCTTTTCTACTTGGGAGTTTGAAGAACTTTCATCCTTTCTCCCGTTCTTATCTCTGTAAATTTCTTCCTGAATCTTAGTCTGTGCTTTTAGGCTCTTCCATTTTATCAGTTCTCTGCATCTTTGGTCTCATGTGTACTGTTTTCTGTAATGATTTGAATTTCTTTATTTTGGGAATTCTACCCTGGTCTGCTCCTTGCCCCGCTGTGATCATATCCTTGTTAATGCAGCAGTGGAAATTCTGTGCTCAGGGACTAGATTAGGTGTGACACGTACAGCATTTAGAACAGTGCCTGGAACACAGTCAAAGATCCTGAAAGGATTATAATTCTTTCCTAAAACTGTTGGGTCTTCACTCTGGACGATCTCTGATTCATGGGTGGATTGACCTCTGGGCATTTTCTGGGTCCTTTCCCTTCTTTCTTTTCTTTTTTCTTTTACTAAAGAACCTTTTCGTTAGGGCCAGCTTCCCCACCGCCCCCCCTCCCCAGATAGTCAGATTTCCTTGTAATCAATACGCTGATCCCACAAGACCAGTTCCACTAGGGCTTGAGTTGGATTCTTCCACATGCTAATTTGATGGAAGGTCATTGGAAGGTTTGGGGTTGGGAGAGGGTTTGCTGAGGTGCTGAATAGGCACATCTAGGTCAACCTGAGATCTGGAAAGCCAACCACGTGGGAAAATTGGAGATCCCCTCTCCTCTCTTCTTTAATGCTGCTGCCGTTAAAGGTTTGGAGCCTGAGACAGGTTTTAGCAGAGACAGGATTCCGAGCAGGATAATTCTGGATGTGAGGACGGAGAGGCAAGCCGGCTTGGCCATATTTCCCTCTTCCCTCTTCCCCTTACCGCCCCAAGCTTTGTCAGAGAGACCGGTCCCCAGAGCTGAGGCTAATGTCCTTATCTTGTCACAACTTGATTCTCGCTTTCCCAACATGAATCCCATGTCGCAAATAGGGTTGACCACACCCATGCAACAGAACTACAAGGGAGCATAACCTTGTGTCGCTGGGATGGGTGGGATTGTTCTGGCTGAGCACGTCATTGTGTTGCTTCTGCTAATTTGCCTCAGACAGCTGGGTGAAAGCCAGGACTCCCAGGTGGAAGAACTGGGTTTGTGGGAGGTGTCTATTTTCATGTCATTTGCATACATTTCAACTCTGCACCTGGTACTCACTCAGTATCACTGCACCTATGTGCTAGGGGCTCCACACGTGTTTCTGGAAAGAAGGGAAGGAGGGGTTTTTTATTTCTCTGTTGTCTTCACTTCCTCAAAACACTTCAACATATTTTATCTCATTGGATTGTTGCAAGAGGAAGGAGAAAGGACGATTTGTCACCAGCCTTATTTTATGGATAAGGAAACCAAGGTAGAATGGCTTGGTGATTTGTCCAGAGAAGCAAAATAACCAACACCAAAACCAACCAGGAAACCTGATGCCACTTACTGCAGATTGAAAATGGGAGCCTCGTCTATGCGGGGAAATGTTCATGTTTTTCGAATGTGCTTTCACCTGTGTATCTCAGCGGCCCTCTTGCAAATTCTGTGGAGGAGGGGGCAGGTGTTGTCACCCTGCTTTGTCTTGGAGGGAACTCCAGGCCGCCATGTTGACCCGGGATACAGGTCTCAGCTGGGTTCAGAACCCTCGGCTGCCCTGCCATGTGTAACAGAAGCTTGCATAGCTCATTAGTCTTGGTGCCAAAACAAAGACGGAGGACTTTCTCCACCAGAACTGCTGGAGGAAAAACACCCTCCCCGTTGGCTGGGGCTCCGTGCCTGCCCTTCACTCTTCCTTGGCAGGAGGGTGAGGAGAGCTTTGACTTCAAGTCAGCACCATTTCCTTCCCCTTGTTTACCCACAGCTCATGTAGGAGAATCTTGGTTTCTTCTCTATCCCTTTACTTCCTGCCTCTATGGCATTGATTCTCAAAGTATGGTCCAGGGAACCCTTGAGGGAACTCTTTTCTGGGGTCCATGACGTCAATACCATTTTTGTGATAGTGCGAAGAGAATTGCCTGTGTTGCACTCATTCTCTTATGAGTGTGCAGTGGAGCCTTCCAGAGGCTGCACAACACATGCGCGAATATCTAAGAAGGCTGCTTTCTCCTTCCAACAGCCTATCTGTGTGGCAGGATCTTCTTCATGTATTTCAACCAAAACAACATATCGCAACAGATTAGATGCAGAAGAAGAGGTAAGAATCCAGCTTTCTTTGGATTCAAGAAATTTAGATTTTCTTTGGGTAGAAAGAAATGAAAGATATTAAAGAACTTTGCAAAATGTAAAACAATGCCACCCTTCTCACTGCAGTTTTTGTTTTGGAAAAACTTATTTGTTCTGAAAAAAAAAGTATTATTTGTGTCAACATGCAATAGGTTATTGTTATTTTTACGTGAATTAATACATAGGTTTTTAAAAAATTTCTCAATTTTAATTCTTAATACAGTGAGTATCAACAGACACAGTGCATGTAGAAAACAGAAGCTCTTTGGGAATCCTCAGTCTGTTTTAAGAATGTAAAGAGGCCCTGTGTATTACTGCCCTAGGGCTTCCATAATGGATTGCCACAAACTTGGTGGCTGAAAACAACAAAAGTTTATTCTCTTACCGTCCTGGAAGCCAGAAGTCCAAAATCAGTATCTCTGGGCCCAAATCGAGGTGTCAGTAGGGGCTTACTGCTGGCGAAGGCTCTAGTGGAGAACCCAGCTATGGTGGTCCCTGCTGTTCCTTGGCTTGTGGCCCCATCACTCCAGGCTCCACCTCCATCTTTACAGGGCCTTCTCTTCTCTCTCTCAAATCTCCCCAGGCCTTTCTGTTATAAGAACAATTGTCACTGGATTTAGGGTCGACCTGGATAATCCAGCCTGATCTCATCCCAAGATCCTTAAATTAATTACATCTGCAGAGACCCTTTTTCCAAATAAGGTCGTATTCACAGGCTCCAGGAGTGTGGATGCTGACACACCTTTTGAGGGGCCGCTGTTCAACTCAGGACGCCCTCATCTGATCCTCATCCTCTCCCACCCTCCATTTGTTTTTTTAAAAGACAGTCAGGGAGGGGCTTCCCTGGGGGCGCAGTGGTTGAGAGTCCGCCTGCCGATGCAGGGGACGCGGTTTCGTGCCCCGGTCCGGGAAGATCCCACGTGACGCGGAGCGGCTGGACCCGTGAGCCACGGCCGCTGAGCCTGCGCGTCCGGAGCCTGTGCTCCGCAACAGGAGAGGCCACAGCAGTGAGAGGCCCGCGCACCGCCAAAAAAAAAGACAGTCAGGGATAAAGATCTCACATCCTTCATGGGATCAACAAGCAAGGATTCAGCTCCAGGCAAATGTACATTTTCCCCTTGCCCCTGCAGAATATGTGTGATCCTTTAGCGTCTACTATAACTCTGGCTTCCTTAGAATTTGTCTGAAAATACTCTTTTTTTCTCCCCTCATTTCTGAAGCTGCAGTGGATGGTGAAGTGAGTGGAGAAACCCTACTGTCTGTCTCACCCTCAGGAGCCTGCTTGGACCACTTTGCCTCTAGGCGACGTCTGACTTTCTCTTACTGAAGAAGAAAGAAAGATGACCCAGAAGTTTCTCCAAATATCAAACTCTGTCCAAATGCAGTTAGAGTGGCTTAAGTCACGGAGGGTCAGAAACATATGGAATAGATTCCTTTTAAAATAAACATGGGTTTTAGGAATAGTGGATTGGAAAGAGACTCAGGGCAATGAGTTTTAGGTTCTTGCTAGGACCCAAAGTGTCAATCAGGATTAGAAGGAAAAATCAGCTGACTCCTTTCCCACTGTTCTGTGGTGTAATTTATAGCACAAATTCTGGCATCAGCCTCCTTGGGTTCAAGTTCTAGTACTATTCTTTGCTAGCAGTGTGAGCGTGGGAATAGAACTGAACCTCTCTGGGTACCAGTCTCTTCATGTATATTGTGGGGAAAGGAATTATTACCTCCCTTGTATCGCTCAGGATATGCTAGGTTATGCTGCAGTAGCAAATGACCCTACAAATCTCAGTTGCTTATAGCAAAGGATTATTTCTCCCTTTTAACCCGTGTCCTTCCGGGGAGGCAGAGAGTTTCGCTCCATTTCATCCTCAATTCAGGACCAGGCTGATGGAGCTTCAATCTGAAACGTTACCAGCCTCCTGAAAGAGGGAACAGATTATGAGACAAAGCCCGTACTGTCTTTTAAGGCTTTCACCTGGAAGTGAAACACATCGCTGATAATCACATTTCTTTGGCTGACATGTGTCATATGGCCGCACCTAAGTTCAACAGCATGGGAATGGTTTGTTCTTCCACGGAGGCGTGGGGTGAGGGTGTGGAGTGAGGGAATTGGAGGGGGGAGCAGCATGTGTTACAATCATACACTTCTCCATTGACCTGACAAGCTGTGGTCGGGGCCACGTGAGATAGTAGTGCGCGCAGAGCTCTTAGTACGGTGCTGGTACAGAATCAGTGCTCGCTGAATATTATTACACCCAGATCACGACATTACCCCCAGGCCAGTGTGCCCTCCATCACTACCCAGTGCCCTAGCTGAGGGCTCACTCTGTGAGTTTGCTTGCTTCTGATAGTAAGATACAAGAGGAGAAGGGGGGAAAACATCCATTTGGTGAGCTGGGTGGCTTTCTATAGCTGGGGCAGTACAATGGAAGTCTTGTCAGTTCTACTTTTTTGGTTGTTGTTTACAAATAATTAAGGGGGGAATTCCCTGGCGATCCAGTGGTTAGGACTTGGCGCTTTCACTGCCCAGGTTCGATCCCTGGTCGGGAAACGAAGACCCTGCAAGCATTAGGCATTGCCTAAATAAACAAACAAACAAATAAATAAGGGGCCTCCTGAATGAAGGTGAGGGGCGGGTATTTACCCCACACACCCTTTTCCATACTGTGCATCTCTTTATTTATTTACTTACTTATTTTTTAATGTCTTTATTGGAGTATAATTGCTTTACAATGGTGCATTAGTTTCTGCTTTATAGCGAAGTGAATCAGCTACATATATCCCCATATCTCCTCCCTCTTGCGTCTCCCTTCCACCCTCCCACGTGCATCTCTTTAAAAAGCAGACTCTCCTTCATTTCTTTGAGACCCAACATCTCACCCAGTATCAAGCGGACAGTAGATGCCTGATCAGGGTTTGTGGGATGAATGAATGAATGAGTTAGTCCTAGGAGTGTGCTCCTAAAATTTAGTTGAACAACTGACTCTATTGAAAAAAAAAAGAAAAGCTTTGGTTTGTAGCATTTACCAGTTTCCATGGTGTAAATGCTCTCACCATGTGACTGATCTTAAGGTACCCAGGAGATGTCACCACATGTGGCATTGGGAGAGGCACAGGATGGCCTTCACCAAGCTGTGGGAGCCAGCTTTAGCACACCACTGATTGCCCTCCGTGACACCCTTGCTCTCTCTCAAGGAAGTGCTCAGAGAATCAAAAAGCAATTCATTCCATTTTTGAACTGTTCCCATTATTACCAGACACTTATATAAAATACAATTGACTAATGTCTTCCTTGGAGCAGAAGGATTCCTCCCTCCTTAGTGCAGAAAACTAGAATTAGGAAGGTATGTAGATTGTTTTGCTGTGTGACTTCAGACAATCCCTTTACCCTCTCTGGGCTCCAAGGCATGAGAATGATAACATGAAAGTTGCACAGGCTTGACTTGACCCAGAGGATAAATGGCAGCCTGCTGGATGGTCTATGGGAGATGCTTTTGGTTTGATTCTGAAACATGCCCAGCTTGGGCTAAGGAGGACCCCCTGGCATGGAACTTTCTCTCCTGAGCACATCCGTTGTCACCACAAACCAGAATTGTCACACGTGCTTACAAATTCTTCTACAAAAATTCCAAAAAAGCCCAGCCCAGAGACCGAGAAGCAGGTAACCAAGAAAAACAATAATCACCTTATTCTGGAAAGTTCAAATGTGGACCAGAGCCTGTACGTACGATTTTAGGGCAATGAAAGGAATGGAAAATTTCGCTCACTCACATCTTTTTGTGAAAGCTCTCCTGGCGCCATTGTTGGCTCCAGAGGGGGGCCTCGTCGTGCTGCAGGATGAATGTGAAAACACGCGCAGCCCTCACTGGCTTCCTAATCTCCACATATTACAGATGACGGATGACGGTTGGATTTCATCCATGGTCTCTGCAGGCACCAGACAGCCATGCTGGCTCTCCAGTCTGTGTCGGATGTTGGTGAAACTCAGGGGTGCTCTCAACACCCTCCCTGGCGTGTGAAGGGGACCTAGGTCTCCCTGGGGGGGGGGGTCTGTCTGTAACCTTGGTAATGAATGCCAGGCTCCAGTGGGGACAGCTGAGTTTCCTAGTCCTCAGGGAGTGAGTGAGCTATCAGGAGCTGTGGACATCCTAGTGACTTCTCTTCCAGGGGGTCTACTCTTAGGTTTCCTTCATCTTGTCCCCCTCATCTGTTGCCCCAGACATCAGTCCCTGGCATATGGGCTGCCTTATAGGTTCATGTCCACCCCTGCTGTTCTCAGGAGTCATCTGGGACTCTCTCCCTCACCCCTCACATCAGGGAACCTGGAAAGTTTTCTGTCACACATCTCCCTTCTCCATCTTTCCTGCTACTACCAGAGTAGCAGGTGTACAAGGGACAGGGCTCCTATTCCATCGTGAAAACCCAACAAGGAAATTGGATTTCTTACCCATCTATGTCACACACAGACAAAGCTATGATTTTTCACCAAAGAGCAGCTTTGGATGAACTGGCAAGTGCTAGATTTAGAACCTCAGCATAAGCCCAGGGGATTTGGAAATGAACTTGCAAGTTATTCTTCTCTGCCCAGGAGACCCCAACAAATAGAAGCATTCACTCCTAGCCCTCTCCTGAAAGCCACCAACACTGCTCACCGGGGTGGCAGTGACAGCCTCCCCTTAATCTCCCCACTTCCTCCCTTGCTCCCACAATCCATTTATTCTCCTTCCAACCACTAAAGTGACCTTCAAAAGACATAAATCAGAACAGAAAGGAGACCAGAGTAACCAAGTGTCCCCTGGGGGCATGATCACCCTAGATGAGAACCCTGCTTGGTGAAATGTGGTCTTTCCCCTCCTTTTTTCCTTTCCTCATAGCAGTTGCTATCATCACTACTTCTTTTGTTTATTCATTTGTCTTCTGTTTATTGTCTGAGGAGGTTTTAAAACATGGCTGCATATTCTTCGACATCCTTTCCCCCCCCCATCCCTTCAAATCCTTCTCCTGCCTCCCCTGCCTTTTCCTTCTCTTAACAAATGCAGAGAGAAGTGATGGGATAAAGCAAGCTGAAGACCAGAATTAAGGCTTAATCTTTTCTGTACCTCCTGAATCCTCATTTCGGCTCTGTGCATGGGTTAGATTAACAGGTCTTGAACCTTCCAAAATTAACAAACCAATGATGCTATGTTCCATTCCAGTGATGCTTAAACTTGACCGTACATCAGAATCCCTTAGAGGGCCTGTGAAAACACAGATCGCCAGGCCAAGCCTGATTTTCTGACTCAGCAGGTCTGGGGTGGGGCTAGAGAAGCTGCATTTCTATCAAGTTCCCAAGAGATGATGCTGGGCTGGGGACCACATTCTGAGAACCACTGGCCTGTTTGAACTCATAAGCATCAATGGTTTGCTTGCTGGACCATTCCTCCATCTTAATTGCCTGCTTAATTTGGAGGAGGCGGGGAGCATTCGTAGGATAAAAGATAGCAGCCTTGGGACTACGAATGGAATTGCTGTGCTATTTTCTTCCCCGTGGGTGAGAACTGAGATGTTGCAGCAGAGGGGCAGCCTGGTGGGGGTCCCTGTGCCAGAGGAAATGCCACCCATGGCCTCACCTCCTTGGTGAGTGGTGCCCGACAGGCAAGGGCTCATTAGCAGGCACAGTGATGGGTCTCCGCTGGCCCCAGCTCTGGAGAAACGTCCCAGCAAGACTATACAAATGTGGGAGCCTGTAATAGACCTGGTTAATTACGCTGCCATTTGAAGGTACATAATCGTCCTTGCAAAGTGGAAAAATTACGGGTTACCAGGCTGTCAGAGGTAGCTCGGGTGAGCTGTCAGCCTGAGCACGAGTGACTTTTTAATTGAAAAAGGTTTCTGTTCTGCTTGCTGGGTCCACCGTTCTCTTTTAGAAGGGTCATGTCACACTGCTGGGACACAGACGCCACGCAGGGGGGGTGGTGTTAGGAATAAAGTGGGCTTGTATCAGCTCACAAACAGCAGCAAATGTCAGGGCATGGGTGAATTATGAGCTATTCCAGGAGATATATTTGTTTTCATTTCTAACCCCAAAGCTAATTGTAAGAAATGAAATTCGTGTTTGTTTTTCTTTAGGTATGCTTGATTTTTTTAAACATCTTTATTGGAGTATAATTGCTTTACAGTGGTGTGGTAGTTTCTGCTGTATAACAAAGTGAATCAGCTATACATATATATATATATATCCCCATATCTCCTCCCTCTTGCGTCTCCCTCCCACCCTCCCTAGCCCACCCCTCTAGGTGGGTGTGCTTGAACTTACAAGTCTTACGACTTGGGGAACTAGGTCAACCAGACTTTGCATATGCTTACACCTTGGTTGAATAAAGCCTTTATTTACGTCTCTCCCCACTTCTCTCCAGAAAAGAATGAGACAGCTTACAGCAAAGGATATCATTAAAAAAATAAAATTTAAAAGATTAGTATAACAGAAACAGCAAGTTAGGTCCACTGAAAGAGGGAGTGACTATGCCAACTACAAGGTTTAGCAGTTTCTATGTGATAAAGCATATGATTCAGCCCTGAGCTTCCTGGTATCCAGGTCAAAAAGGGAAACACAGGAAGTCTCATCTCTCTCATTATAGAAAGAAGGTAAACAGCAAATCTTTAGTTTACTTCTGATACCAAGTTCTGAAATAAATTTCTTATATTGGGCTTCATATAAAGGATATCAAGTTACAATGCTCTTTACAACCATTTTAGAGCAAATGCAAATATAGAATTCCTCTGATGGTTTCTTGAAATAATCTTGGATGAAAGCCAGTATGGTGAAGGTAATTCTTCAAGGAGCTAATCTGACATGGTGCATGTGTGAAGACTCCTTGTGACCTTATTTGATCTGAAAATGGATCCTTTCTGAGGAGTGGAGGAATGATATTAATACTCCAGCAAACCATGCTACTTCAGCTATTTTAGTTGCAAAGAAAAGGGACCCACACTGGCTTTCTCAAGTAATGATCATTGCAAGCCTACAGTAAATGCTTAATGCCTTCTAAATGCTTTTCATCACAATTAGAGTAAATCCTACAAGGCCGTATATGATCAGGCCCTGTCTGGGGCAATTCTTGCCTCAGGGCCTTTGCACCTGCTGTTCCTCCACACAGAACACCCCTTCCTCAGTTCTTCAATTGCTAGGTTCCTACTTATTCTTAAATCTGTGCCCAAATGTCCCCTCCTTAGAGAGGCCCTCCCTGACCACATAATTAATGCAGCCCTTCTCACCTTCACTCATTCTCCATCATATTATTTTATTTCATTTTGTCTTCATAGCAGTTGTCGCTCTGAAATTATCTTGTTCACTTGTTTATTTTCTGTCTCTTCTCCTCATGAGACCCAGGATCGTGTCTCTTACTTCAGTGCCCTAAACAGTGCCAGGCAGTTAAAACATGCCTAAAAATGATGCGTTGAATGAATGAATAAATAAACTTACAATGGATATTTGGTTGTCTCATGCCCAGAATGTGAGCCCTGGTCAAGGCTGTCATGTAGAGTTGTAGATGTTGTACACTGCACAACAACTGCAGGAGGTGCTGCCACTTATGTACGGCACTCCCCTTCCCAAGACATTCACTGTACACCTTACACAGCTATGTGCAGCAACCATGGAGTACTGGGTCCTCTTGGAGATGGGAACTGGAAAGCCCTAATTCCCAAGAAGGTACAAAGACCCCAGCTGCAGGACCTGAGGCTCTTCCCTCCAGGGCACACCCACCAGCAGGACTCAACTACTCTCTTTGTTTCAACTTTTCTCTCTGGGTCTTCTTGTGTGTCCTCTCTCTATCATTCAGACAACCTGGACTTCTATTCAGGTGATCTTGGTCATAACTTTGTCTTGCTCATGGCTCTCTAGCGCCCCTACTGCCCACATCTTCTCTCAACCTCGTGCCTTTTTGTTCCTGTCACCAGTCACCAGGTCCTCTCCACATTCCCAATTCAAATTCCCCAGAGGGAAAATCGTTTTAGTCTCATTTATCCTATTTGGGCAGAATCTTCATGCTCAGCTTCCTCATTGGCTGCCAACCAGCTAATGTCTTGGCCACTGACACTGAGTTGTCACCTCTGTCCAATCAGCTGAACGCATGAGGTGAAAGGTGTATGGTACAAAACAGGCTCTGCCCAGGAAAAGGTCTGTAGGTGGGGCAGCCTCTCCCTCCTTGAATCATGGGGCACATCATTGACTCAGCCAGCCCCACTTCACCTCCCTAAGGAGAGCCAGGAATAGGCCATGCAATGATAGACAGATCCGTTTGTCTGAAAACCAAACTGACTAGGGGCAGGGCTCCTATTCCATTGTGAAAACCAAGCCAGGAAATTAGACTTCTTACCCACTTCACACACAGGCAGAGCTATGAATTTTCACAAAAAAAGCAGCTTTGGATGAACCAGCAAGTGCCAGATCTAGAACCTGAGCATCAAGCCCATGGGATATTTGTTTACAGGTTTTCTCAGGAGATTTTTGGAACCAACTTGCAATTTATTCAACTCTGCCCAGGAGACCCCAACAAATAGAAGCATCTTGGTAGTAAGAAAGCTACTTTCCCCTTCTGAGCCTCAATTATCCAATTTTTCAAATGGGCATAGCCACCCTTGGGCCCACTTGAGAAAGCTTGGAGCCTTTGAGCTGGGCCATGAACACAGATCCACAGCCCTGCCCCAGCTTCAGTGACTGCCAGGGACAAACATTCTTAGGAAACTACGGTCTCTCCTGCTGTGTCCTCTAATGTGGCATCCTAAAATCAGGTCTCATGGCCTATTCAGAGTGAGGACTTTTTCTCTGATTCCCTATGTTGAGCCTGAGAAAAGGGAAGTCCAGAGAGGTAAATGACTTGACCATGGTCACCCAGCATCCACGAGGAGGCTCTAGTCTCCCCTCCTCTCTGAGCAGTGTCCTTTTCATGACGTCATACTCTGTTTCTCAGGTACGCTTTCCTGAGCACTGCCTCTAACTTCCCAGAGATGGGACTGATGTTGCTTATCCCTACAACACCTGGCATTGGCTTCCAAATGATGGTTAAGGTTGGTTGAAATGAAACCAACCAAACTATTGCCTTCTCAAAGCATTTCAGTGATAGCACATCCCTACCTCAGGGCCTTTGCACCTGCTGTGACTTTTGCTTGGATAGTCTCATGGCTCTCTGACTTTGTTTTTCTGCTCAAATATCATCTCCTTAAAGGGTCTTTCTTTAACCTTCTTGTTTAGCTAGCGCCCATCATGCTTTCTTCCTTCACCGTGTTTAGCTTTGTGTGTCGGCTGTCTATTACCTGATGTTATAATATTTATTTGTTTGTTTGCTCATTACCTACCTTGTCCACTAGAATGTCAACTGCATGAGGGCAGCTGGGACATTGCTTTATTCTATCCTGTGTTCCCAGGTCCTTGAACAGTGCCTGACACAGGACAGAAGTTACTAAATGTTTATTGAATGAACGAATGCCTAATCAATATTTATTTCCTCATTTGGACTTTCTGTTGAAATAAAGAGAAGGGTCCCAGCTGGTTCATCCAATGACAAGGCTCTGTAGGGTGACTGACTTGCCCCAGTTTGCTGGGACTTTCCCGGGCTTAGCACTGGAAGTCCAGTGTCCTTGGTCTCTGGCAAACAGGGAGGGTTGCCACCTAAGAGCTATGATATCATTAGCCCTGTCATCCATGCTGTTAATAATAGCAGCTAACTCTTATAGGGCCCTTGCTGAATGCCAGACTTTGCTCTATGCACTTCATGTAAATCACTTTGTGTAATCATCATGGTGGCTCCATTTGGCAGCTGTGGAAACTGAGGCACAGAGAGTTAGGTAGTAGGGAGAGGCTTTGAGTCCATGCACTTCACCTCCAAAGTCCAGGCCATTAGCCCCACTTCCAGCCTGCCTCTTGATCAGGCACTCAAATCCCAGCTCTCCACTCCACTGGCCAGAGAGAGGACCCCAAAGAAGCCGACTGAAGCAGGGCTGCCTGTCAGCTCACAGGCCCTGAGGCCCCTGCGGCTTCCAGGACTCCTTCGGCCCGTGAGCTCGTGCCTATTTTGTTTGCATCACCCTGGTTCCAGATGAAGTTGGTAAAAATATATGCCTGTATAAATAACTAACTAAATAAAATGCATAAAGTAATAGTAAGTGGCACAGACCGTAAACAATTCTGCAAAATGGGGAACCTGGTGAGCGGTCAGGAGGACTCCCGTGAAAGATCCAACGCTGACTGTAAGTGCCAGGCAGCAAGTTTATGAGCTGAGAGTGAGCCTGCCCTCCCCGGGCTTGGAACGGCTCCCATGCTCCCATCAGGATGGGAGACTGTGGCAGGGTGCCCTGCCGGGAGCTCCCCTGACCCACCAGGGTGGTCTCCCCAGGGAGACAGCCACCGCCTGGGTCTGGGAGCCTGGGCATGGGACAGAGCAGGGGAGCTTGTCCTTCTGCTTTCCTCAGAGACACATCTTATTCATCTTATCCTTTATATACTTGTCCAGGTCTGAGCTATATGAGTATATGACCTGCTCAAATAAACTAAGAATTAAAAACAAACACACGAGAAAAACTGTCCTATGCGTCTTTCTAACTGCCCCCCACAAACACACACAAAGGAAGTGGTCTCACCCTTCCCCAAACTTTCCACGTCCTTGGGCTTGTGTGTATTAGGGATACTGAGTGTTCATACCCATCGGTACACAGCCGGAAGGCTGGTCCAGATGAAAAGGACCAGCCGTACCAAGTGTCGGCAGGAATGTGGAGCAACTGGAACTCTCCTGCAGTGCAGGTGGGAGTGGACCATGGTGCAGTCAGTTTGGAAAACAGTTGGGCATTTCTTCAAATGTTCAGCATACACTTACCCCACGATCCAGTCATGCTATAAACGTTCACGGATGCCCACCAAAAGTCACGTACTGGAACACGCAGAGCAGGACTCCTTGAAATAGCCCCAAGCTTGGGGGTCATCCAAAGATCATCAACAGGTGAAAGGACAAATGGGGTTTCTGTGTGAGGTGCTGTATGTGAGATCGACAAACATCTGCTGCACACAGCATGGAAGACTCACAGACATGATGTTGAGTGGGACAGGGTGGGGCACGTGCCGTCTGATTCTTTTTTTTTTTTTTGCGGTACGCAGGCCTCTCACTGCTGTGGCCTCTCCCGTTGCGGAGCACAGGCTCCGGACGCGCAGGCTCAGCAGCCATGGCTCACGGGCCCAGCCACTCCGCGGCATGTGGGATCTTCCCGGACCGGGGCACGAACCCGCGTCCCCTGCATCGGCAGGCGGACTCTCAACCACTGCGCCACCAGGGAAGCCCCCGTCTGATTCTTTTTATGTGGAGGTCAGAAGCCAGCATGCGTCCCCGCAGAGTCAGGAGGCAAGGATGGTGGTTGCGGTGGGTGTACATTAGAACTGGGACGGGACCCAAGGAGGGCATTTGGGGAACTGGGAAGGTGCTGGTCTTCCACCTGGGTGCTGGTTACATGGGTATGTGCACTTGATGAAAATTCAGTGAATTGTATGTATCTGATTTGTACACTTTTATGTATATGGTATGCTTCAATTAAACGTTTTTAAAAATTAGGGAGTGTGAAAAGAGAGGCACAGAGTGCTGTGGTGGCCCAGTGCCGCCGCGTGACTTGATTTGGGGTGATGTCCTCTCAGCCTGCTTTCATTTACAGATATGAAAGCAGCTCATCTGTCTTCCCTTGGGCCTCAGGGGAAAAGTTTCCTTTGTCTCCACGTGAAATCCGGCATCAATTCTAACAAAAGCTGGCACTCTGTATGGGCCTGAAAGAAGCTCCCGTCCCCACAGTGGCTCAGATGTCCCAGTGTTGGACAACAGCGATTGCTTGGCCCCGGTCACGTCCTAGCTGGAAACCGCTGGCTCTGCTCCCTCTGCCCCCCGGCCAGGGGTGGCCAACCCAAAGTCAAGGACAAAGACATTTTTAGAAGAGCAACTGAGAAACATTTTGGCAGCTTCTCGGCGTCTGCTCAAGCCTTTAACTTACCGCATGGTCTAACTGGAAGGTATTTGCAGCCCATAAAATTGACATGAGGCATCTTGTTACCAGTGTTATTCTTGGACCAAAATTTCGTTTCAAAGACACTTGAGACCCAGATATAGAATTCCCCAGTTCACGTGTCTTCCTCCAGCTAGTGTGGGGAGCATGTTGCAGGGGTGTTACCTGGATGGTCCACAGGGCCAGGGATTCTCAGGGCACATACAAATTAGCTCAAGAAGATGCATTGCGGAGTTTGCCTGTTTTTAGGTGTGCGGGAGCTCTCTGTGGTCCTGAGCCTTCATTAGAGTCAGGCTAATCTGTTTGAGCGCAGATCCAAAGGATGAATAGAAGGGACCAGTGATGAAGGAAAGAAAGGGCATCACCAGCAGAGAGATTGGCATGTGCAAAGGCCCTGTGGCAGGAGCAAGGAGGAAAGAAGCCCAGGGTGGTCGGGGCACAGGGGGTACACAAAGGCGGGTGGGGACCAGACCCCACAGGGCCTTGCAGCCACATTGAAGAGTTTTGCTTTATCCTATAAAAGTTTTTGCTTTTATCCCAACAGAAATCATTGAAAGATGTGAAAGGAAGACAGAGCTGGTGTTGAAACAGTGTGGACATGATCAGATCTGCTCTTGGAAAGATCACTCTGCTAAATTCCCACCATCTGCAAAGCTGCTCTGGGCTGGAGGAAAGAAAGGTGTACGAGACCTGGCCTGTCTCTCAAGAAGTTCACAATCCGGGTGAAGAAACAGAAAAGAACCCTGTTGAGGGAACACGTGACAGGGCAAATGAATAATCTAGAACAGCGCTGTCCACTGGAAACATAATATGAGCCACAAATGCAAGCCACATATTTAAAATTTTCTAGTAGCCCCACTTTTTATAAAGTGAGAAGAAACAGGTGAAATTAGTTTTAATAAATATTTTATTTAACACATTATCATCTCAACATTATTAATTGATATGGAACATTACCATTATTATTAATGAGATATTTCACATTTTTTCACATTACATCTTTGAAATCCAGTGTGTGTTTTACGTTCATGGCCCACCTCAGTTTGGACTGGCCACACTGTGAGTGCCTTACAGCCATGTGAAGTTAGTGGCTGCAGAATTGGACAGTGTGGGTCTAAGTGATGGGTGCTTGCTTGCCCTGAACACTGCCTCGGATGAACCCATCAGGCAGGAAGGATGTGAAAGGGTAGGAAAGATTTTCCCAAATGAGAACGGTATAGGATAAAATGTTAAATGAGGACACACAAGCTAGGCTGTCATGTGGGAGAGTGTTCACAGCACTGTGGTTTGTAGCAACCCCAATCAGAAACACCCTACGTGTCCATCAACAGAGGAACAGAGGGATTGGTTGGTGGATTCATACAAAGGAATACTAGCCTCCATACCCATGTCGTGGCTAAATGAAAATTGCAGAAAATAACAAGTGTCAGTCAGTGTGTGGAGGAGTTGTAACCTTTGTACATTGCCGGTGGGAGCGTAAAATGGTGCAGCTGATGTGGAAAATAGTCTGGCAGTTCTTCAGTGGGTGAAACATAGAGTCACCATAGAGCCCAGCAATTCCGCTCCTGGGTGTACTGCCCAGAGATCTAAAAACAGGTGTTCTAACAAGAATGTGTACACAGGTGTTCATAGCAGCATTACTACCAATAGCCAAAAGATGGAAACAACCCAATGTCCATCAAGAACTGGATGGCTAAAGAAAACGTGGTCCATCCATACAATGGAATAGTATTCAGCCATTAAAAGGAGTGAAGCACTGACACAGGCCACCACATGGACGAACCTTGAAAATGTTGTTCCAAGTGAAATAAACCAGACTCCAAAGGCTGCATATTACACGATTCCATTTATATGAAATGTCCAGAGCTGGTAAATCCACAGAGATAGAAAGGAGTTTGGTGGTTGCCAGGGGCCGGGGGAGGGGGGAATTGAGAGTGACGGTTTAATGGGTACACGGGTATGGGGTTTCCTTTTGGGGTGATGACAGTGTTCTGGAACTAGATAGAAGCAGTGACCGCACGCCATTGTGAAGGCGTGCCACTAATGGTGAATTGTACGTTATGTATATTTTTAAAGGCTAAAAAAAAGTGTGTGGGAGGGTGATTACTAGAGCTGCATTTCACTGAACATGAATATATTTCAAAAGAACTTTGGAAGGAAAAACCCAGCTGCAGGAGAACATGGAGCAGTCAGCAGCCCGCATCCCCTCGGCCTCCCTGGGCCCTTGCCTGCCGCTCCCCACGACCCAGGCACTTGAGACCCTCCCCAAGGACTCTCTCTGCCTGTGGGAGTGACCTTCAACCTTGAGGGGTGGGAGGGGATGTGTACTCCAGCATCCCCGCCCTCAGCGGACGCTCTGAGAGTCGCTCTACACACTCAGAGCCCCCGGGGGACCCAGCCTCAGCTGCCTAGCCGCCCGTGGCTGGCTCAGCCTTCACTGCCTTTCCTCCCACCCCCAGTTCCTCACCAGCCTTCCTGGCCTCACCTCCCACGTAAACTCTGCACCAAATCCTCTTAGCCTCTGCTTTTAAGGAACCCAAACTTAGACAAACGCCCATGATATCATATCACACAGATAAGGTTTTAAGCCACGCAAAACAGTACTATAGGTATTGCTTGGGGGATACACACACAGGTAGCAAAATGGCTAAGACACGTCTGGGAATGTTCAACCCCCAATTCAAGGCGGTGGGCGTGGCCAGAGAGGGGGAGGGGCAGGTAGGCTGGGGTGCCCTCTGAGTAGGGTGCCCAGAGGGTCTCAAGCGATTTGAAATGTTTTACCTCCTAAACGTGGGTCGTAGGCACAAAAGGGCTTGTTATATATATATTTCTTGAATGTTTGAAATATATCATCATCACTGTGAGAGGAGGCATGAGGTAGGTGTGTTTGGCAGTCAAGGAGCAAGAGGGAACGGGGGCGGTTTAAGTACAGAAATGCTGGACGATAAAGCCGAGGCTGGACTCTCGTCCCGGTGGCGATGGGGAGGCCAGGGGACACCACCCTTTTGTATCATTCTGCTTGTGATCCGAGGACCCGAGGCAGCAAGGAGGACCCGGGGCAGGGAGGCCACTGTCACGGCTCGAGTAAGTCGGCATCGGTGGGAGCAGAGTCAGAAACACAGAAGGCCTGGGAAAAGGCGGGGGCCCGCGGTCAGCTCTGCTCACGGTGGGCTGGGAACCAGCAGTAAGCGAGGAGCTGGGGCTGCGTGTCCGGGGGACGGGTGACCGGACCCCTGCAGCTCTCTGGACGCCCCACAGGGTTTTGTTGATTTGAATCTGTCAGAGAAGAGGGCTGGGATAGGTTTGTGCAGGTCCACACAGCGTTTGCACTTGCTGGGGAGGAGGGCGGAGGCGGGAAGCCTTCTGACCTCAGCACATTGGATTTCCAGGTAACAACGGGGCTGTGTGTGCCCCAGCTCTGAGCCCCCTGCAAGCCAGCCAGCCCCTGCCTACAACACGCACGTGACCACCATTTCCAGGACCGCAGAGGGTGCCCGCCAGAGGGGAGGAGAGACTCCATGGTGGGGGGCTCTTGGCGGGGGCCTGACTCAACCCTCCTCAAAGCCATCCTGTCTGGGGCTCCGGCACTCACGGGAGATCTTAGGATGTGCTGCATCCCCACCCCACCCTGCCGGTGGATTGCATTAACGGCTCCCATTCTTCGTCGCTCTTTGTAGCCACGCTTTGTGCTCTGGAACTTCTTTTCCCAGCTTTACTGGGCTTTATTTCAGAGTACGGTTTGATAGATTTTGGTAATTGTATACCAAATTGGCATCCTGACTTAGAGCTTTCCAATCACCCCCAAAGTTCCTTCGTGCCCCTTTGCAGTCAGACCTCATCTCAGCCTCCAACCCCAGGTGATCTCTTTCTGTCACTATGATTTTGCCTTTTCTAGAATTTCATATAAACAAATTCATGCAGTATGAGCCTTTATGGCCTTAAACAATTAGTCTATTTTTTTCCAGCTTTCTTGAGGTATAACTGGCAAATAACATGGTGTATATTTAAGATGTACGATGTGATGCTTTGATATACATGCACACTGTGAAATGATGACCTCATGAAGCTAATTAACACATCCATCACCTCCCGTAATTACCTTCTTGTGCATGTAGAGAGAACTCAAGATTTACTCTTAGGAAATTTCAAGTATACAATACAGTATTATTAACTATAGTCACCATGCTGTACATTAGCTATCCAGAAGTTATCCATAACTAAAACTTCGTACCCTTTCACCAATGTCACCCT
This sequence comes from Lagenorhynchus albirostris, assembly GCF_949774975.1. NCBI lineage: Eukaryota > Metazoa > Chordata > Mammalia > Artiodactyla > Delphinidae > Lagenorhynchus > Lagenorhynchus albirostris. The sequence goes on from NC_083108.1 coordinate 82,600,154, forward strand.
CTATTCCAATCCCCAGCCCCCGACAGGTAACATCCTATTCTGTTACTATGAGTTCATCTGTTTTAGATTCCACATACAAGCGAGATCACACAGTATTTGTCTTTCTGGGTCTGACTATATTTCACTTAACATAATGTCTTCCAGGTTCATCCATGTTGTCGCAAATGGCAGGATTTCCTTTTTTGTGACTGAATAATATTCCATTATATGTATTTATACCACGTCTTTATCAGTCGACAGAAACCTAGGTTGTTTCCAGATCTTGGCTCTTGTGAATAAGGCTGCAATGAATGTAGGAGTACAGATAGCTCTTTGAGATACTTTGGATATATACCCAGAAGTGGGATTGCTGGGTCATAGGATAGTTCTGTTTTTAATTTTTGAGGACCCTCCATCCTGTTCTCCACAGTGGCTGCACCAGTTTACATTCCCACCAATGGTGCGTGAGGGCTCCCTTTTCTCCACACCCTCTCCAGCACTTGCTATTCCTTGTCTCCTTGATAATAGCCATTCTAACAGCAGGTGTGAGGTTATATCTCATTATGGTTTTTTTTTTTTTTTTTTTTTTTTTTGCAGTCGGCGGGCCTCTCACTGTTGTGGCCTCTCCCCTTGCGGAGCACAGGCTCCGGACACGCAGGCTCAGTGGCCACGGCTCACGGGCCCAGCCGCTCTGAGGCACGTGGGATCTTCCCGGACCGGGGCACGAACCCGTGTCCCCTGCATCGGCAGGCGGACTCCCAACCACTGCGCCACCAGGGAAGCCCCCATTATGGTTTTGATTTGTATTTCCCTGATGATTAGTGTTATTGATCAGCACCTTATTATATACCTATCGGCAATGCGTATGTCTTCTTTGGAAAAATGTCTATTCAGAGCTTCTGCTCATATTTTAATCAGTTTATTTGTGTGTGTGTGTGTTTTTCTTTCTTTCTTTCTTTCTTTTTGTTATTGAGTTGTGTGAGTTCCTTATATATTTTGAATACTAGCTCCCAGTCAGATATACAGTTTGTAACTATTTTCTCCCATTCCGTAATTTGCCATTTCATTTTGTTGATTGTTTCCTTTGTTGTACAGAAACTTTTTGGTTCATGTATTGGAAGAATTAATAGTGTTAACATGTCCATACTACCAAAAGTGATCTATAGCTTTAACACAATCCCTTTCAAAATTCCACTGGCATTTTCACAGAAAAAGAAAAAATAATTCTAAAATTCATATGGAACCACCAAAGACCCCAAATAGCCAAAGCAATCTTGAGAAAGAAGAACAATGTTGGAGGCATCACATTTCCTGATTTCAGATTATATTATAAAGCTATAGTAATCAAAACAGTACAGTAATGGCATAAAAACAGACCCATAGATCCTTGGAACAGAATAGAGAGCCCAGAAATAAACCCACACAAATGTGGTCAACCAATCTTTGACAAGGGAGCCAAGAACACGCAATGGGGAAGGAATAGTCTCTTCAATAAATGATGTTCGGAAAACCAGTTATCCCCATGCAAAAGAATGAAATTGGACCCGTATCCTACACCATACACAAAAATCGACTCAAAAAGGATTAAAGACTTAAACATAAGACGTGAAACCATAAAAACTCTGAGACAAGGATTTGAGTACCAGGGGATAAGGATTTGGGAGACGAGCCCAGGAAGCAGCCAGAGGGAAGTGTGGGCAGTGAGATGGGGACCGGAAGGCCACAGGAAAGGATGCATTTTCAGGCAGGTCACTGCTGGGCTACTGAGGTTCAGTTCAGCACCCATTGGGGAGCCCTGGAAGCCAGGATGGAGCCTGCCTTAGAGCCACCCCCCTAGGGGGCTGCCCTGGTCACACCGTCCCCTGGGGGAGGGGCACGAACTCCCTGGTACTTCCAGCCCAGGAGCACCGAGGGCATGAGTGTGTAGCATCCAGAGCATCTGCTCCCCTCTTGGTCCTCTTCTGTCCTGGAGGTTGACAATAGGGAAGCACCAGGATGCTGAGTAGGTGGGAACCCTGCTTGGGCCTCGGAGTCCTCAGGCCCAATCCCCATCCCCCTTTGTTGCCATCTGATATCTTCAATACCCGGTTTCATGAGCTCCACGAGGCCTGCAGGAGCCTCCCAGGCTCCAGACAGGGTGGGGTCTAGCCCTGGTGCCCACGCATCTCTGGGCCCTCCACCTCTACCCCAGCTGTTCATGCAGCACGTGGGAGCCCAGCAGCTGAGTTTGTCTCTGAATCAGGTGTTTGACTCGCTCTCAGCAATTGCGGCTGGTAATTCCCGAGCTGACACACATCCTCTTGGCTCCCAGGCCTTGTTTGGTTTGCATCCCTCGTTTATTATCTATGATAGGTTGGAGCTTAAGAGCATCAGGGCTGCCTATGGAAACCCCTGGTCCCTCCTGCCCTGGGATCATCTGGGTCCCCAGGGCTCAGGCTTTACAACCTCTGCTGCTGGGTTACCACCTCCCATGTGGAGCCCCTGCTGGTCTGGAGACGAACTGATGGACGGTTCACCAGCAGGGTCCAGAGAGCGCGCTGCCAGACCGGGCGGGGCTGGGTGAGTCACGCTGGACCTTGCTTGGTCATCCAGGTGTCAGGGCCGGCCTGTCCTGGATCATCCTGGGGGGCAGTGGGGGAAGCTCCCCAGCAGGGCCTGTCAAGGGTAATAACCCAGCAGGAGGGTTTATTTGCCTTCTCTGCACGAGATCCGGGAGGGCAGAGCCTACATCCCAGCAGAGCTTGCTGCCCAGGGGCCTGTCCTCCTGGGGCGGGGGCGGGGGGGGGGGCGGCCTCCTGCCTCTTGGAAGGTAATCAGCCTGGATGGTTTGGGATGTTACCTTCCCTAAATGCGGGGTTCTCATTGTCAGAGTTTAACAGCAAATGAAACCAGGGTTTCTCAGAAACAGTCACTGCAGGGGAGCAGATGACTTCAGGTGGAAAATCGAACGGACTTAAATGAGATTAAGTCACATCCTGAGAAAGTTATCCCCCCTCCAATGCTCTTTAATCCAGCTGATTCTTACAAGGAAAAAAACCTCAGCCTGGCGCTAATGAGTCTTGCCTCTTGAGAACTTCCTAATTTTTTTTTTTTTTTAACAAGAAAGGTTAGGCTTCGGGCTGCAAGTCTTACACAGTCCATCCACCTGGTTAGAATTTAATAACCTTGTTTCATTCTCATCGAATTTACTTTTGCAGTTGTGTGTGCATGGCATGGTTTTCCATTTAGAGGATTGATATGAAAAGAAATTTAGATTAATTTATTTTACTTTATTTATTCTTACACTGAGTCCTTAATATACTTTGTAAATAGTAGTTTGAATTGGGGTCTACAGACTGTGGCCCTGGGCCCAATCCAGTCTGCAGCCTGTTTTTTGTCAATAAAGTTTTATTGGCACTTAGCCACACCCACCATTGACACATTATATTGCTCTGGTTGCTTTAACAGTACAGCTGCAGAGTTGAGTAGTTTCAATGGAGACCGTGCAGCCCACGATGCCTGAGATATGCACCATCTGGCCCTTTATGGAAAAGTTCACTGATCCCTGGTATAGGTGGTACAATGATATAGCAAAAAATTCGAAAGTGATAAACAAAGGGCTAAAATTTGGAAATTATTGATGAAACTGAGTGTGAGTTTCAGGGCCTTGGGTAATCATAGAAAATTACCAAACGTCTGCTTGTCTGATTACTTTTCACCCTGAGATACTGCTGTGATGACCACATGAGCTGGAATTCCGTGTGTTATGTATCCTTCCCTGGTATTGGGAACAGGGGTGTAAATGTTCAATTTCTCCTTCTCTTTTCCTGTCTGGCTAGACTTTAATTTTCTCTACTAACTTAAGCCTCTAGACCTATGCCTGGTTTCCCATTTAGTCCTCTGGTAGCTCTGAGCAATCCTCTTTTCCCAGTTAATTATTTAATTACAGTGTCTGCCTCCCATTCAATAAGCAGTTATTGAGCTAAATTCTGAGTTGGAGATACAAAAATGAAAGACACGACCTATCCTTGTGGACAGTTCACACCTTATGGACAGTTCACACCTTGTGGACAATTCACACCTTGTGGAACTCACCACGACCACAGTCTTTACCACCATCACTGCCACCATCACCACCATCACCTCCACTATCACTATCACATAAATGAGCCAACCTGAAATTGCCTCAATGCTTGAAATACCCCAAGGGCACCACAAACAGTGTTAGAGGTAAAGCTTCTCAAGAACATTAGGGAACCCCTATCTTGCCAAAGAACCAGCCCCCTTCTGCAATGTCCACTAGGCTGGAAACAGACAGGTCAGGGCTGTCCCCTGTCAGGAAGATAAATCTTCTTACGGCTTTGCTCAACTTCTCCAGGAAAAGTATCTGTGGCTGAGCAAGTTGTATTTTATATATATAGTTTTATAAATTTATTTATTTATTTATGGCTGCACTGGGTCTTCATTGCCGCACGCTGGCTTTCCCTAGTTGCAGTGAACGGGGGCTACTCTTCGTTGTGGTGTGTGGACTCTAGGCGCACGGGCTTCAGTAGCTGTGGCACGTGGGCTCAGTAGTTGTGGCTCGCAGGCTCTAGAGCACAGCCTCAGTAGTTGTGGCACACGGCTTAGTTGCTCCGCGGCATGTGGGATCTTCCCGGACCAGGGCTCGAACCTGTGTCCCCTGCATCGGCAGGTGGATTCTTAGCCACTGCGCCACCAGGGAAGCCCCTGTATTTTATATTTGAGTGGCCCACAAATACATGTTCTAAAACTCCTTTTGCCTTTTATGTATTTGCTTACTCTAAGTTAGGCACTTAGAAAAGACCCAGAATTCAGTGAGTGGGTCCCCCTCAAGCAGCAAGAATAGAAGCATGACCAAGGCTCAGGGGGCCTCGCCCAGGTGCCAAGACAAACGCACTCGTAGCCACTGCCTGGGAAGCGGTGGCTTGTTGTTCAAGTGCCAAAGTGGCGGGGATAGGAAAGACAATCGAGAGATCAACATAGAGAACGATTTCCCTCCCCAACTTCTCTGCCAGGAATGCCCGTGGCATTGCCAAGTGCTCCTCCAGTGGGCAGAAGACCTACAGACTCCATCGGGGCGCTTTTTCACCACAGGTCAAAGCGGGATCTAGGAAAACAACGGCAAGGCCTGCCCCGGGCAAGTCTCCGTCTCCAAAGCAGACGCCGTTGGCTTAAGCCAACCGTTTTGGCAAAACCTTGTCTGTGTGAAAGGTACAAAGCCAGGAAAGAAGGATGATGAGGAAACCAAGTCTGAGGGCCTGCTCGGGGATGCAACATCATAATCTAAAGTTATTCACATTTAAAAGTTTATTTTTTAAAAGGATATAACACGTCTTGGACTTGAAACCAACCAGGAGACCCGTTATTTTATGTCTGCAACATACGGCTTAGCACTGTCTACAGGACTCGTCCTCTTGCCCTGACTCATCATCGTGGTAACTGCTGGCCACGGGTGGCTCTTGAGTGCTTGATCCACTCTGTAAAGTACATCATGTTTCAAAGGCTTAGGATGAAAAACTAATGTAAAGTGTCTAATTAATGATCTGTCTACGTTGATTACATGTTGTAAGGATAATAGCTTAGATGTATTGGGTTAAATAAAATATATTACAGCGAATTTCCCCTGTTCCTTTTTATCCTTGTTAACGTGGCTACTAGAAAATTTAAAATACCCACGTGGTTCGCATTTGCGCCTTGCCTTTTTGGCTCTTATCCTGTTTCTATTGGAGCTGCTCCAGAGGGTCCTTCCTCCGTCCTTGGTGGGTGAGATGTTTCCCTTCTGATGGAGCCACATGAGATCCCATTCTGAATCCACCCAGTGTGACCACAGACAGATCCCTTAACCTGTGCGAGCCTCGCTTTCGTCATCTGGAAACTGGGTATTATAATAGGGTCCACATCAGGGAGCTGTTATGAGGATTAAAAGAGGTGTTACGTGTAAAGTGCTTAGTGCCTTGCCTGCCATACTGCAAGCCTTCAATAAATAAATAAAATGTTATTTTTCATCTTGAACCCCCTTCCTTTCACCTACTCTTAAGTCTGACTCCTTTTACTTTCCTGCGGAGGTTGGTTTTCTCTCTGATCCCTCCTTGGTAGCACCTGGTCCTCTTGCCCTGTGAACGCGTCCATCTTCCAAGATGCTTGGTCTCCCCCAGTTCTCAAGGGAAAAATACCTTTATTTGGACTTGTTTTACTACTTACTGTCCAATTTCTCTCCTTTCTTTTGCAACTCACATGAGTGCCTACATTCCGTTCCTCTACTTTTTTTTTTCAAGACTTCATTTTTTTTTAGAGCAGTTTAGGTTCCCAGCAAAATTGAGGGGAAGGTACAGAGATTTCCCATGTGCCCCCTGCCCGCCACAGGCACAGCCTCACCGTGATCAATGTCCCCACCAGGTGGTACCTTTGTTACAACTGATGAACCTACATGGACTCATCATTATCACCCAAAATGCGTGGTGTACAATTACAGTTCACTCTTGGTGTTGTCCATTCTGTGAGTTTGGACAGATGTAGAATGACATGTGTCCACCATTATGGTCTCATACAGAGTATTTTCACTGCCCTAAACATCCTCTGTGCTCTACCTATACATCACTCCCTACCCTCTAACCCCTGGCGATCACTGATCTTGTTACTGTCCCCATAGTTTTTCCTTTTGCAGAATGTCATAGAGTTGGAATCTTCCAGGGTATAGCCTTTTCAAATTGGCTTCTTTCACTTAGTAATATGCCTTTAAGTTTCCTCCGCATCTTTTCATGGCCTGATAGCTTGGAAGCACTGAATAATATTCCATTGTCTGGACGTACCAGGGTTTATTTATCCATTCACCTACTGAAGGACATCTTGGTGGCTTCTAAGTTTGAAGGAATAAAGCCGCTATAAACATCCATGTGCAGGTTTTCACGTGGGCGTAAGTTTTCAACTCCTTTGGGTAAATATCACGGAGTGCGATCTCTGGATGGTGGGTTCGCTCCTCCACTTTTGATCCATCTACCCCCTTTCAGGATCCCTGGCAAACCCAGCTTCCGCTCACCCCCTCGGGCCAAAACCATCTTAAAACGTAGCCAGTGACTTTTATCTCACGTGCCTCTTGCCCAGTCTCATCGTTCTCAACCTTTTAGAATAAAAAACAAAACAAAAAACAAACGTAGGGATGCTCTTTTTTTTACACGTACTTTTTATTACGGCAATCCAGCTTTCTCCCAAAGGGTGTCTGAGAGGTTGCCACTTCCTGGAGATGGGTGGTGGAGGCTGCCTCTATCTTCATCTCTAACCTCCTTGCATGTGGGACCTGAGGACATTCCTGTTTGCAGATGGCTGTTTTTATTCTGGATGGAGCCCTTCCCAGTGGCCTGGAGGCAAGAGGTGCCCTGTGTGGGGGCAGAGCCCCATCCTGGGGCCCCTCCAGCCCACGGTCCCTGGAGAGAGCAAAATTAGCATCTCCAGTCCAATCATCTTCTTCTGCCACATGTGCTAAGCAATAAACAGCTCTCTGGGACCAAAATAAAAAGGTCTTTATGGAGAGAACAAACACGAGTAAATGCCAGAATGCAATTTAAATGAATAAATAAACCCAATTCCGAGAGCTGCAAGGCCACAGGATTACAGCAAGCCAGGCCGAGCCAGTTGGTTTCTCACGAGTTGGCTTCTTAACGTGAGGGAGAGAGAGCCGTCCAGGCCCTGTCAGCAAATCGCAGCATCTCCAAGTCTGAGTGTCCCAGCCCCCTAAGAAATGAAAGCGCACAGTACCAGTGTTCTCGACCAACAACTAGCCTCTCAAATTTTACATTTAGAAATAAAGGCAAGTTGAATCTCAGAGCCTCGGGGAAGTGGAGGCTACAGGGGGGATGGGGGCCTGGAAGGTGATGCTGGCCCCGCCTTGGATATCCCCTGCCTGTACGGGGAGGGGCCCCTTTCTTGGTCTCCATTCACTCCATCAACATTTATTAAGCATTTTGGGTGCTGAGCAGTAGACAGGGAAACTCACAAGGATTAAACACCATCCTTGCCTTGCAGGAGCTCTCCGTCTGGAGAGAGAAGCAGAATCACCATCAGCTTCTAAGACGATCTCCCGAATGAGTGAGTGAGGTGGAGGTGGGGCGCGCTGGGACAGAGGGTGAAGGGGCAGTGAAGACCACCCGAGTTGTGGGGGCCAGGTCGGAGCGTGGCCGGACTTGTGCTGTGAGAGCAGAGAGGCTGAGAGACACTTCTTGGGTGGGGAGGTGTTGGGGATATTGTGACATAAACCAAAGAGGCAGGATGTGGGTCTGGAGGGACTTTGATGCCATTTTAAGAAGCTGGCTCGGCATCCAGCAAGTGATAAGAGAGTCCCTGAAGGATGTGCCGTCCATCCTGGCATCTTCTACGAGTCACTCTGTGTGGTGGAGGGTGAATTTGAGGGCTTGGTGACAGAGACTGCCAGCTGCCCGTATATCCCTGTGCTCCTTTCCTTCCTGGGTGCCCCCCCCAACAAGACTACATTTCCCAGAACCCTTTGCCCCATCAGTGGGGTCATGTGACTAGTTCTGGGCAAGAATGATGCCAGCACTTCCAGGCCTGGCCCCTAAAACGTCCCTAGAGAAGCTCCAAGCACTTTCCAGTCTCCCGGCTGAACACAGAAGATCCAGCAGAGGATGCTGGATGGAGCCACAATACCGAAGGCATCTGGGCCCCTAGCTCACGAGAGCAAAGACCAACCTATGTCCGCATGAGTGAGCAACACATTTTCATTGCTGTCAAACCACTTAGATTTTGAGATTGTTGTTGGAACCGTGAGCTAATCTCATATGTCATCTGATTCAACATCTGTGACTGAGACATAATAGGCGCCTACGTCAGCGGGTGGAGACAGGGATGAGAAGCAGGCGCAGATTAGGCAATAAAATGATCACCACCTGGTAATGAACGAGACACAGGACACGACAGAGAGGGGGCCGCATCTAGCGTGGGGCTGGCGGACTGAGAACCCAGGAGAAAGACAAGTCTTGCCAAGGAAGGTGATGCATAAATTCACACTTGGTGAATCTGCGGGAACCCGTGAGGGCGCCTTGGAGACCAAAGTGAGGCGTCTGTGCCAGATGTAGGCAGATGGCAACTGGGGCCGAGAGAGAAGTTAGACAAGCACGAACGATGCTTCAGAATGATTCCAGCCATCACAAGCGGTATTAGCAGACACCAGTTATTTTCCTCCACCTGGTCCAAAAAAAAAAAAATTACAAGGAATGCTGTGAACAAAAAAGAAAATTCACACAGGGTCCCTAATCTCCAGAAGTTTAGATTCTTAAGAGTTGGAGTCGGTCTTTGGCAAAAACCCCACTTTGTTTCACCAACTAGAAAAACACGAGTTAAAAATGAATGTTCTCAGCTGAAGCAAAATTTTGAAGAGAGAAAAAGTCTAGAGCTCTTCCCCCAGCTCTTCAAACGCTCGCCTGGGGCACCTTTCCTAACCTGAGGGTGGGTAACAGATCCTCGACCAGCTGAGATCTGGGAAGTTGCTGGCGTGGTGGGCGTCTGGTCTGCCCTGCTCTAGCGCAGAAACAAAGTGGTAGTTTTTTGAGGGCGATGGGGCATCTTTGCCACTCCAGGCCATCAATTACACCTCTGGTTTGAACCTACAGTCTGGCTTTTCGGGGGGCGGTGGGAGCTGTGGCTGCCAGCACGAGGAGAAGCCCAGAATAATAGTATCTGTGTCTTTGCCCCAGACATCCCACCCACCCACACTGGGCCCTTGTGCTAGAGAATTGGAGCAAAACCGAGAGGCAAGGTCCCGGGCGTCGGGGGCCGCTCTGGACTCCCTGAAATCCTCACACTATGTTTCAAACGCTGGGGGATTGGTTAAAATCCAAAGTCAGTTTTTCCAGGTTATGCTTTTTCCCCCTCACTTTAACCTTATTCGTAACTCCACGGGCTTTTTAACCTTGTGTGGGTACGGGTGTGTGAGTGTGTGTGAGTGTGTGCATATATGCATGTGTGTGCATGCATGGGTAGGCCTGTCTGCACACACATATTACAGGGGAATCGGACAGAGAATAGGAACTTGGGAACTTAACACCATAGAGAATTGTAAGTAATGAATTCGTCTCAGTTTCCATGGCCCTCTGGCGCTCAACAAGGATAAGTTGGAAAAACTGGTTGAAGTCGACACTGTATCATTCTATAGTAAAGAGAAGTTGTGATGGCTTAACTGTGTCCCTCTCCCCAGGTTCGTAGGTTGAAGTCCTAACCCCCAGCACCTCAGAATAGGACCTGATTTGGAAGTACGGTCTTTACAGATGCAATTAGTCAAGGTGAAGTTATACTGGAGTAGGGCGGTGCTAATCCAATATGACTGGTGTCCTTATAAACAGGGGAATTTGGACACAGACATGCAAACAGGGAGATGGCCCTGTGAAGGCTGAAGTTAGTTGCCACAAGCCCAGGAACTACCAGAAGCCAGGACAGGAGCCTGGCACCTCCAGTGGGAGCAGGGCCCTGCCAACACCTTGATCCCAGACCTCTAGCCTCCAGAACTGTGAGACGATAAATTTCTGTTATTTAAACCACTTAGTGTGTCATTGTGGCAGCGCTAGGAAACTAATACAGGAGTTATGATGTTGATGTTCAAAGGTGAATCATTAAAAAGGCATTTCTTGGGACTTCCCTAGTCGCTCAGTGATTAAGAATCCGCCTGCCAATGTAGGTGACACGGGTTCGAGCCCTGGTCGGGGAAGATCCCACATGCCACGGAGCAACTAAGCCCGTGCGCCACAACTACTGAGCCTGTGCTCTACAGCCGTGAGCCACAACTACTGAGCCCGCATGCCACAACTACTGAAGCCCACGCATCTAGAGCCCGTGCTCTGCAACAAGAGAAGCCCCCACAATGAGAAGCCTGCGCACCGCAACAAAGTAGCCCCCGCTCGCCACAACTAGAGAAAGCCTGCATGCAGCAACGAAGACCCAATGCAGCCAAAAATAAATTAATTAATAAATTAATTTTTTTTAAAAAAAGGCATTTCTTGGGATGCATTTTATGTTTTTTTCTAACAGACTTACTTTCCTTTTTGGTTTGTTTGTTTGTTGGGTAAATGTAGACAAACAATGAATCTGCATTTCCTCACAACGCACTACAACTGTATCGTTTCTTCCTTCTTCTTTCCAGGGAAGAAGGAACTTTCTTTTATTTTTAATTTTTTTATTGAAGTATAGTTGATTTACAATATTGCGTTAGTTTCAGGTATACAGCAAAGTGACTCTGTTATACAGATATATTTTTTCAGATTATTTTCCATTATAGGTTATTGAATATAGGTCCCTGTGCTATACAGTTAATCCTTGTTTTTATATATAACAGTGTGTATCTGTTAATCCCAAACTCCTAATTTATGCCTCCTCCCTCCCTTTCCTGTTTGGTAACCATAAGTTTGTTTTCTATGTCTGTGAGTCTGTTTCTGTTTCGTAAATAGATTCATTTGTATTATTTTTTAGATTCCACGTATAAGTGCTATCATATGATATTTGTCTGACTTAGTATGATGAACTCTAGATCCATCCATGTTGCTACAAATGGCAATATTTCATTTTTATGGCTGAGTAATATTCCCTTGTATATATATAGCACATCTTCTTTATCCATTCATCTGTCAATGGACACTTAGGTTGCTTCTCAATCCTGTTATCTTTCATTTGATTTTTGAAAAAATTAAAACTAGAGATGATTAAGAAGATTTCAAGATGAATATAACAAAAGCCACATGCCTGCCACTGGCTTAAGAAAGAAAACATCACCAAACAAACAACTGAAACCCTGGTGTCTCACCAGAGTTAACAATTATCCTGAAATTGGTGTTAGTTAATCCTATGCATTTTTTTAAACATTTCTACCTATGGATGAATATCTCCTTAAACACTATACATTGTATGTGTTTAAGCATATATATATATATATACATATTATTATATATATACATATATAATATGTACATATATATGCTTATATATATATAGTACTGTATCCATTCTTCCATGACTTGTGTCTTTGACTCAGTATTGTCTTTGTAAGTTCATCCACGTTGATACATGTTATGTTAGTTCATTCATTTTCACTAAGTATAATAGCCCCTTGTTTGAATGTCGTATCAGGTATTTATCGATCCTCCTGTTGGTGGATACTTAAGCCGTTCCCTGGTTTGGTTTACAGTGCTTTGGTTTGTTTTCCTATCACGAACAAAGCTGCTAGGAATACTCTTATCCGTGTCTCCTAGTTTCTCTAGGGCAGTTATTTTTTCAAAATGAGGGTGGTGCCCATTGAAGAGGATTGAAATCAATTTAGTGAGCCCAAGTCCGCTGTGCCATGAAGAAAGGGGACGAGGAGACAAAGTATTAGAGTGCATCACACATAGTAAGACTAAGCATGGATTCATGAAACTTTTATATCAGGAATGTGTGTGTATGTGAGTGTGTGTGTCTGTGTGTGTCTGTGTGTGCCGCCTGGTTTGAGATATAGAGTTTCCCAAATGTGAGTCATGATGAAAAGTTTGAGAAAAACTGCTGTCTTAGTTCAGGCTTCTATAACCAAATCGACTGATTTTACAGCTGGGGACACTGAGTCTTCTTAGTAACACACCTGAAGTCTTAAAGCTAATAGACTACAGAGAAGAGATTGTGAAGCTGAAAGGTTTGTCCTCAGAACCACATTTTGACCATCAAGACATAGTGCTTCATAGGGTTGCTTCCTACTTTATAGGGTTGAGGTGTTTGGGTTTTTGAAACATGATCAAGGAAAACAATGAGGCAAATGTGGGTTAACTATGTAGTTTGGACAGGGATAAAGAAAGTGTTCATGAACAGATGAATGGATAAAGAAGATATGGTATATATATACAGTGGAATACTACTCAGCCCTAAAAAAGAATGAAATAATGCCATTTGCAGCAACCTGGGTGGATCTAGAGATGATCATACTAAGTGAAGTAAGTCAGACAGAGAAAGACAAATACCATATGATATCACTTATAGGTGGAATCTAAAACCTGACACAAGTGAATTTATTTATGAAACAGGAACAGACCCACAGGCCTAGAAAACAAATTTACGGTTACCAAAGGGGAAAGTGAGGTGGGAGAGGGATAAATTAGGAGTTTGGAATTAGCAGATGCAAATGACTGTATATAGAAGAGATAAAATACAGGGACTTGCTGTATAGCACAGGGAACCATATTCAGGATCTTGTAACAGCCTATGGGGAAAAGAAAAAAAAGAAAACATAACAGGATTGAGAACCTGATGTTCATTTCTTTTCCGGCTGCCGAGTTGCCATTTTGCCTGCAGTCTGAGTCGTTTCTGCTGCATTCCAACCCTTATTAACTAAGAATTTGCTCCAACCCTTTATAAAATCTTAAGTTACAAACGCTGCATGGAAGACCCAGCGAGCGCGGCAGCTCCACCGTGTTCAGTTCACTGTCTATGTTAAAATACAGTAATTTATAAGGGAAAATCTGCCGCACGCCCCTTGGCCCTGGGCCCATAACTAAGAAAGACTGCTCAGAAACATGCAGTCTTTAGTGCTTTTAATGGCCTAAGGAATGAAGAAAAGGAGAGGGGGCTGGGGGAGGGACCTCCACTTAAATTTACTATGACTCTGCCCCCACCCCTTTTCCCTCCAAGAAATTCTTTCCAGTTCTCTTGTAAAAGGCTTCATGGTGAACCAATGAATAGAGATCCCCGAGCAGGCTGGCCTTTATAAACAACACAGCTAGGTACTGTGGAGTAAGTTACTGACCGAGCAGCTAAAGCACCTGAGAAAGGGAACAGGGAGGAAAGTGTGGCTCTAACCGGGTCTCCTTGGAGAGCAGATTAAGGCAGGAGGCATCACGTGATGCACTGACCCAGCTTGGGAGGATTCTGGAATGTTTCCAAGAACAGAAATAAGGCCCCACAAGTGTGGAAAACTAGGGGGTTAGGGAGTGGATGTAGGCAGGAACGGTCTCGCTTTTAACCGGCCCCGTCTCTGCTCCCATCTTTCACTGGCTTCTCTGTGGTCGGCCAGAGCGACCCACAGGAACGCCACCATTTCCCTAGGACATTGATTGGTCTCTAGCACACATCTCTGAATGCTGGCCCTCCATCCTGCTTCTGTTGCCCAGTTTGGTAGACAGCAAAGTCAACCCTCATCTTACTGAAAATCTGCCTCTGTGGTCCTATCTTCCCAGGTGGGTGGCGTGAGGAACCTCAACTCTCGGCCCCGTCCTCGCAGGCACAGACCCTGAGACCCTGGGTTCTCGCCCCCGGTGACCTATCTCAGGCAAAATATTGATCATGCTGGAACTGTCACATCAGCTCTGGGACAAAAGCTTTGCCTCCATAACGGGTTGAACTGGTACCACGACCTCCATCGAGGTAAGAGGCAGGAGAGGTTGGGGTCCCTAGAGAGGAAGGTGAGGTGGACACGCAGAGCATGGAAATGGCTAAGGAAGGAGATTTGAGACAGAATGCCCCGCCCTGGCAGGATGACCTTGGCCAAGTATAACCTTGGGCATTTACGGTACGCCATGCCTCCCTTCCCCTCCTCTGTATGTTGGGACAATAACAGTACCCATCTCAGGGGCCGAAGAGGATTAAGTGAGATCTCGGACTTGAAGCCCTGAGCAGAGCACCGGGCTGTAAACAGGTGCTCAGTAAACACCAGCTTCATTATCGTTGGAAGAGAACAGAGGGGGCCCAGTGACTGGGGAGAGGCTGGGCAGCACCAGGGCCAGCAGGGAGTGTGCCCCTCACACTTGAGTCTGCGCCCTGAGGCGGGAGTGGGGCGTGCCGTTTCTCTCTGCATCCTCTTTCCCCTTCGACACAGACCAGTGTCTGACACACACTCAAGCTGCATCGCTTTGGGCTCATTCCAGAGCTTACCTCCCAGGAGAATCCAACTCCCTGAGCACCGGCATAAAATAAAAAGGTCTAGGTATTTCCTTCTGCACATCCTTCATCTCGAGAGCGGACGCACTAATGTTTCCTCCGCTGAGCAGCCCAGGTTGCCCTCTAACCCTCTGTATTTGTTCCTGATGGGCTGTGTTTGGGTGGACGTGAGACTCAAAGAATCCAGCTATCAAATTGCTGAAGTACTGAGTAGGGCTGGGAGGCAGGGGAAGGAGGTAGGTGGGGCAGAAGTCAAAGGTGCCACCATTTCTCAGCCACTGGAGCGATTAATGTTAAAAAGATGTGAGCAGCTGGAACGCCTGTTCTCAGCTGGTCGGGATGCAGTCCCGCTGGTAGGCGTTCACCCAAGAGAAATGGAAACATATCCACACAAAGGCTTACACCTTTACGCCTAATAGCGCCACACTGGAAACGACCCAAATGTCCACAAGTCGAGACCCACTTAAACTAAACAAGTATTCATTGATTATCTGAAATTCAAATTGAACCGGGCGTCCTGTATTATCTGGCAACCTTCCTTCAGAGGCACCCACGGGACCGTTGCCAGGAGGTGGTATTGGGGATGAGGGGAGGACCCACAGCAACACATTAAACACGACGTAGAGTTAATATGCGTTGGGCGTTTAGTCTCTACAGTTTGTTCTCTTGGTTAAGAACGGGGGCTGCTTAGCTTGGAATCCCAGCTCTGCAGCATTCAAGCTGTGTGACCTTTTGGTGCCTCTGTCTCCCCATCTGTGAAATGGGTGTAACCTTAGCCTCATAGGATTGTTTTGAGGTTTAAATGAATTGATACAGGTCGAGCACTTGGAATCATGCTTTACACGTAAAAAGTGCTCAAAAAGTTCAGCTACTATTATGGTTGTTGTCAGTTTCTTGTTAGCCGAAGAAAACCAGTATCAATACAAGTTGCTTGAGGTCATCTCCTTAAGCCAGGAAGCAAATTTAATAGAGAAGAGCAGAGGAGGAGGATTTTTGCCTGGGACTTTATGTTGAAAAATGAAACAAGGTGATAAACGTTTATCAGATGATAATTGTACTAATGCACTAAGACTTAAAAATAACAAAGGATAGGGCTTCCCTGGTGGCGCAGTGGTTGAGAGTCCACCTGCCGATGCAGGGGACACGGGTTCATGCCGCGGAGCGGCTGGGCCCGTGAGCCATGGCCGCTGAGCCTGCGCGTCCGGAGCCTGTGTTCCGCAACAGGAGAGGCCACAACAGTGAGATGTCCGCGTACCGCAGAAAAACAAAGGATAACTCTACAGGGGTTTGGGAGCGGGTGTGATTTTTCTGACAAAATCACGTGGGGGCAGAATAAAATGTCCTTCCCTTCAGCAGCCTCCCAGCTGGTCCCGCTCCCGCACCAGCTACCTCTCCTCTCCTTGAAGTGTGCATCGCCACTGCAGCCCCAGTGCTTTGTAAAACACAAGTCACTTGTGTCCTTCTCGTCCTCAGAGGCCTTTGGAGCCACTGGCCTACAGGAAAAAAAATCCAACCTCTAGCATAACTCACAGGACCACAGTCTTGACGAGAAGAGATAACAAGCGAGACAACAAACCAAAATGACAAAAAGTGATCTGGGTAAGAGAAGGGGACGTTTTAAGAAAAGGGAAACTACGATGACTATTTAAAACAGTGTTTTGGCGGGACTTCCCTGGCAGTCCAGTGGTTAGGACTCAGTGCTTTCACTGCTGTGGCCTGGGTTCAATCCCTGGTCGGGGAACTAAGATCCGGCAAGTTGCGCAGTGTGGCCAAAAATAGAAAAAAATTTAAATAAAAACCAGTGTTTTGGAGAAATCAAAGGAGAGACAGCATCTGAGACAGAGAATGAACAAGGGTTTGCCCAGATTGCAGAAGGAAAAGATAAACAGATAAGAGGATGTCGGTAGAGATGGATGACAGGATCTAAGTAACTGGCAAAAGTACGGCCGCCAACAAAATCACATATGTTGGTCAAAAATGGTCATTGAAAGAAAATCTCATTATGTTTGAAAATAGAAATAATATTCTAAAATCACAGTTTACATACAGACAAAAGCTGGGAACTGGCAGCAGAAAGTGGAAACTAGTTTAATGTTCTTCGTCTCGTTTTACAGAGACCGTTTCATTCCTGATCTTGATAATTACAGAGAGACTTGAATCCTCTTCATTTAGAGGCTGACATTAGTGTAACCAAAACCGTTTGACATCTTTCACATCACTAGAGGGAAAAAGAAGACAGTAGTATCCGTAGATAAAGGGTATTAAAGAGTAGAAATTGCAAGGCTGACTGAAACAGAACCTAAAACAAGAGGAGAGAAGGGAGATAGTGTGTATTCGTTGTAAAAATAAACACAAGTTGGTTCAGCCACACAAGGACAGACGCTGATTCAAGAAACGAAATCCAACTGCACGCCATGTACAAGGGACACGCCTCAACAAAGTGACACGGTGAGGTTAGAAATACAGCGGGACAAAAATGTGAGGGGGGGCTTCCCTGGTGGCGCGGTGGTTGAGAGTCCGCCTGCCGATGCAGGGGACACGGGTTCGTGCCCAGGTCCGGGAGGATCCCACGTGCCGCGGAGCGGCTGGGCCCGTGAGCCATGGCCGCTGAGCCTGTGCGTCCGGAGCCTGTGCTCCGCAACGGGAGAGGCCGCAGCAGTGAGAGGCCTGCGTACCGCAAAAAAAAAAAAAAAAAAAGAAATGAGAGGGGAAAAATGCAGAAGAGAGAACAGGATTGGGAGAGATGGAGGGACACAAAGCAAGTAAAGCAGACGAGGCACTGAATTCTTCGGAGGAGGGAGACTTTTCAAGGGCAAAGCCTCAGGTCGGTCCCTCCATATTGATAAAATCTCTTAGCACCAAATAACCCAGCTTTGGGTCGCACTGCTGAGAAGATAAAGCTGAAACCAGCCTGAAATTTGATCTCCATCCTTTCCTTTCCCTCACCCTCCCCACCCCCCCCACCCCAGCACAATTCCCTGGTCCTCCGTTCTGACAGTGAGCTAAATATTTTTCAAGTCTTTTACTCAGAGACCCCTCTTTCCCTCTCTCCAAGGAGCTGATATTCAGAAATCATTCCAGGCATTTGGAATTCAGAATATAAACATCTCCGAGGCAGCCCCAGGCCCCAAACTCCCCAACACGCCTTGTTTCTCCCTGACACCTGTCTTCATGGTTCACTCCTGTTTTCCCCAAGCTGTTGGCTCTCGTCCTGTCCCAGGCATGTCATGCTTATTCACGAAGAGGCAGCTTTCTCTGGGGATCAGAAATAAATTCATCCTTGTGTGCATTGTAGGAAACCAGCCAACACACCATTTGGGGATTCGAGAATGCTGAAGTGTTCAGCGGTACAGCCTTCCTTTCACAACAGCCAAAAAGTGGAAACAACCCACATGTCCATTGACGGACGGATGGATAAACAAAATGTGGTCCATGCAGTGGAATATGATTCAGCCATAAAAAGGGCTGAAGCCCTGACACGTGCTACAGTATGGATGAACCTTGAAAGCATCATGTCCTGTGAAAGAAGGCAGACCCCAAGGACAAAAACTGTATGATTCTATTTACATAAAATACCCCAAATATGTAAATTCATAGAGACAGAAAGTAGATTAGAGGTTGCCGAGGGCTGGGGGAGGGCAAAATGGGGAGTTATTGCTTAATGGGGACAGAGTTTCTGTTTGCGATGATGACAAAAAGAAATAGACGGTGGTGATGGTTACACGACAGGTGGATGTGTGAATGCCATTGAACTGCACACCTAGAAAGGATTTACAAGGTAAATGTTATGTCATGTGTATTTTATGGCAATTTTTTTTAAATGGGAAGAAAAGTGGCCTTTCTGCTCTTGGTGTATGGAACTCCCCTCTCCACACTGGGGACGGCCCTCAAGGAAGCTGGGTGGACAGTGTGTAGTTGTGACGGACATTCTATCAGCCCCCCCACCCCCCCAACCCCTGCCCCAGGCACCCCTTTGATGGGCATCTGCATGGGAAGGACCCCTTCCCCCTTCCTCCCTCCCTCCCTCCTTCGCGCTCTACTTTCTTACTTCTGTCCCTCCCCTTCTAATGTTTTTCTTCCCAGTATTCAGTTGAGAGCATGTAACATCTACCCAAGTGGTGCCCGTTCTCACACACGAAGTGATGCTTTACTGAGCGCTCCCTGTGTGGTTGCTGCTCACTGGGCACAGTGAGCACATTTAGCCTCCCAGCAGCCCTCACGGTAGGTACCGCCATTGCTCCCATTTCACAGATGAGAACACTGAGGCTCAGAGCCAGCCAGGAAGTGGAGGCGCTGGCATGTGAACCTTGCTGTCAGGCTGCTGTGTCTTCTCCTGGTCCCTGTCCCTTTCTGGTCCTACATTAGTGGGTATAGATTCACCACAGACCTATGGAGACCAAGTGAGAGCACGCTGTTCATGGCGTGCTTTTCCCACTAGGCTCTGAACAGAGGCAGCCTTTTCTGATCTCCCTTCACTTCATTTCCTCCCGGGAATGTCTGAAGGCACTGAAGGAGAGCAGAACCCCTTTCCTCTACCCCTCGAGTGTAAACATTTCAGCACCATGCTGCCAGAGGAGGAAAAAAAAAAATCCCCACCTCCTGTTAAAAAACCAGAAAACCAGGCTGTGGAGAATCAAAGGGAGCTTTGTACCGGGAGCCACCGTGGAGAGGGGAGATGGGGGCCCTTCCAGGGCCAAGCCTCACCCTACCCCCGCCCCCGTAAGACTGGAATCACAGCCTGATGGCTCAGGAGAACAGGCAGGACCAAAGCCGGGATCAACTGTGGATCCAGCTCTGAGCACTGAGATGGGTCTTTCCTCGCAGGCAGGGCCGAGGTTGCCAGCTAGGGCAGGGGGCTTGGGTTCTGCTACAAGGGGTCGAACTTGCTTAACTGGGGCCCCCAGAACAGTGAGTCTCCCCTTCATTCTGTGGTGACAGCTCCCCTCACCCCACCCCATCCCCTGCCTGCTTCTTTATCTCAGGTGACTTGAAAACAAAACAATTTTCATGTTAAGAAATAGAGGCCTGTGAAACTTTGGTGGCGGAGGGAAAGTGGGCACATTTAGTCAAACCTATAGGAAGGGGCTTCGGGGCTTTCAAGAGGCTGGAAATCACCATTGACTCTTCTGTCCCCCTAACCACACACTTCATGGAGGTCTCTTCACAGTATAGACAGAGAAGGGTGTGGTGGGCTGGGCTCTGGGTAATTCTGTAGGTGCTGTGCTCACGACTCTGGGAATTTAACACCAGGCACATAAGGCGCTCTCATTATGAACGTTCCCTGAAGATTCGAATGAAGTAGGGGACACAGGACACCACCAAGTCATGCTCAGCTCCCAGGGGACTGATCGCAAGCTAGCATCGTGCTTCAAAGGTGACCGTACACGCCGTGTGAGTGCCCACCAAGTGCCAGGCACTTACAATTATTAGAAGTCGATTCATCCCCACTACAGACCAAGGAGGCAGGCACTGTGAGCGCCCATTCTACAGATGAGGAAACTGAGGCACAGAAAGGTTAAGTAACTTGCCCAAGAACACATAGATAGTAAGCCGTAGATATGAGATTCAAAACCAGGCAGTCTGGGAGCCCGTGCACGAAAATCCTGCATTACACATGTGCCCAAAATATTGATGCTTTCAGACAGAGGAAAGCATGGAGAAGCACACGCCCCTGGGCAGACAGACAGACATGCAAGCACACACACTAATAAAAGATTCCTTCCTTGGACAACCTGCATGGCAGGAGCCCAGAGATTCTGCTGTTGCTGTTTGTTTTTTCATTTTATTATGACTTTTAATTTTAGCATAGGTTAAGACTCACAAGAAGTTGCTAAAAAAAAAAAAAAAGTACAGAGTCCTGCCTGCTCTCCTGAATCCCATGTACCCTTCACCCAGCTTCCCCCAGTGCTGACCTCTGACACCCAGAGCACGTGTCAAGGTAGGGAATCCACACAAGGAAGGTGCTATGAACTCTGGCAGAGACCTTACTCGGATTTTAGTTTTTAGAGGAGTGAAAACATAGTAAAATAGCTCAGCCTTTTGGTTTGAACTGAGGAGGCTGGACTCACCGAGGGCGGCAATCTGAAAGGATTTTAAGATTTAGCATCTCTACAGGTGTCATTTCACAGAGCACCCCGCAGCGGGCTCAAGGCTGGGAAAACAGGCTAAGTCTGCCCTTCCCTGGTCCAGACACTCAAATCCCAGACTGGAAGGGGAGGGGGTGCCAAGGGCCTCAGGGCAGCAGGGAGCAGACCCCGCTCAGGATTCGAACCTGCTTCCTGCCTACAGTCTGTTCAGGGCATCCCCACAGCAGTGGAATAAGAGCCTGGGAGGAGAGCGAGGGCCAGGAGGTGGCAGCTGGAGGTGGGGCGATTCCATGGGCCCAGAGCTTCACCTGCTGCCTCCAAACCCCGGCCGGGAGCTGTGAGCAAAGGATCAATCTAGGCGGAGGAGGCGCGCCCTGGGGGCAGAGCTGCAGCCTCAGCCGTTTCCTCCGGATTAAACCTCGGAAGGAGCTTTTTAAAAGGGGAAGCGTCATCTACATATAATGAAACGCACAGATCTGCGTTTGACACTCGTCTACACCTGCATCACTAACATCCCAGTCAAGATCTAGAACATCCCGTCCCCCACCCCCGCAGAGAGAGTCCAGCCTCTTCCGCTTAATCCCCCCAGAGGTAACCGCTAGGCTGACCTCCGTCACCTAAGCCAGGTCTCCTCCGCTCTAGAATTGCCCATGAATGGAATCACGTGGTGGTTTTGCATCCGGCTTCTCTCCCTGCGCCTCGTGAACCGGACACTCGTCCGCGCCGTGTACCCCCAGCTCATTCTGGATCACGGGCTAAGGCCTTCATCGTGTGGACACACCGCCGGGGGTTTACCCACCCACCTGCTGATGGATATTTGGGCAGTTTCCAGATTCAGCCTGTTACAAAGAAAGCTGCTGTAAACATTCACACACAGAGCTTCGCGTGCACATCCGCGCTCCGTCCTCTCGGGTGATTACCTGGGAGTGGAGCTTCGGGGCTCGGGGGAGGAGTGTGTTGAACTTTACGGAGAGCACTTTGGAGGGAGCTGCTCTTAGGATCGCTGCCGCTGCTCTAAGCCACCCCATTCGTGGTCGCTTGTCCCAGAAGCCCCAGCAGCCCCAGGAAAACGAATACAGCCGACCTTTCCAAGGAAAACCGAGGCCCAGGACAGGACGTGACTGGCATGGAGTGTTCCTCTTACAGCTCGAGTGAGGACAAGTCCGCGTTTCAGCCCTTCACACAGACCTGGGGGAAATGCAGACCCGCCCTGGGCCTCGCGGAGGGTGTCTGGGCGATCGGCCAGCCGCTTTCCCTCCCGGCTCAGCCACAAGCTTCTATCAAGCGCTACTCTGTGCTCCATCTGAGCCGCTGAGCCCTCGGGAGGGATGGGGAACGTCGATTCAGGTATCAACAAACCTTTTGGAGCAACTCTCTGAGCCTCCGGTGATGCAGAGGTGAATAAACTACTGTTCTGTCCTGTAGAGCCGGTAGTCTGATGGGCAAAACAGTCGTAAAGAGACAACGAGAGTTAGGACACTGAGTTCTAAGCACCGTAAGGAGGGTGGGTCCTCACTGAGGTCGGGGAGACAGGGGCCGTCGAGGTGACAGTGGGGGAGGGAAGTGGTCTCTGGGCTGAACCTTAAAAGACCAGCACCGATTAGCCAGGTGGGTGTTGGGGGAAGGGACTGCCAAGATGGGGAAGAGCCTGTGCAAAGGCCCAGAGGCTCGCCCAGGGGACTGTGAGAGGAAATAACAAGCAATGGGCCAGCGGAGGCCAGATCACGCAAGGCCTCACCTGTCATGCCGTGGAGGTGAGACCCTGAAAGCCACGGGGGAACTTTGAAGACTTTAAGGAGGAAACTGACATGCATAGATTTGCTCTCTAAAAAAAGAAAATCACTACAACACAAAACACCAGGATGACAGAGTAGAGGGTGGCAGTATAGGGTAGTGGTTAGAGCGTAGGCCTGGGAAACAGCCTGGGTTCACATCCTGGCTCTGCCCCTTGTTATGTGGTCTTGGGCGAGTTTACTCTCTGTGCCTAAGTTTCCTTCCCTGTAAAATGGGGATAAAATTAGTCTCTACGTTATAAGGTTTTGAGGGGGCTTAGAAGAGTTAAAACCTGAAAGGGGGCTTCCCTGGTGGCGCAGTGGTTGAGAGTCTGCCTGCCGAAGCAGGGGACACGGGTTCATGCCCAGGTCCGGGAGGATCCCACGGAGCGGCTGGGCCCGTGAGCCATGGCCGCTGAGCCTGCGCGTCCGGAGCTTGTGCTCCGCAACGGGAGAGGCCACAACAGTGAGAGGCCCGCGTACCGCAGAGAGAAAACAATAACAACAACAACAACAACAACAACAAAAAAAACCTGGAAGGTTTAGCAGCCACCTGGCACACGGTAAGAGGTGAATAGACGGGAACTATTTTAGGGAGGGGAATTGGGGTCATCATCCAGGTGGTGTGTGAGGGCTGGAGCTAAAGCAGAGGGTGGGTGTGCAGAGGAGGGCGCCTGGACCTGGTCTGGGATGCCCCTGACCTAGGCGGCCAAGGGGAGAGGCAGGAGCGGGGTCTCCCTGTCGGTGGCCACACTGCCCCCCCGCCTGATCCCAGAAGGTCTGTGCGCAGCGCCACACTCCCACGTGTACCAGACTCCGTAAAACCTTGGGCAGAAATTTATCGAAAAACCAAGAACCAAAAAAAAATAAAGTCATCAGAATCGCCCCCCCCCATTCTCAGGAGCGAGCAGACCCCGCCTCCAGCGAGTAGGAGCCCAGCGGTGATCCAGGGCCCCCTCCAGCCCGTTTGCTCTGCAGAATCCTAACACATCCCAGCCCAGTGTCGGCTGCCTCCGCGTGGGCCTCACGTGGGCAAACGGACGGGTTTGGAAGAGTGGGCTGGCTGGGTTGAAGGGACGTTCAGCCCTTCTTTCTCCCGCGTGGGGACTGGGAAGGGGAGACGGTGCAGGGAAGGTGGGTTCCCACGCGGAGAAATAAGGATACAAAGATGTGGCCGTTATCTCCGCCCTCCCCCCCACACCGACCACGTCCCATCCTCCAGGAGTTCCTGAACCAGGCTTCTGGGAACCAAACAGAGTAAGCAGAGCCTCCGTATTGATTCCATCACAGAGAAACAGAGGTAGTTCCTTCTGTGTGGAATCTCAGAAGCACGAGGTCAGCTTTCTTGAAATCATGACCCATCATCTCTGTCACTGAGACCCTGGGGCAAGTCGTGTTTCCGTGATGCTTGGGGATTTGCATTTCTTGGGGCTGGCCTGTGCACTGGGGCCGTGGCGGGTGGGTAGGGCTATCCTGTGCTCCTGGGGACAGGAGAATGGCTGGAACGTCCACGTCCTGAACCTGCTGGCAAGAAGAATCTTTGTTTTATCTGCTTCAACGAAGCCCTCGTGAAGAAAGTCCTTAAGCTCTTTCCAAACTGCCGTCTTAGCTCAGGACCCATCCCTCTACCTCCTTTGTGTGATGTTTTCCCTATTAAGGGATTTCTGATGATTTTTCCCTTGTGAACGTCTTCAGAGGGGCTCCCTATTTTATGCATCATGTTGGTGTGCGTGTGTCCATATTCCTTCCAACGGTGTGTCTGTAGAGCTCGCCAGTTGTAGAGGGGGAGCTCAGATCTCTCTGGGTCACCAATAACAATATTAATAACGAGGGCACCAGCTTGGAGATGCTCTGAGGAGAACCTTCCCAACATCCCCACTGACAGCCCCCCTCCCAAGCCACCCAAATAAATCTTAAGTATCAACAGTCTGCTTTGCTGTGTGTGGTAGGATGAATAAAGGCCCCGCAAAGACAGCCACATCCTAATTCCCAGAAACGGATCAGCAGGAGGGCCGGGTGGCTGACGCGGCTTTGAGCAAAGGCCAGAGCTGTAGCCTCCGTCAGAGCACGAGGGCGGGGCCAGATCCTGCAGGGTCTTCTGGGCATAGTAGTGACATTGGTATCACCTCTGAGCAGAGCAGTGTAACCCTGGTGCTTCACATAAGTCCAGGCCGCTGGCCGTGTGGCAAATGTTTAAGCAGATAAATGTATGTTTGGGCAAATAGGACATTGTGTTCAAATGCCAGTATGCAAAGGCGGCAGGAGACGGGAGGGGTTTCTTCCTTTTCCTGCCCCTCCTAAGGCCCCGTGTTAGCCTCTTAGGACGGCTAAGTTACAACGAGGCAGCTTAACACAAAATTTGTTTCCTCACAGTCCCAAAAGCTAGAAGTCTGAAATCAAGGTAGTGGGTAGGGCCACTCCCTCTGGCCTCCAGGGAAGGATCTGTCCCAGGCCTCTCCCCCAGCTTCTGGTGGCACTGGCCATCCCCGGGCCCCTCGGCTGGTAGGCGCGTCACTCCGGTCTCTGCCCCCATCTGCACACGGCCTCCTCCTCTGTATGTCTGTCTTCTGACCTTCTCCTGAACATGCCTGACATTAGGGTTAGGCCCACCCCACTCCAGGGCGACCTCGTCTTTGCTTGATCACGTCTGTAAGACCCTATTTCCAAATAAGGTCACACTCACAGGTCCCTGGGGTTAGGACCTTTCTCTGGGGGGACACAATTCAATCCACTACAGGGCTCTTCTTTGCCTATTACTTGTCTCCCTCTGTGTGCACGTGTATGTGCACGTGTGTGAGTGTGTACTAACTCATGGGGAATTCATCTCACCAGCTTACACTTCCAAGAACCTCAATGTTTTGTTTTTGTTTTTGTTTTTTTGGTCATGCCGTGCGGCATGCAGCATCTTAGTTCCCCGACCAGGGATCAAACCTGTGCCCCCTGCAGATTCCTGACCGCTGGACCGCCAGGCAAGTCCCCAGAACCTCAGTGTTTAATTGGGCTGCACTTCTCAGACGCCCCGGCCACAGGAGCTCACACTCGTGGATGCTGTCCAGGCTGCCAGCCGCATCACAGGGCCCTACCTTGGCATCTCCTCCCGTGGCCAGGAGTGCGCCGGGCCACCCGACCTCTCCCGGTCTGAGAGCCACGGCTCCGGATTTCTTTTTGTTCATTCCTTTCCCGGAAGACACCAAGCCCATACTTGCTGTCCTCAGGCAGGGCTCAGAGAGCGTCTCTCTGGTGCTCCAAAGAGCTCCTTTCCCCACCAGCTCCACAAAGGGAGGATTCAGAGCTGTGGAGGTAACCAGACAGGTGGAGTGTGTGATCAGGCTGTGGGTAGGAGAATGGACCAGTTCACAGGGCGGATGGAAAGGAGGTCAGATCTGCAGAAACCAGAGGAGTGGAGAACAGGGAGCCGGGATAGTGGTTCCCCAGGGCCTCCGGGACACGGCCTCCCCCAGGAGGACAGGGACCCAGCCCACGCCAGGGCTCCGCACCACGGAACAAAAGGAACAGAGCTTCAGGACTCACAACCGGGGGCCTCACAGCCGATGGGGAGGCCCAGGAATGCTGCGGTGAGTTCTGAGGGCACCCCCTTCCTTCTTCCCCAGAAGTTAGTGGAGATAAAAGGCTTAACCCCCCTCCTCAATTAATAAAGACCCTCTTTGATGATTATCTTCAAGGATCCAGACACTCCCTTGCACCATGACTGCTATAGACTGAATGTTTGTGTCACCCCAATGTTCATAGGCTGGAACCCTAACCCCCAATGTGATGGTGTTAGGAGCGGGGTCTTTGGGGTGATTAGGTCATGAGCTCTTCACTTTGGAACGTTGTGGTGCTTTCCTATTCTAACTCTGGGCTTTGGCCAATAGAAATGAGGTAGATATGACAGTGAAGCAGTTCCCAGGCCAGACCCCAAGGGGTCTTGCAGGTTTCCACTTGCAGAACATGCCCAGGCTAGCCCACCAAGGTCAACTCCCCACCAAGGTCAACCCAGAGCAGCCAGTGGCCACCTGACCTCCAGACACATGAGCGAGCCCGGCCAAGTCACTCAGCTGGCCCCTCTCTGAGGTATTGTGGGTGATGGTTACGTGGCCCAGTAATCCATCAGCAGATGACCCCGCAAGACGACAAGACCCAAAACAGCCCGCCCCCTTCCCCATCGCCTCGTCCTCCATGGTGTCAGAAATGGAAAAAGAGATCAGGAAGAAGAAAGGGGAAAAAAACAAATGAAGGGTTAATCAAGGTGACATATTATATGACACCATTTACATTTTACCAAGCTGTCAGTCTCTCTGCCTTGAGACAAAACGACGAATCTTAGTTCATCTTTAGGCAAAAGTGGTCAGTGATGATAAAAGTCCATGTGGAGGGCTCTCTGGGGTTACTGACTGGGAGGGGGCTTGAGGGAGCCCTCAGGGTGACATCTTCTACATCTGGACCTGGCCGGCCGTCACGGAGTGTACACATATGTAAGAATGCACAGAGCTGGACCTTTGAGATGTGTGCTCCCTACATGTGAAAACTGTACCCCAGTAAAAATGAAGATGCAGAGAAATGATGCGCTCTACACTCAGAGCCCATGGAAGAGCACACATTAATAAATGCTTTAATAAAGAAAGGAATTGAAGGCTGCTCGCTGCTTCCTGGGGTTGCCTGAGGGGTGAGCTCTGGGGCCTCTGAGCCTCCGGGTGCCCTTTCTGGCTCCCCTGAGCAAGTGTGTCCTCAATTCCTCAGGTTTGTCCCAGGAGGAAAAATACCCTGTGAGTCGGCCCTGTCAACTCAGCAAAGCACTCTCCCCGCCACCGGTCACCTCATTTTACCCTTCTTCGACCACGAGCAGGTGGGACAATGGCTCCTCTTGTATCTGTGCCCAGCAGCGGGGCCACACCCTCCGTGGACTTGGGGGTCCAGCCCAGCTTCTCCTGCCTGAGTTCAGAGACGCCACGGTGGGGGAGTCCCCCAGCCAAGCAAGTCACCTCCTGCCCAAGAGAATGTCCAAGTGTCCCGCCCACCTCTGTCATGCCTCTGTCACTTGGCCTCCATCACTGTAGTGCCCTAGAGCATCTGTTACCCCTACCCTCCAGTTAGGACTGCTGAGTGGTATAATTTCCAGAACGGATGGTGCTGGAGAAGGCTCGTGCCACGGCGTGGGTTTGTGACCCCCTCTCCTGGGGTGCCCACGGCAGCTGGGGTCCCCACGTGGCCTGCCTGTGTCCATGTATCAGGGTCACGTGCTTTCCTTCAGCCCAGGTGGGACTGAGAGGCAGTGGCCATGTCCGGATACCCGCCTGTACCTCCAAACTCCAGCTGAGCCTCCCCCTTGGTGGTGGACATCTTGGGGTTCACCCTAAGGCAGGTTGAAAAGAGCCCTCTGGAAGGCATGCTCAGTGTCCCCTCGCCTCCCAGCCTGGAGCCAGGCGTGAAGAGTGATGGCAGTCAGAGTGGCACCTGCTGCCGAGCTGACTTTGAACTTGAACTAATTTGAAATCCAGCTTGTAAATCTCCCGCTCAGGCTGGGGGACTCGCTTTCAGGTCGGAGTGCAGAGTTCGCAGGAGAGCCTGGGGTTCCCAGCACAATGCGGCATTGACAGGGCCGCGTCGGGAGTGCGTGTGGACCCGGAGACCTGGTGCTGTGGGCGGTGCCAGAGGGAGGGCGCCGGACATCTGGAAAGTGTCAGGTTTAATGCACGAAGCCACGGGCCCCGGTCAGCTAAAAGTACATGTTTGCTTCCAGCCGCAGCTGTGCAAACTCCCGCCGCTTGGCTCTGCCGGGCTCATGTCAAGTTCCCTCAGAGACAGTGGTCCCTTTGTCAGGTTCCATCCCAATCCCCCTTGTCAAAGTCACTGGCCTGCCCCGGGGCCCCGGCCGCAAACAGCTGCAGGGCAGCTTCTGTCTGAGGCTGCATTCATTCCGCCTCGAGAAGGAAAATATTGTAATTTAGGGGTGCACGTCTGCAGCTCTTCCACCAGACATCACCCCTCCCCGCCCCCAGAAACCTCCGTGTCCCGGCTGACTTGCACCCAGCCCCTCGGGTGCTGCTAGCGTGTTGCAGACAGCACAGAGCACATCCGACTCCACCCCTGGGGACTGGGTCCTTTGGTTCTTCATGGCTGTTGCTGGGGAGATCCTTTCCCTGTGGATGGCATTTGGGAGGGTGATGGGAACACAGCAGTGTGTGTGTGTGTGTGTGTGTGTGTGTGTGTGTGTGTGTGTGTGTGTGTGTCTGTGGACCACATTCATGCATGAGAGGTGGGGATAGATTAGATGCCATCTGCGGACAGCCAGTGTCTTAGCCTGGGTTCAGTCCTAAAGCAGAGCTTCAGGCTTGCAAGAAGGTGGTTTGTTTGCAACTGTGGTCCCAGGGAACAGAATTGAGGGAGAAGGGCAGGAGGGGTGCCGTCCTTATCAGCCGGAGCTCTGTCCTGTAGGACATTCTTACGAGAGGCAGCCTCACAACTGTCCCCCGGGAGGATGGGAAGGGGCAGTGCTCCTGCATCAGCATCTGTCCCCACTGGTGACCCCGTGGATCTGAATGCCCCACACTCTAGTGTTTCAAATGCGCAAGGGCCAGGCAGGTCCCTACACGTGTGAGAAACCCCAGGGCATCATCCAGACGTCTGA
Source organism: Lagenorhynchus albirostris (assembly GCF_949774975.1). Classification (NCBI taxonomy): domain Eukaryota; kingdom Metazoa; phylum Chordata; class Mammalia; order Artiodactyla; family Delphinidae; genus Lagenorhynchus; species Lagenorhynchus albirostris. Next base: position 82,629,511 of record NC_083108.1, read on the forward strand.
GCGGTGCCTTGAGGTCAGAGCAGCCCCACTGCGCCTGCGCGGAGCTGGGCGGAGCCTGCGAGGTGATGCGGTGGGTCGAGGTGACGGGAGGTGGCAGAGAAGAGGGGTGCAAAGCAACCGGCTTGGGTCATGGTGCCTGAGCCCGCCTGCCCTGCGTCATCATGGGATTCTACTCTTCCCACCGATGCAGCCCATTGAGAACCTTGCTCTGAAGTGAACAAGTGCTTGGCCCCCTTCAGCCAAAGGGAATGGGGTGCTGGGGCTTCCTAACCTCAAACCTTCTCCCCAGGAGGACTGCAAAAGCTTACTCTCTTGATGAAGAGAACCAGACACCAATGGTTTCCCAACTGGCTTAGCCCGGAAGGAAATTGGCACTGCTCACGTTTAATGATTTTTCAGGTGGAGAGAACTTGGCGCTGTCGACAGCCAGTGTCCTGGGGTTCTGTCTGATTGGGGGGGTGCTGATCAGTGGTGCCCCAACCAGCTCTGTTCTTCCTCTAATTAACTCAAGTTACAATTACCATTGACGCTTCTAGTGTATCCCTGCGATGATGGCAATAATAATAATAATAATATCAGCTAACACTTACGTAGCACTTACAGAACGCTTCTGCACCAACCACTGTTCTCGGTACTTTTCACGTACCAGCCCACTCAGTTCTAACAACAGCCCTATGTGGTAGATGCTATTATGATCCCCATCTTACAGACAAGGAAACTGAGGCTCAGAGAGGCTAAGTAACTTGTCCAAGTGATGACTAGAGGTGACGGTGGAGTCGGTGGCAGAGACAGAATTCAAACCCAGACTCCTTAGGTAGAGAAGGCATTTGTTAAAAATTAAAAAGCTATTATATAGGGCAGTCTTAGGGTTAGAGGAAATAGAGCAAAAGTACAGAGAGTGCACCACCTACCCTGTCTTCTCCCCACAGCCTCCCCTGTTATTAACATCTTGCACTAGAGCAGTACCTTTGTGACAATCGATGACTCAGTATTGGTCTCTTTTTATTAACTAAAGCCCATTAAGATTCACTCTTTTTTGTTGTATGGTTCTACGGGTTTTAACAAATGTATAAGGTCGTGTACCCACCTTTACACTATTATACAGAATAGCTTCACTGCCCTAAAATTCCCCTGCGCCCCACCTATTCAGCCCCTCCCCCCAACTCCTGGCAACCACAGATCCCTTTACTGTCTCCATAGTTTTGCCTTGTTCAGAGTGTCATATAGTTAGAATCATACCATATGTAGCCTTTTCAGATCAGCTTCTTTCACTTAGTAATATGCTTTTGAGGTTCCTCCATGTCTTTTTCGTGGCCCGTTTCTTTTCGGCGCTGAATAATATTCCATTGTCTCATTCACCTCAACATTTTTATGGTTTTTCACAAGACCTTCAAAGATGTGCTGATCACATTAAAAAATGATACAAAGCTGGGAAGAACAGTCTGATGAATGATGTAATGCTTTGAGCAAAGCATAGTAAGATGAATTGTACAGAGATCAAACCACATCTTAAAAAAACAGAAGGACTGGAAATGGAAGATATGAATTTATAATAGCACTTGTGGAAAAGACAGAACTTAGTTGACCTTGAGCTCAGTATGAGTTATTAAGTGCCAATATTCACTGAACACTCACAATATACCAGACACTCCGTTAAGTATTAATACTTTACACAATTATCTCATTGTGTTCTTCACAATGACCCTGGTTATTTCATGCCATGCTTTGCACAAGAGTTGCATTCATTGCATCTCCTATGGAAAAAAAAAAAAGCATATATATCCATTTTTCTGTAAAGAAACTCCCAGGAGGTAGGGTCCAGTCCTTCTGGAATGCAATAATGTTTTCTACCATTTCTTCTTCAATGTTTCTAACGTGAGGATTCAATTTAATTCAACAAACCTTTATTGAGCATCTACTATGTGCCCGGCATTTTTCCAGGGGCTAGGGATTGATTGGTGCATAAAACAGAGAAAGTTCCTTCCTCCGTGGCGTTGCTGGCTAATAGCGTGAGAGACACAAAACAGAACCTCATAATTTTAGGTGACGATACATTATATGGAGACCGCAAAGCAAGGTACCCGAATAGAGTGACTGGGAGAGGAGGGTGGGGCGATTAGGCAGAATAATCAGGGCAGGCATCCAGAGGAGGTGACATCTGAGCAGAGCCCTGAATGGTAAGAAGAATCCAGCTGTTGGTTCCAAGAAAAAACATTTCCTCCCCCTCCACTTCCTCACAAAGGGTGACTATAGAGAAGCCGCTTTTTTGGGTCCGGGCAAGAGGAGAGATTCTAAGGAGATTCCAGATGTCCAGCTTTCTGTCCAGCTGGCTTCAAAGTAGAGTCTTCCCGGGGTCCTTGATCCTGGCAGGTGCCAGGAGCCTCACCATGGGCAAACTCTAGCGAATGTACAGAAAGCAAATCTGAAACGGGGGTATTTTCTTGAACTTGGATTATTTTTGCAGCTCCTGAGTTTCTTTGTACGTTAAGGAACCCTGGGAAATTATTTGCTTAACGAGAGCGTTCGGTATTTCTCAAAGTCTCTTTTTTAATAAACTGCTTTCCCTTTGCCCTGGTTTTTCTTCTCTTTGTTTGGCTTTTGAGCAAAAACTTTCTACCCACTGTGATATTTTCCCCATGAATAGCTAAGTGGGCTGGAAAAACAGTAGTAGGAAATGCAGTGGATGGCCAGAATCAGGGTAAACAGCAGCCTGGGAACATTCCAGAAGATCCAGGTTCAGCATTCCAAACTCAGCTCATGTCAGCCAGTGGCTCCAAAGCCAAAGTGGCTTAAAGTTCCGTGGAGGGGATCCCCCTTGCAAGATGCCGCTTCTTTAAGTCCCTCAGGTGGGGCGTGGCAATTGCAGAGGCCTGGCTTAACGTGTCCTGTAGGGCAGGGGTCCCCAAGGGCAGGGGTCCCCAACCCCTGGTACCGGTCCGCAACCTGTTAGGAACCAGGCCACACAGCTGGAGGTGAGCGGTGGGCTAGTGAACGAAGCTTCATCGGCGGCTCCCCATCGCTCCCCATTTTTGCATTACCTCCTGAACCATCGCTCGCATTACTGCGTGAACCATCCCCCCCGCCCCCGCCCCCGGAATTGCTCGCATTACCGCCTGAACCATCATTCGCACCCCCGGTCCATGGAAGAATTGTCTTCCACGAAACAGGTCCCTGGTACCAAAAAGGTTGGGGACCGTTGTTGTAGGGAACAAAGAAAGACACACACTTTGGAACCATCTGCTGGGTGAAGTTGGTGATAGAGCATCTTGTATCCTCAGTCACCTGAGGGACAGTGGCTGATCCAACTTCACCCAGCGATACTAAATCGCGCCTGCAGGACTGTGACTGGAATTTGAAAGGATTCACATAAGCCCTTGGAAATGGCAACTAAACCCTTGAACTTTTTTTGCTATTTATTTATTTATACATTTTTCTTGGAGTTGATTTACAGTGTTGTGTTGGTTTCTGCCATACAGCAAAGTCAATCAGTTATACATATATCCACTCTTTTTTACATTCTTTTCCCATATAGACCATTACAGAGTATTTAGTAGAGTTCCCTGTGCTCTACAGTAGGTCCTTACTAGTTATCTGTTTTATATATAGTACTGTGTGTATATGTCAATCCCAATCTCCCTCCCTCCCCCACTTTCCCCCCTGCTAACCTTAAGTTTGTTTTCTGCATCTGTGACTCTATTTCTGTTTTGTAAATAAGTCCATTTGTACCACCTTTTTAGAGTCCACATATAAGTGATATCAAGATATTTGTCTTTCTCTGTCTGACTTACTTCACTCAGTATGATAATCTCTAGGTCCATCCATGTTGCTGCAAATGGCATTATTTTCTTCTTTTTAATGGCTGAGTAGTATTCCATTGTATATATGTACCACATCTTTTTTTTTTTAACATCTTTATTGTAGTATAATTGCTTTACAATATTGTGTTAGTTTCTGCTGTACAACAAAGTGAATCAGCTATACACACACATATATCCTCATTTTTCCGCCCTCTTGCGTCTCCCTCCCACCCTCCCTATCCCACCCCTCTAGGTGGTCACAAAGCACTGAGCTGATCTCCCTGTGCTATGCGGCTGCTTCCCACTAGCTATCTATTTTACATTTGATAGTGTATATATGTCCATGCCACTGTCTCACTTCGTCCCAGCTTACCCTTCCCGCTCCCCATGTCAAGTCCATTCTCTACATCTGCGTCTTTATTCCTGTCCTACCCCTAGGTTCATTAGAACCATTTTTTTTTTAGATTCCATATATATGTGTTAGCATACAGTATTTGTTTTTCTCTTTCTGACTTACTTCACTCTGTATGACAGACTCTAGGTCCATCCACCTCACTACAAATAACTCAATTTTGTTTCTTTTTATGGCTGAGTAATATTCCATTGTATATATGTGCCACATCTTCTTTATCCATTCCTCTGTCTATGACATTTAGGTTGCTTCCATGTCCTGGCTATTGTAAATAGTGCTGTAATGAACTAAACCCTTGAACTTAAAAAAAAAAAAAAGATCAACTCTGAACTACAAGGGCTGTGAAAAGGTCAAATGTGAAGGGAAGGATGTCAATCATGCTTTTAGACAATTTTCTTGGGGGAAAAATATAGAAAGTAAAAGAAAAAAATCATCCTCGGTCATTTGTCTGCTCTAAGCATTAAAGCGGTTACCACACTTTGGTAAATAAAAATGAACTTGGCTTATTTTTAGTTTTTATCATTTTAGATTTATTTTTCAGGATGAAGTTCCAATCAAACCTCTTTTTTCCTATTTGTTTATCATACCTTTTTTTTCCTCTTGTTTTTAAAATATGGAATTTGGGCTTCCCTGGTGGCGCAGTGGTTGAGAGTCCACCTGCCGATTCAGGGGACGTGGGTTCGTGCCCCAGTCCAGGAAGATCCCACATGCCGCGGAGCGGCTGGGCCCGTGAGCCATGGCCGCTGAGCCTGCGCATCCAGAGCCCGTGCTCTGCTACGGGAGAGGCCACAGCAGTGGGAGGCCCGCATACCGCAAATAAATAAATAAATAAATAAAATATGGAATTTGTGGCCCCCATGTCAAATGGCTTGACTTCAGATGCCCCTGTTCTGTTACCTGTTACCTGTGGGAAATGAAGCCCTTCTGTCCTTCCTTTCCTGGGCTTGTCCACTACCCTGGTGTCACAGGGAGAAGCGTTTCATGCTCCTGGGCGATGTCCTGGCCTCTAGATACCACTGAGGAGAGAGCTCCTTCTTCTGGATTCTTCTGTGTGAAGGAAAAGCCCTACTTCTCACCTTCCCCATCTCTTCTGAATGGGTCAGGATAAGCAGTGTTAGCTGCTGTAACAAACAACCTCCACATCTCAGTGGCTGCAGAGCCGTCAGTCAGCAGGCTCTTCTCCATACAGTCACTCAGGGACCCAGGCTCCGTCCGTCCTGTGGCTCCTCCCTCCTTTAGGTCCTTGGAGTCCTCTCAATTCAGCCAGTGGCTGGAGAAGGTATGCAGGAGAAGTTCTACAGACTGGGCCTAGGAGTAGCACACGTGGATCCCACCCACATTCCAGTAGCTGGAACTCAATCCTGTGGCCACACCTAACTGCCCAGAAGCCTGGGGAATATAGTACAGCCTTGTTCCCTGGAAGAAGAGTGGAACTGCAAAACTAGTGAGCGTTAGCAATCTTGCTGCACTTAACCTCCTTTCCCCTCTTCTTTTCGATATCTCCTCCCTGTTCTTGTTCATCTCTGCTAAACACTGGTGTGTCTGGCTCAGCCATCCATGTTCACCCCGATGTAGCAGGTAATCCTTACCTCTTCCCAAACCTCCTAGCGTCAGTTTGCCAACTTGCTAATCTCAAGTGTCAGAGATGTTCTTTTTTTTTTTTTTTTTTTTGCGGTACGCGGGCCTCTCACTGTTGTGGCCTCTCCCGTTGCGGAGCACAGGCTCCGGACGCGCAGGCTCAGCGGCCATGGCTCACGGACCCAGCCGCTCCGCGGCACGTGGGATCTTCCCAGACCGGGGCACGAACCCGTGTCCCCTGCATCGGCAGGCGGACTCTCAACCACTGCGCCACCAGGGAAGCCCCAGAGATGTTCTTTAAATTAAGCTAGAGTGCACATTCATTCTTGTGCTCCACGTGGGCACATGTGCGTGTGCAAAATATTTATCCAAACCTTTGCAAAATATAAACAGCATGGCTAATTGCAGAGAGACACGGTCTAGGTTGAGAATCCATCCATCCATCCCTTTGTTCAAACAATAGTTAGTGAGCCCACAGTATACAGAGCATTGTGGCAAGTGCTGTGCAGAAAGAGGGGAAAAAATTTACAAGGCATGCTCTCTGTCTTTGTGAACTTTATAGTCTAATTGGGGAAATAAGAACTAAACACACACGAAGGCAGCAAAAATGCCAAGTCCACACAGGCAGAGACAAGTAGGGGTCATTCAGGAGTGAAGGCGATGTGGGCCTTCTTTGCACGCACCCCGTCTCCTTCCTTCCCCCACGTGCACACGATGCATCGATTCATTTTTGTAGGCAGTGGCTCTCTTCCCCACACCCTCCATGAATTTTCCTGTCCTTTCCCTCCAGTCCTTCACAACTGGTCTCTACAACTGGTCTCTTTCACTTTCCCCCTTCCATCTCCTGTCTTGTCTCCCTTTCTCTGTTTATTTTCCCCCAGTCTTCTCTCTGTTGTCTCTCTCTACATTCTTCCCTTTACAAAGAGCACCTTAAGTTTGTGGTGGCCTCAGGGCCTTCGCACCTTCAGTGTCCTCTGTGAGGAATGCCCTTCCTCAGGCTCTACTCAGGGCCAGCTCCTTTCACCATTCAAACCCACCACCCAAGGGGCTTCCTTGACTCCCCTCACCACCCCATCAACAGCAGCTCCATACTGGTTATTCTCTATCCTATTGTATTTGTATAGTATTCATAAGTCTCTGAAGTTATCCTGATGAACTATTTTCTCTACCACCCATCTCAGCCCTGATTGGAAATTCCATAAGAATGGGGACCAAGTTTGACTTGTCCATGGCTGTATCCCCAATGCCACACATACAGTACGTGCTCAATTAATAACTACTGATTGAAGGGATAGCAGACAAGAGGCCCTCTCCCTTTCTTTCAGTGTCTCGGGGCTAAACCGGGAGCTCTGCTGAGCTCTCCGCCCACAGCCATGCCCTCCCTCGAGTCTGGTACCCAGACTCTGCCTCCCCAGAGCCCCCGGGCATCACGCCAGGAGCCTGGAGCCTTTCCATTGCTTCCTACTCAATGCCCTTGGTCTCCATTTCAGCCGCAAACCACACAACCAAAAAATCTGTCCGGACTTGTGTCTTCCTCCAGGAATGAATAGAAATGGTATTTGTTTGCCCTTCTCCGCAGTGTGCTCACCCCGGGGCCCTCGCGGGGGAGATACAGGGCCCCTGGCAGCTTTCCCTCGGTCCCTCTGAGGTGCAGAGAAAGAGCTCCGAGTTTGTTCTCTCCTCTGCACCCCTCTTAGTTACTCTGGCTTCCCTTTGGCTCTACCAGGTTAGACTTAGTCTTATGTATGTTTAATGTGCACAGATATCCTGTCTGCTTCCTTATTCAGACGTAGCTGAGAACGACTGTCCAGTTAAAGAGGGTTTGCCATGCCGGCTCTTGAAAAGCCGTAGTGTTTCTAGGAGGACTTTTTTCTCAGCATAACAACTTTTTCATCCCCCAAACCCTCTACATCAAGAAGTGATGTTTTGGCATCACGGATCCAGGCACACACACACACCAGTTCACGTGACATCATGCTTTCTAGCCAGAGAAAATCATTTGAAACCCATCTGGACGGTGTGCCACATTTGGAAAACCCCAAAACGTTTTGCCTTGCGTAGATTCGCCAAAAGAGAGGCGTGAAGAAGGGGCCGCCCTCCACAGCTTTTAGTCCCCTGTGCGTGGGCCCCGGGTCCACATGTGTCAGACCCTGAAGATATTTGCGTTTGCTTTTAAGTGCAGCTTGTAAGCAAGACAACTGTGAACCCCTAAATTGAAAAAATGGTAACAAAAGCGGTAGAGAAACATGAATGTATTGGGACTTCCCTGGCAGTCTAGTGGTTAGGACTCTGCGCTTCCATTGCAGGGGCCGCGGGTTTGATCCCTGGTCAGGGAACTAGATCCTGCATGCCGCGCGGCACGGCCAAAACAAACAAAAAAACAAACAGAAAAACAACTGGCCTGAACGCTTTGAAACGGTCAGTGCCTAGACAGACCGAAAGGCGAGGGATTATTCTAGAAGAAAGGACAAAAGAGAAATGACTATTGAGGGTGTGAAGTGACTCATGCTCTTGTCTGAAAATGATTATCAAACACTCTAAAGATGTGAGATTTCACCTTCCCGGCCAGCTAAGAAGTTAGTCTGCCACTGTCGCCTGGGCCCTGGCAAAGCACAGGAGATTCCGGGGTCAGAGACGGAGGATGTCGTGACTCACAGCCTTCGCAGTAGACAGACTGCCAGCATTTTCTCGTGCCATTTTTCCCGAGCCCCAGGTCCCACAGGGCCACTCAAAGAAGGCCAGGTGACACCCGCACACACAGTGCCATGCATTATAGCAAAGGAACCTTGAGTTGAAGGAACCCAAGTATTTTATAATGGACAGTATGCCTGCTTGATCTTACCCTGCCCGCCCCGGGCCAGAGGGAGATATTATCTTTCTTATACTGGACAGTAAGCCTGCCTACACTTTGCTTTGGAAGGACACACTATCTCTACCTTTCCAGACAAAGGGCAGCCAGGGCTTCTGCTCCCAAGGTGTTCTGAAACACAAGACACCCCCGGAGAACTGACCCTCAGCAATGACAACTAAGAACGTCGTATGCTTGGGCGCCAGATTGAAAAACAAAGCAGCTTTCAAGGACATCGTTGGGATAATTGGGGGAGTTTTGATATGAAATCAAGGCTATATAATATCATGGCATTAACAGTTGAGGTGTGGAGGAGAAGGGTGTTTGGGCTTTCATGATATTCTTTCAACTTTACAAAACAAAGATTGGAAGGGGACACGGCTTCCCCAAGAACGCGCAGCTAGCCCGACCCCACCCCCCCCTTCTCCTGACTTAAAGGACTGTGTTTTTACTACACGCTGTCACTGATTTTATCCCTGCCCTGCCTTAATTAAGTGCTCTGAAGACATAAATAGGTTTTTTGTTTACTCAGGCTTGGGAGAGGCTGGCAGAAAAGGCCTTTTCAGCTAAAAGCTCTGTAAACCCGAAGGTGTGAACCAGTAAGTTAACAGCTGCAAAAACCCTTTCAGCTGTGGGCGCCTCTGCATGTGGCTGTGAAGTGATGCGGTCGACCCCCTTCTGGAAGGAGAGAGGGGAAGAGCAGCAGAAATACCAAGCTGGGAAGGCAGCCCGCAGACCCTTGAAGCAGAGTTTTGATGATCTCGCTCAAGGCATTGAGGATCCTGAGGCTGGTCCAGACCCACACATTCGGAGGTCAGCAGAAGAACGCAGTCCCGGGTCCAGATACGCTCTGGATGCATTTTGTCCTCACTTCCCTCTCCTAGTGGGGCAGCCTGTCAAGAGCTGGTCCTGGTGCGGACCTCAGTCCCTGCCCTCTGTGCACGGGCCCGAGGGCGGTGAGGTCAGAGCAGGCCCTGACCCCCAGACAGACAGCTGCTGCAGAGACAGAGCCGCGGGCTCAGAGGACGTACTAAAAATGAAGAGGTGAGTCACTGGTGAAGCTATGTCCCGGCGGGGACACCTGTAGCTTGTGCTGAGGACTGAGCAAGGGCGCTATGGAAAACTCTCAGGCCAGATGGCCAGCAGGGGTGGGCAGGGCACCCACTGGCCGGGCCCCCGGGCTGGGCCTGGCTGGACTCACAGCCCGAATATCATTGTCATCGTATGGTACCGGGCCTCTCACTGAAAACCTATTCCACTGGATCCCATGCCCTTGGGAACAAATCTAATGGGAGAAACAGACTCACAGACAGAGAACAGACTTGTGCTTGCCAAGGGGGAGGGGAGTGAGGAGGGATGGACTGGGAGTTTGGGGTCAGCAGATGTAAACTAGTATAGGATCGATAAGCAACAAGGTCCTATTGTAGAGCACAGGGAACTACATTCAATATCCTGTGATGAACCATGATGGAAAAGAATATGAAAAAAGCATATATATATATATATATATGTAAAACTGAATCACTTTGCTGTACAGCAGAAATTAACACAACATTGTAAATCAACTCTACTTCAATAAAAAAAAAATCTAATGGGATTTGTCCAGAGTTTATGATACCAAAGCAACTGTTTCTCACCTCTTAGCCCTCTGCCTCTCTGAACTCCAATTCAATCCTGGTGGCTACCTTCAAAAACTAAATAATGGAGGGGCTTCCCTGGTGGCGCAGTGGTTGAGAGTCCGCCTGCCGATGCAGGGGACACGGGTTCGTGCCCCGGTCCGGGAAGATCCCACATGCCGCGGAGCGGCTGGGCCCGTGAGCCATGGCCGCTGAGCCTGCGCATCCGGAGCCTGTGTTCCGCAACGGGAGGGGCCACGGCAGTGAGAGGCCCGCGCACCGCAAAAAAAAAAACAAAAACAAAAAACTAAATAATGTTTGATTACTGTTATTTCCTGGATTCCCTAATGGTAGACAATATCTGTGCACTTTGCACATAAAATATAAAGACTTAGCTTGCATTTCACCTTCTCTTTTTAAAAAAAAAAAAATATGTGTGTGTATGTGTATGCGTGTGTGTGCTTATATACATATATATTCAATATACTGATTATATGTTGATATATTGATTATACATGCACACATATGTATTTAATATGTTAATTACTTTGGTCCCTTTACCTAGAGAGGAAGTGAGGTGCTGGGATTAAGAGCGCAGGCGGGCCAAGCCTGGAGAATTTTCGCTGGCATTGTGCCGAGGGTTCAGCCTGGCACTGGCAGGCCTGGAAGCGGTCTCTAGCTGTACTTATATTTAATCCCAGTAGATTTAATCCTCATTTAATCCCTTTATTAACATCCCCGCTTTATAGACGTGGGTGCTTAGGCACAGAGAGGGCGTGCAAATCGCCCAAATCACACGGGGCTGGGGTTCAAACACAGGCAGCTGAGCATGCGGACAGCAAGAAGATCCCCTTTCCTTCGAGTGGGAGCTCTCCTGGGCGGGTAGGCGGTATTTAAAGCTGTGACCATACCCAGCGGTGAGGCGAACCTGTGCCTCATGGGCCCCATCACCCCACCCAGGGGTGCACCCCATTCCTGCCAGCAAGAGCTCCCCATCTGGAATTTGACAGAGGCTCCGGAAATAAGAGCAGACAGCTCTGATCTGCCCACAGGCCCTGCATTCTCACTGGGAGGAGAAGGGGGCTTTTCGGTGGGTTTTGACTTTGGCCCCCGCAAAGGGACAGCTCCTTGTTTCAGACAGACTCTTGAATGATAACCAAGACAGGTCCCAGATGAGGATTTTAAGAATGGGCTCTGCTGTGTGAGTTTAGGCAAAACGCTTACCCTCTCTGTGCTTCCATTTTCTCATCTCTAAAGGTGATGTAATTCTCCATATTCTGCTAATCTTTCCAGAATATGATGTCAACCATTGAGGAACTATGGGGAACTATACAGATCTGATTAAATAAACCAGCCACCACCTCCCCAGGGACTGCTATGTGAGTGACTAGGGCCCTTCTGGGTGCGTCGCGTAAGTACAATTACTCAGATTCCTGTGTGTGGTGTGCACAGCCCACCAGGAAACAGGATTGCCAAGCCCTGTCCTCAGGGGACTTCCAGTGCAGTTGGCAAGAGCAGGAGGTGATCCGTGAACAATCACCATGTCACATGAGCAGGATCTTTGCCTCCAGTTCAGCCTGGTCCTTTGGGGTCTTCAACGTGCTCCCCAGATGGGCCGTTTGCTTCGGTACTTTCTGTGCAGATCACAGAAATGCCGGTTTGTCAGGCATTGGGACCTAAGTCTTGCCTCCCCCATTTCACGATACATTAGTACCCGTTGACAGCTTTCCCCCACGTCCATCCTCGCGGCATCCACTCTGCCTTTCTGCTTAGTAGCTGTGTGACCACAGGCAAGTCACTTAACCTCTCTGAGCCTCCATGGATTGATCTCCTTTATTTTAAATTAGAAGTAATATGCATGCATCTGGAGTGTCAGTGTAGCTTGTGGGGTTCCAGGGTGAGACAGTGTGTGAGCAGAGGCCTTTGTCAGCCGTCCCTGAAGGCACAGCCCCACTTCATGAATGTTCACTGCTGCTCGGAACAAGTGGCTAATGGCTCTCCATGAAAAAGCCTTTTCTCCTCTGTGCCCTTCCCCTGCATCCTCTGGCCTTTCTCTCTCCCCCTTACAAAGCAGCCTGGGAAAGCCCCCCTGATGCCGGGATGCTGGGTGAGCCCCATGGAGCTTGGGACCATTCTAGGTCACCTTTCTTTTTTTTTTTGCGGTACGCAGGCCTCTCACTGTTGTGGCCTCTCCCGTTGCGGAGCACAGGCTCCGGACGCGCAGGCTCAGCGGCCACGGCTCACGGGTCCAGCCGCTCCGCGGCATGTGGGATCCTCCCGGACCGGGGCACGAACCCGTGTCCCCTGCATCGGCAGGCGGACTCTCAACCACTGCGCCACCAGGGAAGCCCTAGGTCACCTTTCTTAAAAGCAGGTGACTCCACGAGCTCCTGAACGAACGTCTCCCTTCCCGGAAGTGTGTGGTATGGGGGGGTCTCCCCTTCTCTCCAGCACGGGACACCCACTTCAGGACCCCTTGTCGGGGTACCCTAATAACTTCTTTTCTGTTAAATACCGACTCTCTCTGCCCGATTTGTCTCAGTCTCCGCTCTCCTCTCTTTTTTTGCTGCACCACGTGGCACGAGGGATCCTAGTTCCCTGATCGAACCCGTGCCCCCTGCAGTGAAACGCAGAGTCCCAACTCCTGGACCGCCAGGGAAGTCCCTCCACTTTCCTCTCTGTAATCCAACTTCGGAAGCAGTTTGCATCAGATCTTTCCTAAACTCTACAGATGCCCCATCCCCTGGCAGATAAAGTCCAGATACCTTAGCCCCACATACGGGTCTCCGCAGACCTGATCTCGCCCTCCGCCCACAGCACCTGGTCCAGAGCAGGCACTCGGATCTGCAAAGACCCCGCCCTGCTTGCTCTACCGGCCTCACGTTACAGAGATTCAAGCCTCCTTTCCTCCAGAGACTGGCCGAGACAGCCCCCCACCCACTGCTAGCTCCTGGCTCAAGCTAACTTATGGAAATTCGGCTTTTTCTCCCCTCTTTGACATTTGCGGACCATCTGACACAGTGAGAAACAGAAGCTTTTACAGTACCAGCTTTCAGCGGATGGGCAGCCCCCAGCCGGCGGCAGGAGATCCAACTAGGTCAGAGGTCACGGTCACTGGGGTCATGTGTGTGGGCCACTCACTGCATGTTTGACATTTGTAGTGCGGTCATGTTTTTCCTGCTGCTGGGTGTAGACACATCTCCAGCGTTATTCCATTTCAGGGGAAGTTGTGTGTGGGCGCAGGGAAACTTCCAGAACCCGAGTGGGCATGGTTATGAAGGCACCCCTGATAAGCATGAATGGCACAAGGGGGCCAAGATTAGGGTGAGGAGAGTAGGGCCCTCACCTGGAGTCCAAAATTTAAGGAAACGTCCCAGATGCGGAAATCGCGACACATACTCTATTTTACTGCAGTGCTGTAAAGGCCAAAATGATGCAAAAAATTCCAGATGATGAAAATAGCAACATTTTAAATAAAGTCAAGATGACACTTCAATGATGCAACCCTGCCCCACATGCCTCCGCCTAATTCCCCACCAGCCTCGGGTGGATGTTGTTGCCAGATTCACTTCCCTGGGCTGGGAAGTAATCCGTTCTTATCAGAGACTTTTCTCCAGGGCAGCCCGGCAGTGAGGGCAGTGAAGGCGATCTCGCTTCTGGGGGCTTGAGTGAGTGAGCATTTGGGAAGGAACTGCATCTGAATGTGCGTCTGTTCTGCAAATCACAGCCCCCGCTTTTGTCCTGTGAGATGATAAGTCACCCACGTATTTCTGGTCACGGAGCCCAAGGCTGAGGAAGAATTGAATTGAATTCTTGCCTAAGAACTGAAGCAAACGGAGTCAGCTGTTCTGTGTTGGGTTTTGTTTTGTTTTTTTCCTCCACAATGCTCCAGGTACTCAAAGCTCTGGCTAATTCTGTTTGGGCAGCAGACTTCCCATAGTCTTCCTGGTTGGTATGGAAATGGGCTGCAAATTCACCTGATAACATGTCCTTCTGTGTCCCCCCGCAGCACTCTTGGGAAGCCCCCCAACCCTTCTGTCCCTTCCTGGAATGCAACTCATTCTCAGTACTGAGAGCACCTTTGTCCTTGTCGTCCCCCTGCCTGGAAGGCTAGTTCTCTTTCTCCAGCTCACGTGGGACTGTTCAGGACTCATCTTTAAACATCCCTTCCTCAGAGCGGGCTTTCATGAACACCCCAGCAATGAACTGTCCCTCTGACGATTCTTGCTGGCAGTGCCTCGTCAATGCCCTCCTTGAAACTCACGGCCTTTGCTTCCTGGTGTGTTTTCCCCCCTCATCTGACTGGGCGCCCCAGGGGCCAGGCTATCTTGCTCGTGGGCGGCTCTGAAGTGGACCCAGCGCTGGGGGCACAGTGGCGGCTTGATCAGTCCTGATGGAATGACCGTGCTTTAGCCTGGTGCCCTCAGTTTGGGGGTGTCTGAAGAGCAGACACCAAAGGGAAACCAAACTAGTATATCTGTCCACACTCTCACACCTTCCCTGCCTCCTCTGCTCCCTTGGCTAGACGAGGAGCCTCTCCCACATTCCTGTTCTACAGCGCAACCTCTAGGTACCCCTGGATTCCCTGCTTTCAGAATGGAAGGCTGGATCACCTGGCGGGGGTGGGGGGGAGTGTCTGTGTGGGTGGGAGCTGGACTGACAAGGACCTCCTTGTCAATCATCTGAAGAAACGGAAGCAAGTGACTTCTCCCTTCCGCGGAAGGAAAAGAAGGGAAAGATGGGAGAGACCGTCGGTGCTCAAGAACCTGCTTGGAAGAAATTGGGGAAACAGCCAGGTGCTGGAGGATTCAGGAAATGTTTCTAATCTCCCGGTCACCTGCCCCAGCCCCATTTCCACCCAAGGCTTTCCACCCCAGAGGACCAGTATGTTGGGCTTGGGTACCCAAATGATGGAGACACAAATACCCCGGGACTGTTGGTTCGTGTTTTAGAACATCGACAAAGGGGCGGATCGCCCCGTTGGAAAGAGGGGAGCTAAGGAACAGGTCTTGAAGCTTGCGGAGCATTGAAGCCTTTGGTTTCCGCCCCCTCCCTTGTAAGTTACAGATCTTCTAAAACAGAGGTCTCTGAAGATTCTTTTATTCGGACTACAGTGAGCTGGAGAAACCTCGAAAGGTCACCTCAGACATTACTACTCCTACTACTGTTACTTGGGATGACTTGGGGACCCCACGAGTCACCCCTTGGTGCCGCCGCTGGGGTGTTTATTCCGGAGGATTGCCGGGCTGTGCAGTCGCCCCGGGCGCGGGCTGGGGGGGTGGAGGCGCCAGACGGGGCGGTTGCCCACCGCGGAGGAGGCCGGGGGCGGGGTGGGCCGGGAGGAGGCGCCTAGAAAAGGAGGCGCGGCCGGGAAGGTGCGGAGAGGGCCCGGCGGCGGCGTGCGCCTCGGGCTGGGCCGGGCGGCGGGCGGCGGAGCGCGAAGGCGAGGCCGGGCCCGGCGTGGCTGGAGCGCGGCCAGCAGCGGCGGGCGGGCGGCGGGCCCGGCGTGGCAGCGCGGAGGGGCAGCCGCCCCGAGCGCACGGAGCCGGGCGCCCGACCGCCGGCCCCTCCTGGGCGCGGCGCGCGCGCGCGCGCGGCCAGGGCGGCCGGGGAGCCGGGGACTCGGGCGGGGGGGTGCGGGTGGGCGCCGGGCCCGACGCACCGCCTCTCGGCTCTGCCCGCAGGTCCCCGGCGCGCAGCCCTCGCCCCGCCGCCGCCCGCCCCGGGCCCCGGAGCGCGGTGGAGGAGCCCCCCGAGGAGCCGGGGGCCCGCGCCCGGCGCCCCCCAGACATGGTGGGCCACCTGCATCTGCAGGGCATGGAGGAGAGCCTCAAGGAGAAGAGCCGGGAGGGCTTGCTGGACAGCCCTGACTCCGGGCTGCCCCCCAGCCCCAGCCCCAGCCCGCCCTTCTACTCCCTGGCGCCTGGCATCCTCGACGCTCGCGCGGGGGGCTCTGGCGCCTCCTCGGAGGCCCCCGGACCCGGCGAGGCCAAAGCGGTAAGCACGCGGCTTCGCGCAGAAACCGGGAACAGAGCCAGCCCCCCGGATGGGGTACTTCAGGAGCCGGGACTGGGTTCCCCCCGCCATCCCCCCAGCCAAGAAGGTGGCCAAGTGACAGCCACGCTCCGCAGGTGGGGATGGTCCAGCCTGACCCCTGCAGCCCTCTCCCTGGCTGTGGGCCTAAGGAGTGATCGTCTGTCTTACTGTCAGCAGTGAAAGAGCAGGGGTTGAGGACTGTCCGAAATCCTCCAAGAGGCTGGCTTCAGGCTAGGTGAGCTGGAGCCCCTGGCCGAAGCAGTGTACCCAGGTTCCCTGTTTACTCTTCCCCCTGTGCTGCCAACGTGAAAGACTTTTTTTTTTTTTTTTTAACCAAACGCAGACAGGAGCCCTTCCTTCCCGGGGTGTTGAGGTATGTTGACGTGGAGCTGAGGCGGTGCCTGGGGAAGGCTGGAACCCCAGGGCAGGAGACGCAAGAGTTTTCCCTCTTGCCAGACTTAGTGGGGCCCTCAGGTGGGCTCCGGGGGTCACCCAGCTTGGTGGCTGGGCTGAGACTGGGTTCCCCGCACCCCTTCCCCGGCAGGCGGGAGCCAGGCAGGCGGGATCAGGCGCCTTTGGACTTGAGGAAATGACAAGTTGAGATCCGGAGTCTGCTAACAATTCCAGTGGCATTTCCCTGTTCTGTGGCGCTCTGCACGCCTTCACGTTGTTTCTGCCGGGTGTCCTAGCACGACTGCAGCCCGGCGCCGCTTTCCTGGGGCCCCGGCAATGCCCACCTGGTACCTCACAGGGCAGTAAATGCTTCCCCCCAGTTGGAAATCCTCCCAGGAGCAGAAAGGAATAGTTCCCCTGCCTCCAGGCCTATTGATGGGAATGTCACTGGTGTCTCCCTTGCTCCTTGGTCCAGTGGGTCCCAAACTTGAGTGGGCTCGGGAAGCTCTCAGAGGTTTTTTTTTTTAAGTATTTATTTATTTGGCTGCATCAAGTCTTAGTTTCATCCTGCGGACTCTTAGTTGCGGCATCTGGGATCTAGTTCCCCGACCAGGGATCGAACCCAGGCCCCCTGCATTGGGAACGTGGAGTCTTAACCACTGGACCACCAGGGAAATCCCTCTCCTGGAGGTCTTTCAAGAATATCCATGCCCACCTCATACCTCCAGACAGTGTCATTTGATTGGTAGAGCCTGCCACCTGGACATCAGGATTTTTAAAACCTCCCCGGGTTATCCTCATGTGCAGCAGAGTTTGGGAACCGCTGGCTTAGACCAAAATCATGCGTTGAATTTGAACTTTGGTCTCTCTTTTGGGGGCTGGGGGTAGGAGAGGCGTTCTGGACTTCCAGGGATTGATAGATGTGACCCAGGCTGTTGGCAGTGAAATTGATCCCACTGTCTGAACGTACCAGCTTTCCTGAAAGAGTGTCTCAGACTTGGCACAGTTGAATGGAGGGGGTGGTATTTGAGCTCTCGCGTTGGGAATAAATCCCTGTGGTGTCCTACACAGCAGGCCTTGGAGAAAAGGGACCGGGAACCAGCCTTCCCCTTGATTCTTCGGATGACCCGGAATCCCCCTTATAGAAGGATTTTTGGAGGCCTTCCCTGCCGGCCAGGCCAGCCAGGGGCGGCCATAAGAACAGTGGGCCTGGCTTACTTGTCTTGGCTGTCCTAGTTGATTTTATTTTTTCCCCCTCCTTGCTAACTAGATGCCAGGTATGGAACTGAGCTGTCTCTGATCTTTCTAATTTGGCTTGAAGGCAAGACCTGGGGCTGTTTCCACACAGGTAATGACATCTGCATTTAGATAGCCTTCCCAGGTGCCAGGAGCCGTCCTAAACGCTTTACTTGCATCAACTCATTTCATTTTCACAGTAGTCCCAAGAAGTATGTAGGTGCTCTTATGACACCCATTTCCCAGAGGGGGAAGCTGAGGCACAGAGGTTAGCGACTTGCCTAAACTAAGTGGCGGTGCTGGGTTAGAACCCAGGGAATTGGGCTCCGGAGTCTCTACCCTTGAACCTTGCATTATCCTGCCTTTCACTGTGCAGCTAATTAACTACCTGCGTTTTGTTGTTGTTGTTTTGTTTTGATTTTTTTAAAAAAACAAAATACCTCTGAACCTACAGGATTTGGAAATGCTGCTTTTAATAAAATGAGAGGGAATGGTTGCCACAGGGAAGCCTCTTCTCAGCCCTGGGACCTGCAGCTGGGGCCCCGGGCACCTAAGTTATTGTCACACTGGCCGCCTCCATCCCCCCTCGCCCCCCCGCAGGTTAACTCCTGTTAAATGTTGCTAATCCTGCCTGCGGGCGACTCACTGACAATGCTTTCCAGGCGCAGATGTAGGCAAAATTTCGGCCGCTCTCCTGCGTCTTGGAGTTGGTGCTTTCAGGTGGGCTCTCCTGCGTCTTGGCGTTGGTGGTTCCAGGTGGCCGCAAGCAGGGCCGCTTTGCTCTGGCAGCCCCTTCGTGGCACCTGTCAGACCATGTGGGCCTGGGGTTCTGCCTGGGGTAGGCATCTTTGTTCTGACACCCAGTTTCCAGCACTGCCTTCCTGGTCGACACTGGTGGCGCACACCCCAGCCAGGGGGATGAGCTGCAGTTCTGTCCCCAGCCCCCTGGCCACTGAGGTCCTCGCTAGCTTGTCACCGTATTTATTATGCTGC
This sequence comes from Lagenorhynchus albirostris, assembly GCF_949774975.1. Classification (NCBI taxonomy): domain Eukaryota; kingdom Metazoa; phylum Chordata; class Mammalia; order Artiodactyla; family Delphinidae; genus Lagenorhynchus; species Lagenorhynchus albirostris. Next base: position 82,648,420 of record NC_083108.1, read on the forward strand.
AAGTGCATGTTAAACTTCCTCTAGAAAGAGGCTCCATTCCCCCCCCCTTTGTTTTAATAAGCTGGACTTAACTTCTGGGCAGTACCCCGTGGATGTAGGGTAACTGGCTGGCTGCGACATTGCCCCCCAAGACGTAAAAGGCACTGGGGAGTAGGCTGGGTATAAATGAATCCCTCAACCGCACCCTAACTTGATCATAGGTTTTCTTCTGGCCCACTCTGTGGACCAACGATGGTACCGTTCCTGGTAATTCCCAAACCAAAGGAAGATCTAGGAATCGGTCATTCGTCCCACCGGTACTTATTGAGCACCTACTATATGCCATGTGCTGTTTTGGGCCGTGGGTGACTTAGTGGTGAACAAGATGTTCAAGGTCCCTGCCCTCGTGGAACTGGCATTCTAGTGGGAGAGACAGTCACCAACTTAAACATGTGATGAAACACCAGGTGGATTGTTAAGTGCCCGTAAGACGAAGAGCTGGGTTCAGGTAGAGCTCCTTTAGACTGGATGGTCAGGGAAGTGACATTTAATGGAAACCAGAAAACATGAGAGAGTGGCCTTTATGGTCATAGGGCTGAAATGTGTGTCAGTCCAAGGGAATGGCAAGTGCAAAGGTCCTGAGGCGTGGTTGAGTTGCAGCCGTGAGGCTGGTGGAGGGCAGTGCAGGGACTTGTAGGCTAAGCTGAGGCCAGAAAGTAAAATTCCATTTGGTCTTTCCAAAATGTACTTGTGACTGTTTTATTTTTATTTTTTAAAAAGGCCTCATGAGCTCCCAGACCCTCCAAATTAGAAACGCAAATCAGAGACTTGACTGAGAAGTGCCTTGCAGCACAGCCTCTGCGGAGGGCTTGTCTCCCTGCAGGGCCCCTGGTCGCCTGCAGGACACCGGGACAGCCAAGGCCGCCTGCCGGGCCAGCCAGGGTTCGCCTGTCAGCTGCATTCATCCCACAAATATTTAAGCCAGGCCTGGCGAGGGATACAGCTGTGAACAGGACAGCCGCTGTCTGTGTCACCTTTGAGCTCTCGGGGCCTGGACCTCCGGCTCCAGATTGAGGGAACACCCCATGTCCTTCCTGCCCCCCTCCCCGTCCTGCCTGGTGGAGCTGTGGGGAGAGGTCGTGCTGCCAGGAAGGATAAGCGCGTGTGTGTGGCAGATACCCATCTCCCCAGGTTAACATGGCCAGTTCAGGGACCTAGCCCTGTGCCCTCTTACCATCCTCAGGGAGAGCACAGATGGCGTTTGGGATCGCAAGTCGTCTTCTCTGGGGTGAACAGCCACCACTGGGGTGGGTGAGATGAGGACAGATCACCCATCTGTGGCCGATGAGGGGCTCGGCCCTCCGTGGAGTGGTGACTGGAGGTGACAGTCTGAGCTGTTACCCCCTCAGATGTGGATGTGGGTTCCCTAGAAGCCAGTGGCCTGGGCCCCCTTGTGCGTTGCCCCGTCACCCCCTCTGCTCTCCTGGGGTTCGTTTACACGTCGGGTGTGTGTCCGAGGGGCACACTGGGGAATTGCCCTAAGGACGAGGTGCTGGTTACCCGGACCCAGATGCCGAGGGAAGCCCTTGGGGCCGGAACCAGGTAGAATTGGTGGTGGGGAGTGGGCTGTCTTTGCCCATCCTCGAAAATCTCCCGGGGCTGCCCAGCCCTTGGAAATCTTCGTCGCTGCCAACTCTTAGGATCTCGGCTGTCACCACCCCTGCCCCCAACCCAGGACACCTGGATTTTCTCATTTCTCTGTTTCTGGTCTATGATGGTGAAACCAAGGGTGAGGGCAGAGAGGGAAGGGAGTTAGGAATTTAGGGAGTTAGTGCCCGGCGTTAGGAAGGATGGCAGCACAGGTGGATGGACAAATGGATAGATGGATGGATGGATGGGCAGATGGAAGGATGGACAGATGAACGCATACATGGACAGAAGGATGGATGGGTGGATGGATGGACAAATGGATGGATAAATGGACCGATGGATGAATGGATGGATGGATGGACACACGGATGGATGGATGGATGGATGGATGGATGGATGGATGGATGGACAGGTGAACTGAGGAGACAGGGGTCAGCCCCCAAGGCCCCCTTGCAGGCTCACGATGTGTCCCTGACCAGCGAAGCTGCCTATGAGCAAGCTGAGGTGCAAGAGAACCAGGTGTGTCAGGCCACGGAGGGAGGAGCCTGTTGGCGGAAAGGAAGGCCATGAGGGGCCAGAAACCCTGGCGCCTCCTTTCAGCCCCCGTCCGCTTAACCCTGGATGAAGTGGCCTCCAGCGGGAATTCAGCAACGTCTCTGACAGCCTCGCGTCTCTGTGAAAGGCTCATCCGAGTGAGAAGTTCTGCCTGTAGCTTTAGTCACACTAACGCCCTTGCCCTGCCGGGCGCTCTGGGGGCGAGGGAGTGGACAGGAGCCACCTTCCTGGGAAGATGCCACTAGGCGGGGACTGACAGGACTCTCCTTGGGGTGGGCGTGGCCTGTCCTTTGTGCGCTTGGGACTCCTGGCCTCCCTGCTGTGGGGTGGGGGAAACAGATAAGGTCCAAAGAGGCCTGAGGTCTGAGATCCGGGTGTTCCCTCCGGAGGCTCTAGGGGAGAATCCATCCCTGTGTCTGTCCCAACTTCTGGTGGTGGCCGGCCATCCTCGGCGTGCCTTACCTTGGAGATGCACCCCTCCATCTCTCCCTCCGTTCCCCCATGGCCTTCTTCCCTCTGTGTGTCCCGTGTCCAAAGTTCCCTCTTTGCATAAGGTCACCAGCCATGTTGAATTAGGGCCCGCCCCCGTCCAGTGGGACCGCATCTTAACTTGATCACATGTGCAAAGACCCTGTTTCCAAAGAGGGTCACATTCACAGGTCCTGGGGATTAGGACACGAACATATCTTTGTGGAGGCCACAAACCAACCCAGCACCGTCCGGCTGGCTTGGGTCCGTCGGGCCCCCAAGGGCATCTTGGGGAGCCGGCCCGTCCCTGAGCCCTGCCTCCGGCCTGTGATGGATGGCTTTGCTCAGTTTCACTGCTCTGAGTGCCAGGCCCCGCGCCTGCGCCGTTTGGGGTCTCCTGGGCTCCCCGAGCCTGGCCCGCTCACCGCCGCTGTCGTGCCGTGTTGTGCAACGAGCCGTTTGGAGTCCCTCCCCTCACCCCAGGATTTGCCACCGATACCCGAAGCCTTTCATAAAAAGGATAAGAATTCTTGGGGCTTAAATGTCCCTCCTTGATCACTTTCCTCACGGGTGCAGGTCAGCGTCCCCTTAGCCCAGCACGGGAGCTTTTGGTCTCAAATCCCAAACACGCCGAAGATCTTCAGTGTAATTCCAATCGTGGTTGAAGCCATCCCCCGCCAGTGAGGCCAGTGGCCTGAGAAAGGCTGTCTCGGCCCTTACAAAGGTTCCCTGTGGCTTTGGTGAGGACGCCCCTCTCCCATGTCAGTGTGGGGTCTCCCCGGACCCTTCCTCCTGCCACTTACCCTCCGCTGATGGGGGCTTGATGCTTCCTAAGCGGAAGGTTCTGTGGGTCACACGTGGTCTTCAGCCACGTCCCGTGCGGTGGCAGGTGGGGGACCGCCGTGTGTCACACCGCTGCGCCATCCCTACCTGTCACTGCCAGCCAGGCCCGGATCCCCGGTGGGGCTGGGCTGTCACCGCGCGGCACGGAGCTCTCACGACGGAGGACTTATCTTTCTTTGCCGTCCTGTGGGCCGTGCCCTGTACCACAGCCAGGAAGGGGGAGCTCTCCAGACGCCGGGGTGTATTTTTACTTCCAGGCGTGGAGTATGTATCCTCACCCGGCAGCTCCAGGGAAGGCGTGTGAATCACTGGGTGAGGCGGTGGGGTGGGGGGGCATGGTAGGCGGAGGGCAGCCCGCTGTTCTCTGGGTCCCACCCTCTCAGAAGCACTCCCTGGTCCCTACACACACACCCTGCCTGCCCAGGAGACCAGGGAGCCAGACCAGCCCCCTCCCCAGGCTAGAACAGGGCTCTCCCGGTCCCTAGAAGGAGCTGGGGGCTGGAGGCTGGCCCAGCTGTGTCGCCATCCCAGGGTGGGCGTGTGTGGCGTCTGGGAGTCTGGGGTCCGGCCTTCAGCTCTCAGCTTCCCCGTGCCTTCCCCTGCCCCTGCAGCCCAGGGCTGCGAGGGGACCCGAGGACACCGGCCAGCTCGCGCCCGGGCATCAGCCTCCTCGTACAGACGAGCAAACTGAGGCACTGTGCGCAGGTGGCTGGCACAGGTGGGTTTCTTGACGGGTCCTCTTCAGAGGGAAGCAAGCACCAGGGCCTTTGGGGAAACGAGCTGGGATGTGGCTGCCCCAGGGTCGGGGGGCGGTGAGGGGAGCAGGGCGCCCGGGAGCTTTCTTTGCTCCAGGTGGCCCAGGCCAGGCCATCAGGCGCAGCGGCAGCAGCAGGGGGTCCCCTGGGCGCTGGAGCCCAAGCCCCGTCCTCAGCCCGCCTCCCACGCCAGCGGCTCCGATGGGAATGTGAGTCCAGCGTGGCTGGAGGGCTGCCCTTGCAGGGCCAGCGGTGTGCCTTCCTGGCCGGCTCCCGGGGCTGGCCGGGCTCTGCGCGCAGCGCTGCCATGTTGATGTTAAAACACCGCTGCAGCTGCAAGACTCGGCTCTGAGCTTCCGGAGCCCGGCGGCTGCGGGACTCCGGAACTGCCACTGGTCCCTGGAGCCCTGCGGGGGCAGCCTCAGGCCTCGGCAACGACTGCCTGAGCTGTCTCGTCGCCCCCGGGGCCCCTGGACGCCAGCCTGCGTCTGGATTTTCAGAGGCTTCCTCTCTCTCTTTCTCGTATCGTGTTCCCAGGTGGGGCAGATTTTAGCTGTTTTCCACCAGGGCCCTTTGGAAAACGGTGCCCAGAGCTCCAGCTTCCTGGCCTAGTCTGTGAGGTCGGCCTTGTCCCCTCTGCTGGCAGCCAGTGTGGGGAGTGAGATCCGGCCAGAATGGGGCCCCACATGTGCACCGGGGCCGCGCCAGGAGGCTCAGGGGGACCCGAGAGGGATGGTGGTACCCAGCTCTGCACCGAAGGCTTTGCCTCCCAAGGAAGCCCTCCCTGCCCATGAGCTTGGGAACTGTTCTTTCTTGGGGGTGGGGTGGGGGGATGGAGACCAGTAGCAGGCTGCCCCTCCCTCCCTCCGGCCCTTCCACCTAGAGACACCTCCCAAAACCTTAACACCCATGTCCGTAGCCCCTCACACGCCTGCCTCACCCTCTCTCCTCTTTGGTGTCCACAAGAAGAGCCCTGGGAGGCACTGTGCCTCATCCGACTCACACAGGGCCTGGCGCACAGTAGGTGTTTGGCGCACAGTAGGTGCTCAGCAAACCCCTGCACACATTTGGGGAAGCGCCATACTTCACGCTTCGGATAGTCTCGCGGGGAGAGAGTATGATTTTTACGAGCATCAAATCATGGAGTTTTACAGCTGAGGCCGGTGCTGATTTCACAGAGCCACAGAGGATGCCAGAAGTGCCTATATCTTGTCACTGTTTTATTTTTTTTTAACTTATATATTTTTTAATTTTTGGCCACACCGCGCGGCTCTTGGCATCTTAGTTCCCCAACCAGGGATTGAACTCGGGCCATGGCAGTGAAAGTGTGGAGTCCTAACCACTGGACTGCCTGGGAATTCCCATCACTATTTTTATTTTTAAATTTAAAGCGCCTGAATGATGTGCGCTTGCTTCTGAAAGGTAGGAGCAGGGTTGTCTCAATCTCCTGAGAGGACCCCCCCGCACCAGCCACCACCCCTCGAGCCTTTGTGAAAAGCACGCAGAATACAAGCCTTTTCTCCGTATTCCGAGACTTTTATACAAGACTTTATGTGGCGCTTGCCCCGTGCCGGGCACTGTCCCACACATTCACACACTTTGAATCATTGTCATGACTGCGGCCTGGGAGGCGGGTGCGCCTGTGGCCCCGCTTCGGGGCCCAGGAGGCTGCAGCCCCGAGAGGGGAGTTGTTTGCTGGGTCCCATGGTGTATTAGCTTCCTGTCGCTGCTCTAACAAATGACCCCACGCATAGTGGGTTAAAACGACACAGATTTAATATCTTACAGTTCCAAAGGTTAGAAACCTACAACAGCTTTCACGGGCTAAGAGCAAGGATTTTGGATGCTCTAGGGGAGAATTCTCGCCTTTCCCGCCTTCTAGAGGCTGTCCACAGTCTTTGGCTCCTGGCCCCGTCCACCCTTAAGGCAGCAGCATAATGTCCTCAATTTCTTTCTGACTCTGAGCCCCCTGCCTCCCTCTTTCACTTATAAGGACCCCTTGTGAAGACATTGGGGGCCCACTGGACACTCCAGGACAGCCTCCCCATCTCAAGATCCTTAACCACATGTGCAAAGTCCCAGGTTCTGGGGATTAGGACATGCACACTTTGGGGGTCATTATTCCACCTGCCGTGCCCAGCAAGGGAGAGATGGGACAGCTTGACGACAGCTGCTGGGGGCCTATGGAGAACCCCCTCTTTCTCCAAGTCTTAGATCTTTTCTTCCTGTGGTCCTTCCTCGGCCGCTGTTCTGGGGACGCTGTGATCAGCTGAGGAGGGGGCTGCGGTGACCATGTCCATAGGCTGAGAGCGGATTTGAAGACAGGTGTGGGCCTGGCCCAAGGCCTCACAGAACGGCGGGGAGAGGTGGAAGGGGAGCAGGGCGCTGCTCTGCACGTGTGAGGTCCTGCCCTTGGACACCATGGGGTCTGCGAGGTGCCAGGCCCTGGGGCCAGAGAGGTCATCAGGTCCTGAATCTTAAGGACCTCATGGTCTGGGGGCGACACACAAAGGGGTCACAGCAATGGAGACCAGCAGGTGGGAGCTCCAGGAACCCCTCAGAGGATGTTGGGGGAAGACAAGGGAGCTGGTGCCTGAGTTGTCACCCTGGACGGACCAAGTGAGAAGAAAAGGGAAGGACGTTCCTAGTATAGGGAACAGCATAAACCAAGGCACAGAGGCAGCCTGGGCCGTGGCCAAGGCGAGTGAAAGATATATGGGCAGAGGCCTGTGTGGGAAGCGCCCTGATCCTGTGTGTGAGGGCAAGCTTGCTCCGAGCAGGAGGTGACAGGACAGGTCTTGGGGCTGCAGCACCCGTCCCGTGGACCCGAGAGGCAGCCGGGGAACATGGGTGAGGGCGCAGACTCTGGAGCCAGACCGCCAGGGTTCCAACCCCAGCTCTGCCTCTTCCTAGCTGTGTGGCCTCAGGCAAGTTACTTAGCCACCCTGGGCCTCAGTTTCAGCATCTATAAAATGGGGATGCTAGTAACAGCTCCCTCCCATGATCGAATGTATGGATACGTGGAGAGCTCAGAGCAACGACCGTTGTGGTTAGCGCTCAAAAAGCATAGCTGCTGTGATCTCTCCTCGTCCAGGCGAGGACAGGGGAAGCCTGTGCAGGAGCTGAAGGAGGGGCCCGCAGCCACGCACCAAGAAGCGCGGGGAACTCTTCCCTCGACGAGCACGGTCTTCAGTCCCTCGCAGAGCTCCTACCTGACGTGTCACCCAGGGGCGCAGCTTAGGCTCAGGGGCTCCCTGAGAGGGGTCCCAGTTCTACAGGGCTCTGAGCCTGGCTCCTGGGGCTCGGGTGGGCTGGGCGTTGTAGAAAGAGGCCGTTACCACGTCCCCTTATTGAGATGCCCAGGAAGTGAGGGGCAGGCCGGTGGCTGGGTGGGGAGCCGTGGGCATCAGAGCGCTTGGATTCCACAGAGGGACGCTGGGGTGGGCTTCCCGATGGACCCCGCAAAGCAGGCTTCCAGAAAACCAGGACTCGAGTGGTGTGGGGCAACCCTTGTGCCTGGCGGGGAGCTGAGGTTGCAGTGCCAAAGGGCTGCTCACGTGACCCTGTGTCCCTGGCTCTCCCCACAGCCCCTCCCCCTCCCCCCGAGCACCCCGGCGCGAGAGATGAGGCCCCGGATGCTGCCCGTGTTCTTTGGGGAGAGCATTGAGGTGAACCCAGAACCCACGCCCGAGATCCGGTGAGTGGGGCAGCTGGGCCGGGTGGGGCGGGGTGGCCAGGCTGGGGCGCTCAGCAGGCTCCCCTCCCTCTAGGCAGCCCCTCCGCGTGCTGCTCCCCGAGGAGGCATAGCCGTGATTTGAAGAGACTCTATCCCCGGGTGGCCTTCCCTGCCACCTCTCCAGCCCTTCCCGGCCCGCATGCAACCATTTCCACACTGACCTTCACCCCCAACCTGGCTGGGTTTTATTTTGAATTTGCCCCTTTTCCCCCTGGGGAGCCATTGCCCTGAATGTGTATTAGGTGCCCTCCCACGTGTAGGACGTCTCAGGCGGCACCTGCACTTCTGAGTTCAGGCCACCCCACCGGGAGCTTTCCCCCAGCCATCTGCCCTCCTCGGAGGGCTTCTGGGGATCGGGCTTCCAGAAGGTGGAGTCTAGGGTCCATGGGTCTCACCCGCGTATCCCTGGGACGCTCAGGATGGATTTGTCCACGTCGCCCCGGCCTGCCCAGGGGTGTGGGACCCACTACCTCCTCCTGCTTCACCTTTGGGTAGGGTCCCAGGAGACAAACAGGTCCCCTTTAAAAGTTTTTCTTCCCAAAGAGCTCTCCTTTTTAGTTTTTATTACAGAGGCCCCAGCCAGGGTGGATGCGAGCTGCCTGGGCTCTAGGGACCCCTGCCTCCCTTCCCACGCGGGTCACCTGTGGGGTGCAGCAGGGAGGGAGACAGGTGAAGTCCCCACGCCCCTCCCCGGAGCTTTTCCTTCCAGTGTGATGATCTGGGAGCAGAGCTGGGGGCACTGACCAGTTGGTCCCTCGTAAGGAGGGTCACTCACCTAGAGGTGCTGAGGCTACCTGGGGGGAAACTTATTTTGATAACATTTCAAACTTAAGGAAAGTTGCAGGAAGAGTACAGGGAACCCCCGTTAGACAGATTCATTGCCTCTTTCCATTGGCTTGAATATCTGCTGACTGTCTCGTTCTACGTAAACGAAACTTTCTTCTGACCCGTTTAAGAGGATGTTAGTGACACCGTGACCCTGAACCTCTAAGTAACTCCGGCTGGTGTCCTTCCTAAGGACAGTGACATCCTCTCACATAATGACAGTGCACTTGCCAAAACCGGGCCAGCTAAAGCTGAAACACGGCCACTGCCTGGTCCGGTCCCGCCCACTGTCCCCAAATGTCCTTTTATGGCCTATTTTTATCCCAGTTCAGGATCCCGCCAGCGTCACATGCGGCATTTAACTGTCCCGTCTCTCGAGTTTCCTCCCAGCCAGCCGGGTCCCTCAGCCCTTCCTTGCCCTTCTGACCTGGGCATTTCGGAAGAGCCCAGCCCGTTCCGTGTTCGCACTGCCCCCCCCCACCCCGACCACGCGGGACGGTGACCTGGCTGCCGCCTCCGGGGCTCACCCCCGTGCTCCCGCCCTCCCCCGCAGCTGCAATTCCGAGGTCAAGTACGCCTCGGAGAGGCACTTCCGGGACAAGGTCTTCTACGCGCCGGTGCCCACGGTCACGGCCTACAGCGAGACGATCGTGGCCGCGCCTAACTGCACGTGGCGCAGCTACCGCAGCCAGCTGACCCTGGAGCCGCGGCCGCGCGCCCTGCGCTTCCGCAGCACCACCATCATCTTCCCCAAGCGCGCCCGCAGCTCCTTCCGCACCACCCTGCACCTCAGCCTGGGCCGGCCCCGCCGCTGGTTCACGGCCAGCGTGCAGCTGCAGCTGTGCCCGCGCCCCGGGCCCGGCCTGCTGGGCCCCGCGCCGCTCTGACCGGCAGCCCGGCCCCCGCGGCGGCCGGAGCACGGGCTCCACGATCGGGAGGGACCCCGGGCTGTGTCTTGCCCGCGCCGCAGCCGCTTTCTCAGCACCTACCCGGTGAGGCAGCGTGGGCCTGGCTTTCCCGAGGAGCCCGGGGCGGGGGCAGGTGCGTAGGCGGTGCTCGCCCCGACGGCCTGGGAGTGAAGAAGGTGTGTGGGCCCTGGCTGCCCTTGAAGCGGTGGACACACCCCGAACGCCGGCAGGACTGAGGCGTCCGGCCCGGCCTTGGCCGGGGGGCCCCCCACCAACCCCGGCTCCCAGGCCACGTGGGAGGGGAGAGGGGTGCCGTCCAGACACCCGCCGGCCCTGGAGAGGGCTGTTTCCAGAGCAGGCCTTTCACGTGTGTGCAGCTGGGCGCCCAGAGCCATGGCCCAGCAACCTCTGGTGGACGGTGAGCCGGGAGGCTGGGCGAAAGCCGGCAACGCTGCCGGGGCTGGTTGTGGGTTGTGTGTGGGGAGCGGCCTGGAGGAGCCCTGCCCGCGCTGTCCCAGTGCCCGTGCCCCAGTGTGGAGGATGGAGGGCATAGCCCGTCAGCACCGAGGCCTTTGAGCTCTGTGTCCGGAGCCTCACCCGCAGGGCATCCTGCTAACCTCTGTCCCGACACCTTCAGGACCAGGACTCTGGACCGTCAGAGCCCTTGAGCCAGGTGCCAAGGGGAGGCGTCTAAGCCGTTGGAAATGACCACTGCCACCTGCCCGAGGCTCCTGGCCAGCTGTCAGCTTTCAGATTCCGTGGGGTCCAGCTGCCCTCGTTCGGGCCTCCCGTTCCTACAGTGATGACACTGCAGTGGCCAGTGCAGGAGGGTTCACCACACACGTGCAAGGTCAGGGGAGGAAGACGGGAGACCCTTGTGCTCCCTGGGAAGAGCCAGGATACGTGGGTGCTGGGGCCACGGCCTGGGGCTGCCTGCCACCAATGCCCCAGAAGCCCCCAGCGTGGCCACGGAGGTGCCTTCAGACCTGATTGGACCCAGCAGGTGGAGGCTGCCCCGCCGCTCCTCTGGCATCCCCCCAAGACGGGGCTTTAGCTCCCTCGCTGTGGGGAGGGGCGGCTCGGAGCTAGCGTTCAGGAGAGGCGAAGTGACTGATATATTTTTATATATCTACAGACTGTGCATGTTCTCGCCACAGAGATGCTTTCTGATTAACAAAGAAATAACTTAAGAATCGATTATCTTAATAAAATGTGCAGACTCGAAGAGACTCCCTCTTCCATGTTTCTGAGACCCTCAGACCCCACCGTGGGTGGGACTGGTCTTCATAGGCCCATGGTCCCTCCCCACTACACACAGGGGACAGGGAGACACTTGGAAGGCTCAGAGAGAGCCCTGTGCCCCTCACCCGATCCCTGTAGACAGCCTGAGTGCGCCAGCCCCACCCAGGAGCTGGGTAATAAATGCAGAGGCCCAGGGACTTGGGTCTGACTCCGGGGAGGGTCCCGGGAATCTGCATGTTTGACGCTCCTGTGCTTTGCACTTCGCACACCAGCCCTCGGCACCTGCAGACACCCAAAGCCAGACCTGTCCCCGGAGAAGGGCCCGGGCTGCCTCTGCAAAGCAGGTGGCCTCGGCCTTGTTACACCCTCTGCACATCTGATCCACATCGTTGGAGGGGCCACTGGGGCCCCAGACTGTGAGGCGGACACTCGGGGCAGTGTCCTTGAGTGGGAGAGTGCCGGTGTCTTTGCAGGGGCTCCTGCCTCGATGGAGGACGATGTCTAACAGGGCGGGGCCAGGGTGAAAGCCAGGAGGGCAGGGCCAAAGGACAGGGTCATGTCACTGAAAGGAAGAACCTGGAGGCCTCGGCCACTCAGTACGGACAAGCGGGGTGCAGACACAGCCTTGGGAACTCCGAGAGCGCAGCCTGTGTAGAGAGGGGATTCTGTGCAGACACACGCTGTGGGGCGCATCGCTGGCAGCAGGCAAATTCAGCTGCACGAGTTTGCTTTCCAGTCACAGCCCTGATTTCCCCACTTGGAAAGAAAAGTGGGTTGGGCTTCCTGACACGTGCAATTACGGTGCCAACGAATCCGGTGACCTTGGAGATGTCTCTGGGGTCCCTTCAAGAAACAACTTCTGAGGCGTGCAGTTAGCGGATGGCCTCTAAGTAGAGCTTTCCAGCTGCTGTCAGGCTCCTCCCGGGCGCCCCGCCAATGGGAGTGCAGTGGGACGGGCCCAGCTGACCGAGGCTCAGTCCCTGCCAGGTCCTGCTTCCTGTCCCTTTTGTCTTTCGCAAGCGTCACCCTGACAGGCCTCATACCCTCCTGACTCCATCTCAGCATCTCCCTGAGGACCCGGGCCGCACGTGTCAAACAAGACCGTCTCCTTTGATCATGCAAACGGCTTCCGCCTTCCCTGATGACCTTGGAACTCCAGCCTGGGAGGAAGAGGACGTGGGGTGCGAGGGCTGCGGCCCGTCAGGCCCCCAAGTGCGCCCCGCTTTGCCTCTGAAGCAGCCGTCTGTCCTACGGGAACCCAGAGGACTTGGAGACCCGGCAGAAAGAGGCGCCAACTTCGTCTGGGTCCTGCCCCAGCCCTTGGGATTTCCACCCGCAAAACAGCGAGCCTGGAGGCCAGGGACCCCGCTGCCGGGCTTAGGCTGCTGCCTGCAGAGGGCCCTTCTGTCCTCTGCCCTTCCTCCACACTCCCCAGATCCAGATGCACGGGGCAACGGGGGCAGAGGTCGCTCACTGAAGCCACCGGGAGGGGAAGACCAACACGGGCAGGCAGGGCACGTGACTGGAGAAGCCTGTCGCTTAACTTCTCTAAGCATCTGCAAGGCAGGCACGTGGCCTCACCTGCCTGGCGGCTGGGACGGTGAGAACCCGTGCTGGCAAAGCTTGGGCTGCCATCGAATCGAGCCGGGACCCTGCTGGGGGCGGGTCAGGGCGTCCATCTCTCTCGAAGGGGCAGCAACACTCGCCAATGTCGAGGGCCCCAAACACCCATCCTGAGCCGCCTCGCTCAGCCTCTAATGCTGTCGCCCCGGCCAATCTCTGGGTTCATCTCTGGGTTCACACTCGCAGGCTTCCAAAGCTCGGCGGCCCCCGCCCCATAAACAGCTGCCCCGTCCGTCCGAGGTCTCGTCTCTCCTCCCCAGAGTAGCCTTGGTGAGAACAGACCACAGCCCTGGCGGCGGACACGTACACGGAGCGCTGCCTCTGTCTGCAGACCGCTTGGCCCTGCTGTCAGAATTTTCTGCATTTTATCTTCCCAGTGAGCCTGTGAGGTAGCTGGTGAGACATTCTGATGAGGAAGCGTGACCTGGCTGAACCCCGGAGGAGGTGGGCTGGAAGGACAGCCCGTCACGTGGCTGCCACAGCTAAACCCTCCCGGCTTCCTGGAGAAGCCATGAAAACACATGCGTCTCCTCTGAGGGCCCTCCTTGGCCTTCTAAAGGTGGAATGACCAGGGGGCCCTCCCACCAGCTGCCAGCGATCAAATCAGTTTATCCCCGTAAATATGCAAATTAAGATTCACTGTTGCCGGACCACCTGGAGTTTTTTTCTCTTCTCTCTCCTTTCCTCGCAAACCCATTCTTTCTTGCCTTGTCCCACTGACTCCTGCACAGGTGAGTAAACTGTGTCTCTATAGAGCTACACAGCCCATCTCTGAGGTACTCCTCACAGCAATATCATTATCCCATTTTACAGATGGGGAAACAGAGACACAGAGGGTTCAAATGGCTTGGCCAGGGTCACATGGCCATTACGTGGCAGCTGGCTCCACAGTCTGTCTTTACTCGCGTGCTGCACACGCCCTCTTGCCTGCCCCATACGTGACCTGGCCCCATCCCCACTCCCCGAGGCAGTGGGGCTCTGTCCTGGCCTTCTCTGCCGTGCCAACCCCCATGCTGGCCCTGCACTAGCCTCCTGGCCTGCTTCTCCCTCAATACACCCTGCACCCGTGCAAGCCAACAAGACTCAATTTCAGAAAACCAGCAAATCATCTTACCGGGCATTGACTGTTCCGTCTCAGAAATTCCAGGGCCTCCACACTGCCTTCTGTCTAAGCCACCCTGGGCTCCTGAATGCCCCCGGCTGGGTTTCAGCTCCCAGCCTTTGCCCACACAGGTTCTTTCCACTCAGCCCATCCCCTCCCCAAGAACCACCACCTCCAGGAAGCCACCCCGACTGCTCCAGGTCAGCTGTCACAGTGTCTGTGTCACCTGGCCCGAGGTGGGCTCGTCCTGAGCCAACCCTAGTGCTGTAGGGACCAGCCCGTTCCTGCCCCCGCTGTGGGCGGCAGCTCTTCGGGTTGGTGGGCCGGGACTCCCTCTGCAGAGCCGCTTGTGCCCTTACTGGAGAACTCCTGGCCAGAAAGAAGTGAAGGGACCAGGTTCTAGCTCTGACCTTGGGCACCACCCTCACCATCATAGTGAGGGCTGCAAGTCACCGGCATCAGAAACACCTGGGCCGCTGGATGAAAACACAGATTCCCAGCCCCAACCCTGGACCTAGAGAATCATTCCTATCCTCTGGGTGGGGCCCAGGAATCTGTACTCTAACCAACGTCACAGTGTTCTAAGACGCTGGGAAATTAGCCAGCAAGTGTCCTACACTTTGCAAATCACGTTCTCATTTTCTATGGAATTGGATCCTCATAGCATCAGTTCAGCTCAACAGTCGCTAGGGGCTCAGTCAACAACAGAGTCAGGAAGAGAAAGGCAAGATCTTTGCTCTCGTGGGGTTCTGTCCAGTAGCTTGCAGGGTGTTAGCAAAGACCCAGAGGAGAGAGAAGATGGGGAGGGATAATGGGTTCTTAGAGGAGGGAATGACCCAGCTGGGTTTTGAAGTATGTGTAGGAGTTTTCCAGAGAGATGGGGATCAGCGAACAGCAGGAGCCTCCATTTTAAGATGGAGCAGTAAGAAAACCAAACATGATGGGGGTGGGATGAACCCTTTGGTGTGGGGGGCTGAGGACTGGCTGGGTGAGGTTGGAAGAGAGGGTGGACCCTTCACAGGCACCAGGAGGCCGTGAGCTCTCCCTACACCCCACAAACATCACTGTGTGGGGTCTGTGCCACTGGCCCTAGGTGCCAAGTGGTGTCAATTCTGAGGCCACGCAGACAGGGGGATGGCAGAGATGAGCCTGTGGGCTGACACTTGTATCCCTGCCACCCCCGTATCACTCTGGTCTGACTACAGCTGAGGGAACTGCCATGGGATGCTTGGTGGCACCAGCAGGCACGGCCAACCCCTTGTGGCTGGTGTGGCCAGCACGACCTGACCCATCCTGGATTCCAGGTTGGGGTTGGCCTGCACCCGGGACCGGAGGGAGGGCCGGAGCTGGACAAGACTGTTTTCTGGCCCAACACTGCCACCTGCCTGTCGGCATCAGCACTACAGCCCAGGCGCCAAGCTGAGCCCTGCGGGGCTCCAAAGACCCCCTGCTCATTTTGCCGCACAGGTTCGCAGGGTAAACCTGGAGCTCCAGGGAGGGTGGGCAGAGTCCCCTGAGGACGCACATCTCTCCGCATGCCCAGGCCCACACCCTGGGGAGACGCGGTGCTGGGCTGACCACCAGTTCACAGGTTGGGCAGGGGATGGGAATTTCTGCATCCAGGGGGTCTCGGTTCTCTCCTCCACTGCTCCCCACACCCTGCCCCGCCCCAATCCTGCATGCACGTCCATGGCAAAGAATCACAGCCTCTCTGGAGCTCCGGCTCTGCTCCTGAAGGAACACAGCTCGTGTCTGAGACACGTTCTACCAAGGCTGCAAGACGCCAGTTGGCAGCTGCCTCAAGACCCAAGCTGGGAGGGAGGGTTGTTCTCTCTTCTGCCGCGTATCCAAAGCAGTGACGGCAAAGGGTCTGTTTGTTCCCTAACACAGTGTGGGCAGGAATAATTTTTAAAGTATTTAACAGTTAAGAGCTGACGATGGCCTTCTTGGATACCGTCACCATGGCTGTGAATATCTGACACCCTCCTCGTGGGTGTGAAAATTCAATACTCTCACCATGGGTGGGACTGTTCAAGGTCTGCACGGTGACATCCTTACCATGGGTGTAAATATTCGCCTGCAGAGGGGAGAGACTGGTGAGTCAGGGGATGTGCCCTTGTCCCCCGCAGGGTTACACTCCAACCGTTCACCCCCCCCCCGCCCCCACGGCCCAGTCGCCTGTCCTCCTGGCTGCCAGGGCCAAGAGAGAGAAGGAGCCTCTGTAAGTCGAGTATAATTCGCTTTTTAATGAGAAGAACGTGTGTAAATGACAGGACGCCACCGCCGTGCGCAGATGGCGGTCACAGAATCCCCTTCAATTCATTCTGCCCAAGGAAGGGAGGGAGGGAGGACGCAGGGGGGCTCGAGAGCTGGCAGCCCCGGCCCCACCTCGGTCCTGCGGACTATGGGGTCACCGACTGTTGGCCTGCGCACGCCTCTTGAACAGTAAGCAGAGATCGAAAGCACAGCAGCAATAATACTGGGTAAGTCCTTCCTTGCTTAAAACATCTGAATTAATTCATTGAAGGTATCAAAAATATACCCTGTAAACCAATATATCATTTACACCTGCCTTTCCTTCCCACCGCTGCGGCAACGATGTATGAAAAAAACAGTCCAGTTCCTCGGAGCAGCCGCTCACCCCAGGCCGCACCCGGCCCCGTCGCCCGCCCATCTGGCCTGACTTGGTTTCCAGCGGTCTTGTCGGCTGGGGCAGCCCGTGGGGACTGGGACAAGAGCGCTGGGGCCTGGACAGGGCCTGTGTCCGTCTGTCCAGAGTGCTAAGCGGGATGGGGACAGAGGGCGGGTGCGGGGGCTGCGAGCTCAGTTTAGACTTTGGTTCCAAATGCGTTAGGTGGGGAGGCAGTGGCGTGGGAGGTGCGTGGTCGTCCTGCTTTGGGTCCCTGGCCGCCCCGGCTGTGTGCGTGTGGCCGCCACACGCCTGCCGTGCCCCCTCCCCGGCCCCTCCCCTCCCGAGCACCAGGTAAACATCCCCTGAGTAAGGTCACTGCACAGGGCCAGCCGGGGCGGGAGTCGTAGTTAAGGCTTTAGACAGGCAAGGATGCCGGCTCTGGACGGACGGACGGACAGACGGGCGCACAGGCAGACTCAGGGGCTCCTTCCTCGGTGGGGGGAGTCGGCAGCCGCCCGCCGCTCCGGCCACTCGCCGGCCCACCCCGTTCTGAGCCTCACTCGCTGTCGGAGAGCGTCTCGTACTGCGAGCAGAGCAGCGGCTTGGGCTCCTCGTCCCAGGCGTGATGGGGGCCAGCCAGGGGCCCGCTGCCCGCGGGGAGGCCAGGCGGGGGCGGGGAGGCCATGACCCCCGCCTGCAGCCGCATGATCAGGGGGTTGTAGGGGAACGGTGTGGACCCTGCGGAGAGGCCGGGAGAGAAGCCCCGGAGGCCCCGGTGAGCCTGGCGGCCCCCAGGGGCCCACCCACCCGCCTCCCCAGGAGCTGGGGCCTCGGCCTCCTGCCTCCCCACCCCTTCTGTCTCCTGGAAGCTTTCTCAAACTGCCCACCTGGCCTCACTGCCAGCACTCCCACGCCATTCATGCCCGGCAGCCTGTCGCCTGGCCCAGCGGGAGCCGCCTCGCTCTTCCTGTCCTCGCCCCCCTGCGTCTGTCCTGCAGCCAAGAGCTCTCTTGGACCTGCGGGAGATCACGCACCTCCCCCAGGGACCTCCTCGCATGCACAGATAAGTCGGGGGCTCCCCTGAGGCCCCCCCAAGCCTGTGGGACCGGCCCTTGCCCACAGGCCTCTCTCTTCACTTCCTGAATCCTTCATCCTCGCTCTAAATCGTGCTCTTTCCCTCCACCTGGGCCCTTACGAGAAGCATCCTGACCATCTGCGAGCCCCAGTTCAGCTGGCCAGGGCCCTGGGCGAGTGTCTCAGAACAGGCCTGACCACGCGCTCTGCACACAGTAGGTGCTCGGGCAGCCGGCCAGGCCCACCTGCCCGCCCCCGGGGCCCACCTGCGGACGAGGGCCGGTCCTCCCACACGCGGTTGGTGAGTGGGGTCCGGCGGTTGCAGTCTCCCTCCGAGTGCACTGAGGAGACGGAGGGTGGCCGGTCCCCAGACGCCAGGCCTGGGGCCGGGGACTTGGCTTTTCGGCTGCTGGGTCTGCCAGAGACTTTGGCCTTCCCGCCACCACCTGCAGGGGGACACATGGGAAGGGGCCGAGTTGGACTGAGGACAGTGCTCGCACTGTAGAGGTGGCGGGGGTGGGTGGGTGAGGCCCTGGACCCCTGCTTCCCGGGCCCCCCGGGGAGGGGGAACAGCAGCCCAGCCCCCTGGGAAGCCAAGGAGATCGACCAGATGGCCAGCCCCAGCCGGGAGCCTGGATCTGGAGGGGTCTCTGCTAGGGGAGTGGGTAGAACTATTTGCAAAGCCCCCTCAGGCTGCCCTGAGGCCCCCTACCCACCAGGGGCTAATACCTCAAGCACGGAGCCTCAGGCCTCTGGCTTGACCCTGACCACCGCCCCAGGACTGTGCCGGGGCTGGGCAGGCTGCAGGCCCTCTGCAGAGAAGCCAGGGCCCCTGAGGCCAGGCCTGGGCCCTCATTAAGTCCAGAAGCTTCCCAGGGCCACAGTGTCCAGGTCAGAAAAATGGCTCAAGAACTCTCTGCCTGGCCCTTGCTCTGATACGCAGAGTGTTGATCAGGGACCCAGGGCAGAGGGCGAGCCAGCCCGTCTGGTTTCCCTGATTCATGAGTTCGGATCTGGTACACAGATGCTGGTCTCCACCCCATCAGCCCCGAGGGCCAGCCGTGAACATGCTTGGTGGCCGCAGCAGACACCGGGCCCACTGGCCTGGCTGCCGTGAGCCCAAGGGTCCCCCCGATCCACACAGAGAGAGTGGGTCCTCACTCCAGCCCCATCTCCCCCAAGGAGACACAAGCTGGGCCAGGACGTGGGCATCCCGGGACGAATGCCCAGCCGGGGAGGGAGGCAGGGCAGGGCTCGGGCAGCGGCGTGAGTGTTTTTAGAAAAGCGGCAGCTCCTTCGGGCCCAGCGGGCGCGGGCGGGCCGGGGCCAGGCAGACACCTGGGGGGGTGTCCGCCCAGCTCGGGGTTACCCAACTCCAGGACCATGTCAAACACGCACAAAAATAGAGTCACAAGCTCCAAAGCTGGAGGGGGGTTGGTCAGAGGAACGCGGAGGGAGGCGGGAGGATTAATGACACCGGGGTGGGACAGACGGGGTGGAGGAGGCCTGCAGACCTGGCGAGGTGAGCGCGTGTTCCCTCCGTCCGTCAGCAGCGGTTACGGGCATAGCAGCGGGCAGGCTGGCACTGGCATTCAGAGGGTTAAAAGCATTGGCGCTGAGCGGGTGCTCCTCCCACTGATCATATTTACCCATGAGCGCCTTTCTAATAATGGCCTCCAGCCCCATGTTGGTGCTGGCATGTTCCTGCACCGCCTGGCTTCTGCAGGTCATGAGGCCTGGGAGAGAGACACACACACAAAGGGGGCCGCAGGGGCCGGGGGGACAAGGGGGAGAGAGGGAGAGAGAAGCAGAGAGGGAGAGAGGGAGGAGAAGAAAGAATACACAGTGAGCACATTTTGGCAAAGCAACGATTCTTGATTTCCCTATCTTCCCCCCGTGTTTCCGCTGCAGGGTGATGGGGGCGGACGGCTCCCTCTGACTCGGGCCCTGGAAGCCCTCAGGAATTCCCGGTGGGGGAAGAGGTGGGCTCGGGGTGGTTAGATGACCGCCCCCCCCAGCCTCATTCCTACTCTGCCCTCGGGGAAATCAGAAGCCCCTTCTGGATCCCTAACCCCCAGCTGGGGCTGCTTCTTTTTGAAAAAATCGAGTGGCCTTACAAAGGAACGGGGAGCGGGATCAGGGGGTCCCCTTATTTGGGGGAAGGGCTGCTGGGAAACTAAGACAAGCCAGAGCTCAGTGCTGGGCGCTGGGGGGTCCACCCTGGTTCCCGGGGGCTGCTGGGAGGAATGGAGGGAAGGTGACCAGATGGTCCTCCGGCCGCCCTTGCCTGCGAGGCCTGGGACCCTCAAGCCCCCTGTCTGCCCCCGCAGCTGGGTCTAACTCTCCTCCCACCCCCTCTCCCCGCCCGGGAGCCACAAGGAGAAAGAGGTGCAGAGACGGACGGTGGAGAGGGGGGTCCAGCCATGCAGTTACGTGCGTGCGGGGGGTCAGGGCAGAGCTGGAAACAATCACATGGCCGCCCCCGGCCCGGCCGCCCGGCACAGAGTGGTCCGATCAACAACTGTCCCTCACGAATCCTTCCAGACACCCACTTCAAAGTCACGCCAGTCACGCCTCGTTTTCTGTTTACCAGGTTTTCTGTCCCTCTCTTGTTTGCTTGTGAACCGTTCTGGGGACGTCTGCAAACCCTGGGGAACGTGCCTCTTTTTGGCATTTTTGTTAAACCAGACTTTGCTTCCAAAAACCTCCGACGAAGCTCTCTGCCTGCCACTGGGCAAAGTTTTCACGGATTTGAAAACTTCCACTCCAGGTCAGTTGTATGATTACCAAGTGGCCGAATAACGGGTCTTGCTGACCCCTAACTCGTCTGTAAACTGGACCGATGGTTCCTGGGAGGCTCGGAGCAACACGGCAGCATCTAAAATCACATTTCTAAAGCCACAATTTGCTGTCTACGTTTTCACTTTCTTTTCTTCCTTTTAGTTTCAAGCTCATTCACAGCCACAGGACCCCTTGACGGGTTTTTAGCTGTGTCTCGGCCATGCCTCATCAGCACTTAAAAAAAGTCACGTTGGTCAAGGAAAAGCAAAATCTCCAGCGGGGGTGAGTGGGGCGGGGAGGGGGGAGAAGCATTTATGATCCTACAAACTAAGACACTGGGAAGTGGAAAAAAAAGATGTTAGGGATACAGGTCATGATGGTTCCTCGGTAGGCTGGCATCCTACGATCACAGACGTTACTGAACCTGCCACCCAAGGTCACGGGTCCATGGTCTGTCAGTGCTAGGCAGGAAGCTGACCGTCTCCAGTCCTAAAGCAGCAGAGACGGAGGTCTGGGGAAATTCTGTGTGTGTGGCCTAAACTGCTTTGAAAAATAGTTGAGTCTAATTTATATGCAAGTTCCTTGTACCGCATGAATTTCTACACACACACGCACCTGGGTCGGTGTATGAGCATCTCTGAAATGGAAACATGAAAACATTCATTTCTGTCCATCTTGTTGTTTTGGCCGAATCGTCTCCTCCCCATTGCCCGAGGCTCACCCAGCGTCTAGTCTCTGGGTGGGTGGACATTCCCCAGTTGGGACCCCCATTTAGAGGCCCCGTGGCCCCCTGATAAAATCCAATGGCTGCCTTTTGCTCAGCACATTCCCAGAGCTGCGACGGCCCTCAGGGAAGGTCAGCACATCCCCCCAAAGATGCCTCGTTCCTCCCCATACCGGGCAGGCCTCTGGCGGAGGGTCAGCCCTGTCTGCTCTGGCTCAGCTGCTTCACACCAGACACCAGGTGTTTCCCCAAAGCCCCGTCCCAGTCCTTCTACAGAGGCAGCCGAAATGCACAGTGTAACCCCACAGGCTCCAAACCATCATAGAAGGCTTACGTTTCAGTGTAAAAATGTGTGTGAGGGCTTCCCTGGTGGTGCAGTGGTGGTTGAGAATCCGCCTGCCAATGCAGGTGACACGGGTTCAAGCCCTAGTCCGGGAAGATCCCACATGCCGCGGAGCAACTAAGCCTGTGCACCACAACTACTGAGCCTGCGCTCTAGAGCCCGCGAGCCACAACTACTGAGCCCACGCGCCTAGAGCCTGTGCTCCGCAACGAGAAGCCCGTGCACGGCAACAAAAAGTAGCCCCCGCTTGCTGCAACTAGAGAAAGCTCGTGTGCAGCAACGAAGACCGAACACAGTCAAAAATAAATAAATACAATAAATTTATATTTAAAAAAATGTGTGTGAATTTTACACTCATCTCTGGAATACATCTGCGCTGTTTCCCCAGCTCCCTGGATGGAATTTTCCAGTAAAACCGATGCTCCACCTACAAAAAACGCCCACATGCACACACAGGCCCACTCCACACACTCACATCTCCATCCGAGATCCCAACAGACAGGTTCCGGGTAGTTGTGTGTGATTCTAATTCTGTCCTACATGCACCAGAAGGCCTTGAAATTGAACTCCAAACAGACACTCCTCGCCAGACCCCGCCGGCCTCTTGTGTGTGTCTGCATCCCCACCGCAGAGGAGGGGACACACTTGAACTATGAAAGGCCACCTGTCACCATGGCTACGGCTGATGTGAGGCCCAGTGACCTCCGAGGCCTCACTCCCAAGTCTCCTTCCAGGTCCAGACACCCAGCTTGACCTCCCTGGGCGCACAGTGACGGGGGAGGGGCAGGGAGGGGACGGGCTGTCGGCCGAGCAGCCCAGGGTGACCGGGTTACCTGCTCCGGTGATGGCGGGCATGTTGAAGATCTCCGTCCCGGGCTGGCCAATATCTGGAGGGGGACGACGAGATGGGTGAGGCCTACAGGTCCTGGAAAGCACCTTCCCCCCTACGTCCCCTGTCTGGTCTCGGCAAGGTGCACCACCTGGGAGCTTGCTCAATGCAGACAGATTTAGCAGGGCTGGGGCAGGGCCTGAGAGTCGGCATTTCGAGCCAGCCCCCTGAGGCTGCTGACCTACTGGCCCAGGCACAACACTTGGCAAGGTTCTGGACTTAGCAGCCTGGGCCAGGGACTGTCTGCAAGGCTGCGACTCCAGCCCCAGAAAGAGAAAAGCCTCTGCAGGGCCCTGAGCTCCCCGCGCTAGTGACTTTTCCGAGGCTGGGATGTGAGGTTCCTTCACTCGTTGCTTCACCCGCTCATGTGTTCTCTCGAGCAGCTGCTATGTGCCCGGCTCTGTGCTGACAGGGTAGAGCTAAGCTAGGATTTACGTCCAGTAACCGCATAAATGGGGAAAACAAATCACAGGTGTGAGGCGCATCGTGCGTGGGGTACACACGGGGTCCTCGTAAGGGCGTGACCCCGATCTCTGGCGCCCACTACGAACAGACGCGTGCGTGCCAATATCCCCCGAGTGCCCCCCGTGTGCCGGGCATCATGCTGTGACAACCCAGCAAATGCCTACGGGAAAAGGAGGGACAACGCGGGCTCCCTGAACGTGAGGTGACCGGCCGGCGGGTCCACCCGGCTGTGCTAACCCCCAGCCCCTGGTGGCCCCGCCCCCAAGGAGGGTGGGCCCTGGTAGCCCCGCCCCCAAGGAGGGTGGGCCCCTTACTGTATTCTGGCTCGTTCCGGTTGTGGGTGTTCAGCTTCTTGTTGATCTCCTGCTTCTTGGATTTGACCATGGCCGAGTTGCTCTCGGTCAGCTTGCTGAAGAAGGCCGGCGGCTGGCTGGTGTTGCCTGGGGACTTGGAGCCCATCCTGCTGCGAGGGTCAGACACCCCAGGTCAGTTCCCTTGACGACGGGGAGCTTACCACCTGAGCTGCCTTAGAAATTCAGAATGAAGCTTCTCCCACCTCGTGCTTGCTTCCCCCACTTCTTAGGGCCCATGTCTTCCGAAATCCCCTCTGTCATCCACCTATCCTTGGGCTCAGGGTGTCTCTGCAGAGCCCCAGCTGCCCCGGTGGGCCACGCCTGTCTACCTGCAATAGCCGGACTCCCAGAAAAGAGCCTCGGGAACCAAAGTGGGCTCAGACCACGTCTGCCCCTGAGGTCAGGGGGCCCTTTCTCTCCACCTCCATCCCCCCCCCCCGCTCCCCGGGGCCCCAGTTTGGTCCAGCACACTTAGCTCTTTATTTCTCAGATCCTCAAGTGCCGGCAACAGGGGCCGGGCCTGAGCTAAGAGACCCCAGCCCACGGCTCAGGAAGCAGCCGTGGAGGTCCGTCAAGTTTTGACCTTGTTTAGCGGGTCTGAGGCCCCCCGGCTGTACCCCAAAGCCCTTGCCAAGCCCCCAGCTGCACAGTGGTGGATTGAGGCTGCAGGTGGGAAAGGGCCCGAGTCCCGAGTGCCCCGGGAAGGGGAGGGGCTGCCGTGCAGGCACCTGGGCTCCACCTGCTCCCCGTGCCGGTACAGCAGCGGGTACACGGTGCTCCGGGGATGCCCGGGCTCTGCCATGCCCTCCGGCGGGGACACAGGTTCTATACCATCCTCACTGCTGCCCAAGGCTGACGTCTTGCTTGGCTCTGGAGACCTGGGCGGAGAGAGGGTCCCCGCGGTGGTCAGAGCTCAGGGCTCCCTCTTGAAAGGGGGCGCATCCCTTTCTCCACTCCCCGCTAAGCCCTGCCTCGTTCTAAACCAGGGGTTAGCACGCTTTTCCTGCAAAGGGTCAGATAGCAAACATTTCAGGCGTCGTGGGCCACTTGTAGTCTCTGCTGTATATTCTTCTTTAGAAACGTAAAATCATCTTTAGCTCGTGGGCCACGCAAGCACAGGCCGTGGGCTGAATCTGGCTGAATCCCTGCTGCACCCCGACGCCAGGGACCCCACTGTTCCCCCAAAGCCATGCCGCTGTCTCCCCAACTCTGTGCGCCACCCGGAATGGCTCCTTCATCCTAGAGCGGGGGTCCCTCCCCGTTCCTCTCCTCTCTGACCAGGGAGCCCCCCAGGGGTAACCAGGAGTGCAAGTGTGTATGTGCCCGTTAGGAGGCGGCGCTCACATCACACGGCTCTGCTTCGAATCCCTGCTCCGCCACTCACTGGCTGCGTCCCTATAGGCAAATGAATTCACTGCTCTGTGCCTCAGTTTCTTTGTCTGTGAAATGGGATAACACTGCCTATGCTTCCCAAGGTTGTGGTGAAGATCCTGGTTAACAGGTGTGAAGTATTCAGCTTGGTGCCTGGAATCCCCCCGAGTGTGGCGTATGTAACAGCTATTGTCCAGCTGCGCCGTGACCTTGAGCAAACTCCCTGGTCTCCCTGAATGAACCTCGGTTTCTCATACGTGCAATGGCTCCAGGCGGGCCTCGCACTTTACTGGGCTCAAGCTTCCCGCAGCAGACACCTAACAGAGCCCTCTCGGTGGTGACCAGCAAGGGGCACCCTGTCTCCCACCGCCGCTCACCTCTTGCCCCCTTCACTGTGGGGTGAGCCACGGGCCGGGGCGCCATGGTCCGGGGCTGGGAGGTAGAGGTCGCTGGGTGGGCGGCGAAGGTCCAGGACGGGGCAGCTGGCTCCAGGGAAGGAGTAAAGGGGGGCAGGGAGGGGCGCGCTGAGCTGCTGCGGGTGGTGCCGTGTGTAGTCCTGCGTGATGACCTCCTGTAGGCCAAGGATCAGGGGACAGGAGCAGGGTCAGGCGCCAGCCATCTGCCAGAACCTTCCAGGCGGGGTGAGGGCTGGACTGAGCTTTGGGGGCAGGACCCGGGGGCTTGGTCCTTGGCTCCCCAGGGGGCTTCGGGCCTGCCCACACGGCCTCAATGCCCCCAAGTGCATGGGGTGGGGGCACTGGCCCAAGTCTCAAAGTGGGCCCCCAGGTGGGTCGGGTTCCCCTGCCCAGCGTGTGTAAGATGTGGATCGCAGCTGGGCTCGTGCACCTGAGGCTCCGTCAGCTGGATGAGGGGGCAGATATAGCACCTGAGTTTGAGACTCTGGGACCCCTGGCATGGCTCGCCCTCACCAACCCCCAGATCCCTGGCTCACTTCACCAGGACTCAGTTTACCCACCAGACAGTGTATGGATCCTCCCCCCCTTCCTCGGGGCCGGGTCCCACCCCAGGTGCAAAGGCAATGAGGAGGGGGCAGGGGAGGGGGCAGGGGAGGGGGCAGGGGAGGGGCAGGGGAGGGGCGGGGAGGGGCAGGGGAGGGGCGGGGGGCAGGGGAGGGGCGGGGAGGGGCGGGGGAGGGGCGGGGGAGGGGGCAGGGGAGGGGCGGGGAGGGGCAGGGGAGGGGCGGGGAGGGGCAGGGGAGGGGCGGGGGGGCAGGGGAGGGGGCAGGGGAGGGGCAGGGGAGGGGCGGGGAGGGGCAGGGGAGGGGCGGGGAGGGGCAGGGGAGGGGCGGGGAGGGGCAGGGGGAGGGGCAGGG
The DNA here is from genome assembly GCF_949774975.1 of Lagenorhynchus albirostris. Classification (NCBI taxonomy): domain Eukaryota; kingdom Metazoa; phylum Chordata; class Mammalia; order Artiodactyla; family Delphinidae; genus Lagenorhynchus; species Lagenorhynchus albirostris. The sequence continues at coordinate 82,674,071 of NC_083108.1, forward strand.
GAGGGGCGGGGAGGGGCAGGGGAGGAGCAGGGGAGGGGCGGGGAGGGGCAGGGGAGGGGCGGGGAGGGGCGGGGAGGGGGCGGGGGAGGGGCGGGGGAGGGGCGGGGAGGGGGCGGGGAGGGGCGGGGGAGGGGCGGGGAGGGGGCGGGGAGGGGGCGGGGGAGGGGCGGGGAGGGGCGGGGAGGGGCGGGGAGGGGCGGGGAGGGGTAGTTACACTGATGTGCTGTGCCAGCGTGACCACCCGCTGGTGACCTTTGACCCCTGCTGTGGTCTGGAGCAGCGGGCTGGACGAGGGCTGGCTCTCGGGCAGCGGCCGCAGGTGTGGGAGGTGAGCAGCCTCGCCGCTGAGCTTCCCCGGGCCTGCGGGCAGGGCAGAGCAGGTCAGGGCGTGGCTGAGGGGGGCGAGGCGTGTGCCTGGCGGGGCTGCTGCCCTCAGAGCCCGGCTCTGCCCTCTGAGCTGTGGTGCGAGGCCGATTCCGCCACCTCTGAGTGCCTCAGTTTCCCCACCTGCGCGATGGGGTGACAACTGTCCCTGTCTCACACGCGGGGGGGCGGGAGGGGGCTCGGAGGCAGGGCGGGACCCTACCTGGCTGCTTGTGCCGCAGGTCCCCTTCCAGGTGGCTCTTGTCGAGTTCCTCCAGGTGCTTGGGGAGCCCCTTGTCATGGGTCAGGCTGGGTGAGCTCACGGGACTGACGGGCTCCACCCCATCAGGGCTGTAGCCGCCGCCGTGGTAACCTGAAGCCGGGTGAGGCCACGAGTCAGGCAAGCGCCAGGGCCAGGCTGCCCCTCCCAGCCTCCCCTCCCACACTGGCGGGGTCTCCCAGGCCGGGGGTGGGAGCTGGGGCCGAGGGAGAGAGAGGGAGAGAGCCAGCATGGGGTCTGCTGGCCGGCCAGGGGTGGGGGCAGAGTGAGAAAAGAGGGACGGGGGCTGCAGGGAGAGAGGGCTGTAGAAGAGAGCTGGACACGGAAGCAGCGCAGAGAACAGGACGCACAGGCAGGAGGGTGGAGGGGCACGGGGAGAGATCCAAGCAGAGGGAGAGCTGGACAGCAGCACAGGTGGGAAAAGGGACGGAGACGGAACCGGTGGTGCTGGCGGGCCAGGGGCGGGCAGAGTGACAGGGGGGAGGATGAGGCTCTGCGAAGGGAGTGTAGGGGCAGTGGACAGGCAGTGAGGGAGTGAGGTCGGTGAGGGCTGGGGCGGGAGCGACACTCAGGTCCCAGTGTCCCCGCCGGGCCACAGCCCCGCTCCAGCACGGAGGACGCCCCTCGTCCCCGGGGCTGCTGGCTGGTGGATTGGCAAGGGGAGCGTGGGGCAGAGTACCCCCAAGACGCCCTCACGACCTGGGCAGGACGCAGGGGGCAGGTTCCCAGCTCCTCCTGGAGAGTGGCGGCGCTCCCCCCGCCCCCCGTCTTCTCTGCACCGAATGCCGGGGGGGCGGGAGGCATCAGCCTGCGCCCCGCTCCCCAGACAAAGGTGCAAAGGGGGAGATGGAAGGCGCAGCTAAAGTCAAAATCACAGATCCATTCATTAAAGGAAAAAAAGCGAAAATCCAAAACAACACAAAAAAATCATGATAAAACGATGTGCAAAGGATGAGGCTGCCCCCCGCTCAGAGCGGGTGTGCGCGGCTGGAGGAACCATCAGAGCGTGCAATCGACGAAGACGACTTTCAAAACAAAAAACCAAAACCAACGAAAAATGGGGGAAAAATAAAAAGCAGAGATCTGAAAATATCTTTAGGCCACAAGACGGAGCGGGTGGGCGGTGGGGCCAGGAGTCTTACCATCGCGAGGGGAGTCGTTGGCCAGCGAACCTCCTTCTCGCGGCCCTTTATCGTGAGCAATTTGACGCATGATTATCGCGTCTATGAAGGTGGCCGCTGTCAGGGTGGTCTTACCCAGAGAACGGAGTTCCAATTCCTGGATGGAAAAGGGTTTACTTTGAGTCTTTTCCCGGTGCAGGTCCGAGGCCGAGGCGGGCGGCGCTGGCTGGTCCGGGCTGGCGTGGTGGGGCGTGATGCCCTTCGCCGGGGTGCGGGCGATGGCTGCGTGGCCGGAGCCAGGCGGTGCCAGGGGCCGGGGCTCGGAGCCCTTGCCGGGGGAGGACGCGGGCTCCAGCCCCGCGCGGGCTGGGGGCTTGGCGAGGAAGGTGTGGCCGGCGTCTGCTCGGGGCCGCTCGGGCCGGGTGACCCGCGGGGCCTCCTTAGGCAGCAAGACAGGCTCCAGGAGGGTGGGGTAGACCCCGTCGAGGGTGCCACCCAGTGGGCAGTGGGTGGCGGGTGGGAATGTGGCGGCCGGGCGGACAGGCGAGGAGGTGGAGGTGGACCTGGGGGAGGAGAGAGGGAGGGTCAGCGGCTGCGCGAGCCACAGCCGGGGCCTGTGAGGCCGAGGCAGGGTCACTCCCTCACTTTGACACCCTGCGGAGTCTCCCCTGCCCGGAAGAGCTCCCACTCTCCCTACTGCTCTCAGAATAAATGCTGCCTACCGTGACCTGCGAGCCCCCGTGCCATGTGGCCTCACCTACACCATCCACCTGCCGTCCATCCAGCCCATCAGCTCGTCAGCCCAAAACTTTTTACTGAGCACCTACTACGTGTCAGGCGCCGTTCTAGACACTGGGGTACGGCAGTGCACAGAACAGACAACAGCACCGTACGTTCTAGGTGAGAAGACAGACTACGCACGTCTTAATGTGATAACGTGATAAATTAAACCCCTATCAGTGTGGCAACTGCTCAGTGAACGAGTCTGGGTCACGTTCTGCTAAGAGAATGGCAAGGGAGCTCTTAGGCAGGGCTCACGGAGGGCTCTGAGGGGCTGGCTCATGCGCCGGGGAGGAAGTGAGGGAGCCACAGGGCAAAGGCCCAGAGGGCGGGCTAGGGCGGGTGGTTAAAGGACAGGGCAGTGGGGCCACACGGGGCTCCCTGTCGTCCCCTCTGCCTGGAGCGCTCTTCCTTACCCCAGAGGCTTATGGGTCTAGCCCACAAGCCCTCAGAGGGCACTGCGTGCGTCACCCATTACCGTGTCCCCCGTACCCAGCACAGGGCAGGAGACCCACCGCAGGCCTACCAGGAAGAAGGAGTGCACAGATGCCCTCTCTCTGACCTTCACAGGGTCAATGTAACTATCCCTGCTCTGCAGATGAGGAAACAGGCTTGGACGTGAGCTGGCCCGACACCATCTCTTGTGGCCTGCCAAGCCTAGCGTTTTCCATGAGGAAGCCTTGTGCTAACCCTCTCTCCCAGGGGTCTTAATTCAGCTTGATGTCCCTGCTATAGCCTCTCACTGGTGGTTGCTGGTGGGAGCTCACGCCTGGGTGCCCCACTCTGAGACTCAGGCGCTCCTTCCATGCGTACCCGCTGGGGACCTGACTCAGAGGGGACAAGCCTGTGTGCTTGGGAAATGATGTCATTTTTCATAATGGGAATGGTGGTGGGGAAGGTATGATTTAGACTAGCCAAATGGAAGCACGCTTGCATGAACGGATACTTCATTTTGGAAAAAGCAGCCGCCTCTGAACTGTCGCTGGTGGGCAGGGGTATCGGGGAGGCTCCCTCCCCCGTCAGGCAGCTCTGCCCACAGACCTTGGGCAGGGGGTGGGAGGTGGGTCTTGGGCCTGTTGTGATAGGAAGTGGACTCCGGGGGGTGGCGGGGGGGACACATATGGGAACTCTGCAGCTTCTCCCATCTTCACGGAACCTCTGGACTTTGTCCAGGCAAGAGAGACACCATCTCCTCCCTGTAGGGCCCTGCTGAATCCTGGGAGGAACGGGAAAGGCCCTCCTCACAGGCCTCACTCTGCCTCTCCCTCTCCGCTCCAGACTCCATTCCTGAACTCGACGACCTACCCAACTACTCCCCCATCCACCCACCCAACTCGTCATCCATCTACCCACCCAACCCCCCCAGCCATCTACCCAACTCATCACCTGTCCACCTACCCATCTATCCACCCACCTCCCCACCTACCTACCTAACCCAACCCAACCAGCCATCCACCCACCTACTCAACCCATCACCTATCTACTCACCCATCTACCCATCCATCCACCTACCTGCTCACCCATCTAACCCAACCTCCATCCAATTACCCACCATCTGTTCACCCACCTCCATCCATCCACCTATTCACCTAGCTCTCTAACACAACCGTCCATCCATCCACCCACCCACCCGCTGTTATCATCCATCTACCCCACACCTGCCCGTTCATCTAGCTCCGCCACCCATCTATCCACCACTGACCCACCTAGGCATCTACCTACTCGCCTGTCATCCACCCACTTACCCACCCAAAGTCTATTATCCACCCATCCATCCATTCATCTATCCACCCACCCATCCAACTAACCCAATCACCCATCTCTTTACCTTCTCACCCACCTACCTGCCCAGCCATCGCTCACTCTCCCGTATACCTCCCAACCCATCGGTATACTTGTGCATCCCCCCAACCTGTATCCAGTGACCGCCCCCCCCCCGCCTGTCCCCTCCCCTGTGCCAACCTGGCCCACCTCAGGACCGTGGGCGTGCTGGGCTCCACGGAGGTGATAATGCTCTTCATGCCCGTGTTGTGCAGCACGCTGGGCCTCTGCTGGATGGCGTCCTGGGTCCGGGGTGAGATGGGCGAGTGCTGGTGGGAGTGGGAGGCGGGGCGGCTGCCGCTGCTCCCACCCCCACCGCCGCCGCCGCCACCGCCGCCGCCGCCGCCACTCTGCTCCGTACCTGGTGGAAACAAGCCGTGGGATCAGAGGGGCGGGCCACGCGCAGCCACAGGGACCGCTGGGGCGCGTGCTGGCGGCTCCGCCGTCCTACCGGGCCTCCAGATGGGCGCGTGCTCCACCGTGGTGGTAGACGCGAGGATGGACTTCTCCCGTTCCCGCTCCCTCTCGGACGAGGACGTGGCCGTGGGTTTTGTCAAGTGGGTGGGGCCTCCTGGAAACCCAAAGGCCTGCGGCTCAGCCCCGGACACAGGAAGGGCCCTGGATTTGTCTTCCAGGGTGGAACAGAGAGGGCAAGGCATCTGCCCGAGGACACCCAGAACGGGGGTGGGGGCCTCACCTGGGGAGAGCGGGGAGCTGCTGAGCCGGCTGCTGAAGTGCTGCGGTGCCGTGGGGAGGTAGGCTAGGCGGTCCATGGCGGTGGCTGGAGTGCCTGGTGTCGGGGGCACCAGCACAGGCAGGTGTGGCACTTGGGACAGGTCGATGATGCCTGTGAGAGAGGAGGTGGGGCCGGACTGCAGCGGTCGGGGGAGGAGAGGGGCCAGGCTGCCTCCTGGCTGGACCACCCCAGCCGGTGGAGCGCCGCGTGTCCTCTGAGAAGCAGCACGGCCGGATGCTCCCTCCTTGGTCCCCGCACCGGGCCCGCAGGACCCTTCTCTGAATGCCGGGTGCTCACAGCACCCCGTCCCTTCGCTCCCAAACCCTGAAGTGGATGTGGCTTGCAGTTGGCACCCCTGCATACCTCGCTATGCCCGTTTTGCTCTTTTGCTGTGCTCTTGGTGTGCCCTTTTTGCCTCTGACCCTATGCAGTCCTTTCCTGGTACTCAGTCCCCACTGTATGAAATACCTAGTGTGACCGATTTTACCAACTGGACCGTAACTAGTACTTGGTTGTTCCGGAAGCACATTCCAGAAGTGTTTCCACAAGGCGACTGTAATATGCATATGCAAAGCAACCACGGGCTGGTTTCGACTCAAGGGAACCTGAAGTTCAAACAGCCTCACATTTCCATCTTTTTTTTTAAACTCCAGGGACCACACATACCAAGAGGACACAAGCACGTGCACAGCCCGTGTGTGTGCGTCCAGGACACACAGCACACACAACCTTGCACCACCTGCCGGGTCTGTGTGTGCTCTCAGCGCAGTGATACAACCCGAGCCTCTAAGGCAACTGCTCTAGCTGCCTTGGCAGGGACAGACGTGCACGCGTGGGCACGCTCGTGTCCTGTGCTCTCAGGACCCTGGGCAGACCAGGAATAAGGCCAATTCTGGGGGGTGGGTTCTGCCCACCCACGTGACTGGCAGCGCTCTGCCCCACCCACCTCGCGGGCCGGCGGCGTAGTTGAGCGCCAACGAGGACTCGCGGGGCGACAGGCCCCTCAGCATGTCAGCTCGCTGGGCCATGGCGGTGGCCGCGTTGTGGTGCATCTGCTGCGAGGTGATGTAGTCGTTGATGATTGTCTGGCGGTTCTCCAGTGCCGCCGTGTCGGGGTAGCCGCGGATGAGGTAAGGCGGGTACAGGTGTGGGTAGGTGGGGTTGGGGGCCAGGTGCCGGGGCAGGTAATAGGCAGCGGCTGCCGGGAGAAAGGGAGCAGGGTCAGGCCGGCCCACACCTCGGCTGGGAATGCCACTCCACCCCGCCGGTCTCAATGCCCTCACAGCTTCTCCCAAACACCCCCCAGAAAACAGAACTGAGAGCCTAGGAGGAGAAAAACCCTCGCTGCCCCAACACACATGTGGGCGCCTCTGATTGATAATGTTCTTTGGACGGAAATCCCCCCAAACACAGGGCATCCAAAATGGGGATCACTAAAATACCTAAGGGCTGCATCCTTCTAAACGGATTTTCAGATCACGTCCGTCTGGGGAACGCTCACCCTTGAGCCCTCTTTTGATACATTTGCAATTTTAAAGGCACTGATAAGTTCCGCAGGAAAAGAAAACCACTGAAAAACGTTTAACCCAGCATGTCCCTCAGACCCCTAAGAGAAATTCTGTTTCTCACCTAAACTGTTGACACAATTACACTGTTGGGTCTCCCCCCCCACCATGCCTCAGTTTCCCCACCTAGTGGCAGCTAGTTGATGCCCGAGGAGCCCTCGGGCTGACACTGATGCCGCAGGGTTCTATGGGTCCGGGACAATCACCTGCATCCAGAGGGATCCCACGGGGTATGGAGGTGGGGTCAAAGGCCAGCGGGATGTGGCCGCGGTACAGGTCCACGCCACTCACACCCCGGAGCAGGTGCTCGTAGGGCGACATGGGGTGGGGGTGGTGCTCAGGCACAGTGCCGTGCGGGGACTTGGCAATCTCACGGGGCGTGGACGTCAGCTTCCGATCCTGGGACGCCTTGCTGGACGAGAGGCTGCCTGTGGGGACGGGCCAAGTGGGGATGGCATCAGACCTCTGTGCCATAGGTGTCCCAGCCTCCAACACGGGGGCTGCCAAGGCTAGCGCTTAGGGGAAGTCATTTGAGGGTAGGGTCTCCGGGATCCCCAGGGACCAGGCCTCGTCATCCATCCATTTGCGTCTAGTTCATTTTTCCTTTTATTTATTCATTCACTCACTTGCTTCTGTTTTTTAGCTCTTTTAAAAAGTTCATTCTTTCTTTCCTTCGTTCCCTTTCTTGTGCATTCCTTCAATCAACCAAAAATATTTATTAAGTGTCTACGACATGCCAAGCACTTTCTAAGCGCTAGGGCTCCCCCGCTGAACAAAACAGAAAAATCCCGGCCCCCGTGCGGCTGACATTCAATGCAGGACACAGATGATCAACTAGTCATCGAAAAAGAATCTCAGAGTAATAAATGCTCTGAAGAAAATTTTTAAATGTGACAGAATGTGACCAGAATACTGAAGGGGGGAGGGTGGTCATAAGAGGCCTCCCTGAGGATGTGACATTTGAACAGAGTCCTGAAGGGCGCAAAAGAAACCAGTTAGGTAAAGATCTGAAAGGCGGGTGGTGGGCGGGGGGCGGGGGCGGATTTCAGGCACAGGGGACAGCACGTGCAAAGGTCTTGAGCAAAGAATGAGCTGAGTGTGGTCAAGGAAGAGACATAAAGCAGCAGATAAAGGAATGTGGCAGTAAGATGGAAAGGTGGGTGGGGCGGGATCCTGCAGGCTCCCAAGGCCATGGCGGAAAAGGGTGACTTTTTCCTAAGTGCAGTGAGAAGTCACTAGAAAGATTTAAGCAGAACAGTGGCGTAATCTGATGTAAATATTTCAAAAAAGTATTCAGGCTGCCGTCTGGGGAGCAGATTATTAGCAGGACAAGAGAGAAGTCAGGGAAGCCAGGTGATCTGGAGGTGGCCGAGAGATGGAGAGAAGCCTGAGGATGGTTTGGAGGTAGAACCCACTGGTCTGGCAGGTGGAATGGATGTGGTGGCCCCGAGCATGCTCCTGAGCTAAGGAGTGGATGGTAAGGCAGTTTCAGAGACCGGAGCCCACCGAGGCCCCGCCCCAGCCCGCGGCCCCGCCCCAGCCCGCGGCCCCGCCCCACCTCGCGCCCCGCCCCACGCACCCTCCTGCAGGCGCGGGGTTGGCTCCCGCGTGGTCACCGGTGATCCGCGGGGCAGGTGGCTGGCGAAGGGCGCCGCGTGGTCCTCGTAGGTCAGGGGGCTCTGCCGTGGCTTGCCCAGCTCAGGCACGATGACCGGGGCCCCCCGGGTGATGGAGCCCCCCGAGCTGCTGACAGCGCCCGGCCGGCTCTTCAGACTCTCCTCGTAGCAGGCGCGCTCCAGCGCCCGGGTGTCGGCCATCACGTCCAACGGGTGCACCGCCGGGAACGTCCGGCCGGGGCTGCCGATGATGGAGCGCACGTCGTGCTTTTTGGAGCCGGTGGAGGACGTGCTGGTGTCATACTTGAGCGGGGTGCCCTGAGGGGCAAGGGGGGCATAAGCATCAGCTACACAACCGCTCTGAGCCTCAGTTTCTCAGCTATGAAATGGGAGCGACATCTCATGCCTCCAGGGGCGAGGGAGAAAGGGCTTTGCTAAGCCTAAGATGAGCGCACACCTGTCCCTGCCCTGCCCACCCCTGTCCTGGACCCTGGCCACCGGAGCCACCTGGGGGGCTGCAGAAGGGGGCACAAAGTTCAGAGGTCAGCCCTTCCTGGAGCAAGTGGGGGAACCTCTGTTGGCCCTTGGGGTTTGCTGGAAAGAGACTTAACACCCCCATGAGGGCAAATACCTTCTTCCTGTCAGTCTGGGACCCTCGGCAGCCCACCCAATGCCAAGCCAGAAAAGCCAGCCGCAAAATCCAGTCCCACCGCCCTGAGGCTCAAGTCTCAGAGGTCAGGGCACAGGTTTATGTTTGCTCTGTGGCCAGAAAGGGCAGCTGAAGAAACAGGGGTCACGGACGAGCTGCAGCCCGGCCGCCTGGGAGAAGACCCCACCCTGTCTGCGCAGGCCGGGGAAACCCAGGATACGGTGGGCTCTGTGTCTTTGCCAAGTAAGAGAACTCTGTTTTTATTCAGGAGTGGTTTTTTTTTTTTGTTTTTTTGCGGTACGCGGGCCTCTCACTGTTGTGGCCTCTCCCGTTGCAAAGCACAGGCTCCGGACGCACAGGCCCAGCGGCCGTGGCTCACGGGCCCAGCCGCTCCGCGGCATGTGGGATCTTCCCGGACCAGGGCACGAATCCGTGTCCCCTGCATTGGCAGGCGGACTCTCAACCACTGCGCCACCAGGGAAGCCCTTAGGGAGTGTTTTAATTACTTTCTTAAGAAGGGGAAGTGCCCTTATTTTAAAAAGAATATTCCAGAATCAGACTGGCCTCCCTTTTGGATCCATGGTGGACTCCTGCCAATGGTTTCACAACTGCCCAGAGGCTGAGAGCCAAACTCGTCCCCTGGCCTTCGACAATCTTCCCACCGCTCCCGCCTTCTCCTGGGGCACCTCTGTGCCGTCAGCCAACTGTAGGCCTCCTGGACACCCTCCCCAGTCCCTGCCACCTCACAGCCACGCAGCCCCCGATGGATCCCACGCTCCTTCCTCATTCACATCAGCCACCTCTGACCAAGGGAAGAGACACTAGTTCTTAGGTGGTTTCCACCGACCAGCTCCTCACACAATCAGAGCTCATCTTCCCCTACCAGGCTGGGGCCTCTGGGGGGCCAGAGCCATGGGGGTGGGGGTAGGGTGAGGTGCAACATGGTGGTGGGAGAAGTGGATGCCAAGAAGCAAAGACGTTGCGGGTTTAGGGACATCTGGATTTGAGATGCACAACTGCCGTTTACTTGCTGTGTGACCCTGGACAAGCTGTTTAACCTCTCTGAACCTGTTTGCTCACCACTAAAATGAGGACAGTAAGAGAACTACCTCAGAGTGCTGCTGTGAGGGTTAGATAAGTCATGATGTCTTATGGTCATGGATCGGGGGTTCGATCCATGACCGGTGTTCATTATTACATCTAGCTCTGGGGTTTGGCAAGCTTCTTGACCTCTCTGGGCCTCAGTTTCTCCACCTGGAGAACAGGGATGATAGCTATGACTCTCCTGGGCTGTAAATACAAGTGAACGAGGTCGTGGATATAGTCTAAAGGCCTTGGTATGGAAGCTGGAACAGACGTGATGACGGCTCAGTGATAAGCAGCTGTGTGATCCTGGGCATGGCACTCAACGAGTCTGGGCCTCAGTTTCCCCACTTGTAGGGGCCAGAGCGGTGCCCATCAGCACCCGCCGCCCCGATCTTGGCCCAGCCGCCCAGCCCCGCGCCCGTACCTGCGTGATGGAGCCCTCCTTGAGCGGCCGCGGGGCCAGGGGCAGGTCAGGCGTGCGCCGCAGCTCCTCCCGTGGAATCTCATGGATGGAGCGGCCGGCCTCCTTCACCGTCGCCACCAGGCCCTCGTGGGCCGGCTTCAGCTTCAGGGGGCCCAGGGCCTCCAAGGGCCGGGCCTTGTAGGCCTCGGCCAGGTCCCGCGGGGGCGGGGGGGGCGGGGGCGGCGTGCCCTCACGCTTCAGGAGCTTGGCCTCCCGACGCTGGTAGTCTTCCTGGGCCTCCACGTAGGATCGTGGGATCCCTGCCGGGGAGGACGGGGCGTTGACCCTTGCACCTGCACCCCACCTCACCCATCCTAACCTGGGGCCTCCATGCTGGCAGATTCTGGAGCCAGACTACCTGGGTTCAGGCCCTCACTTGCTGTGTGACCTTGAGCACATGACTTGCCCTCTCTGAGCCTCAATTTCTTCACATATAGAATGGGAGTAGTAACTGAAACCCCTCACCAAGTCATGAACATTCAGTGAGATAACATAGATAAGATGCATAGAATGGGGCTCTCAGTAGCTGGTTTGCCACTGACCAGCCAGGAGAACCCGGGCAGGGTATCTGACCTCTTTGATCCTCCCACCAACTGTATGTTCTTCTTGGAGTCTGTTCCATAAGATAAGATACAGAGAGCACTTGGGTGGGTAGCACCAAGCGCAGAGCACAGCAGATGCTGAATAAATGACGTCTACAGAGTTGAGGGTGATGGGTAGTATCTTGCTTCTCTTTTTGTTTTCAAATACATAAGGAATGCCTTGCCCTGCCTTTCAACCTGCACACATACCTGTCACGTACACGTGTGTTACATGCCTTTCCACATACCTGGGCACCCATGGCACTCCGGTATGCCTTCCCTCCCCCGCCCACCCTGACTGTAAACCCAAGGGCTTGTTGTAGCTGCCACGAGGGCGTGGTGGCCGGGCCTGTGGGGACACCTGGGGAGCAGAGGGCAGAGTACCTTGCGTGATGGAACCTCGGACGTGGTGCTGTTCTTTGAGATGGTGGGGGCTGTGTCGCTCAGGCGGGATGGCGCGGCCCATGAGACCTGGGAGGGGGAGAGCAAGAGCATCACCTCGTGGCTCCCCGAGCCGGCCTTGGCAGACGAGCCGGGGTCTCCAGCGCCCCCTCCCAGCAGCGGGCCCCTCCAGCCACTTAGTGTCAGTCCCCACGATGATAGTGGTGGCGGCATAGGACCACTTCTCGGGCCCTGTGCTACCTCCAGGTGGAGCTTCAGAAAAACCCTGCCTCAGTTTTCCTATCTGTAAAGTAGGGCCAACCATCCCATCTCCTCCCTCCAGGGGGAGCTGAGAAAGAGAAATTCTCTCCCTTTCCTTCACCCAGCAAGTAGGGAAGCCCCTGGGGCAGGTCCTAGGCCCTCCCCTGGCCCTTCTGTGCCCCCTGGAGTAGGGAGCTGGGCAGGGCACACACCTTCGATGCTGGCTGAGGAGATGGCCCTGCTGACACGGCCCTCCATCATGTCATAGGTGCGCTTGGGGGCGGCCGTCTCGTGGGGAGGTCCTGAGCTGCTCCTGCCGTCCTCCTTGGAGCACTGGGACACGGACATGCCACCTGGAAACCAGACCGATCTCACGATGAGGGGCAGCCCCAGAGCACCTGTGTGCACTGGGCCCAGTACCAGCAAACCGGCCGGGCCCAGTGGGCAGGAGGCAACAGCCTGCGGTTCTGCTGGCAGGGAGGTGTGTGCCTTTGACCACGCGCGGGTATGTGACTCTGCACAAACACGGCCACTCGTGGGAGCCGACGTGTGACGTGAACATGTGTAACCACGTGCACGGGAGCAAAGATGCACCAGCCGAGTGTGAACGTGCAGGGTTACCACAACCACTTGTGTGTGTGCACATGTGTGAGAGTGTGTGTGTGTGCACACCTGGCCACTGAGAACAAAGTGAGGCCACATGGAATAAACTATGTGCATTGGTGTCCACGTGGGGAGAGTGTGTGTCTGCGGGGGGGGGAGGGAGGGGACGAGGAGTGTCCACAGCAGAGGCGGCCTCGCCAAGCCAGGCTGAGCCCAAAGGGCGAGCTCCTCAGGCTGGCACGTGGGCCCCCGACAGGCAGAGGGGCTGAGCAGCCAGGAGGCAAGCCCGGAGGAGCCCAAGCCTCGGTCTCGCCCATCAGGCTGGGGGCTCCTCGAGTGGGCCTCTCCTTCCAAGGATGGCTGCGTCCCGGGGTATCAGAAGCAAGTTCCCGAGAGCCCCGTGCCTGCCCCTTGGGATAAAGGGCACGCTCGCTCTCCCAGGATTTCCGATCGTGACCCCACGGGATCCTCAGGGCGTGAGCTACTCCAGGGGCTGCAAGCTGGCGGCCAGAGGATAGACGGCGGTGCTGCTCCTTTTTGCTCAAAATGAATTGCTGACGTTTAAACACGGAGAGATTTCAGATGAAAACAGAGAGATCAGAAGTCTGGCCAGCGAGCTCACACTCGTGACAGGGCGACAGTCAGCTATCGGAGGACAGAGGCGGGGCCCCTGTAGACACAGCCATTACTCTCCGGGTCCTCCCCGGCCCCTACTGCCTTCCATCCGGCCTGCGGCCCTCGCTGTTCCCAGGAAGCACGTGAGAAATTGAAAGCCTTGATTTACACCCATTCTGCAGATGACAAACTTAGGCCTGTAGGGGCTCAAGAACTGATCTGGAGGCCGGAGCTGAGATGCCACCCAGGGCTCTGCTCACAACACCTCGACTGCCAGCCTCTCCCTCTGCCCTTCCAGGGCCCCTGACCATCCCCCAGGGCCCTGAGTCGGACACCGAGGTTGGCACAGAAGACGCAGCTGACACCCTGTCCCCAAGACTGTCTCCACCACTTGGCAGCAGAGAGAGGCAAGTGCCTAAGCCCCACAGTACCACCTCTGCTTCCCAGGACCTGGGGGGCGGGAGGGCAGTCAGGCCAGGCGGAGGCGGAGGCGGAGGGAGAGGAAAACGCGCCCACCGCCGCCAGAGGAGAAGCAGTTTGCAGCCCTACAGCTGCCGGCTGCTGAGAGGGGCGCCCATTAGCAGCTTTTATCTCTGCGCCCCTGGGTGCCCGAGGCTGCCAGGAAATTCCCAGCCCAGCCCTTTACTTCCTTAACTCCTTCCAGGCAGGGCTCCCTGGTTGGGGAACAGAGAGGGTGAGAGGAGTGAGGGGCACTGAAGTGGGGGCCCAGGGCTCAAGGGGGTGGCGCGTCACTCTGGTCATCGCCCCTTCCTGCCACCCACGTGGTGTCAATTAGAGAGCACGGCGTTTGCCAGGAGCGCTGGGCCAGAGGCCTGGGGGAGTGAGCCTGGGCTTCTTCTGCCTGGGCCTGTTCCCCTACTACACGTCTAGCAAGGCTGGCCACAAGTTTGCTTCCTAAATTGTAAAGAACCAGGCAGAGGTGGAGACAGCTAAAGCCAATCCTTACCTGCTGCTGGCTTACATACCTGCAGGGATGGGGAGGTCACCTCCTTCCTGTTGTCACCCCAGCCTTGCCTCCCTGTGAACCCACCTCAATAGGCCAAACACGCCCGCCCCTGCTCCCCAAGTCCCAGGCCTCCTTTTCTCTTGAGGGGCCAGGAGGGTGGACACACAGAAGGACTACTGGACATCACTGCACCTCAGCTCCCACATCCGTAAAATGGGAAGACACTCCTTCACCCTGGCTCTCAACCACACGAAGCTGACAGGAGGGTAACACACTCCCCTAGATTCGTTTTCTGAAAACATCTGGCTACCCTTTAACCCCAACCATGTTTTCTGGACCCTTCTCTCCTGACCAACTCCAGAAACACCAAAGTCTGGGGTTTGGTGGGCAAGCCACACTGGATGTGGGCAGGTTTCCAAGACTCAAGATTAACAAGGTGACATCCCATTTGCATCCTGGGCGGGCGTCCTGAGAGCTCTGTGAGGGGGCTTCATCCGCTGGGCCCCCAGCATATGGGTGGCCCCCAGTAAATACCAAGTGACCACATGACCAACCACCTCCAGGTCACCACTGGTCCTCTCACCTAGAGGGTCCTTCCCGGGCATCAAAGATGCCCAGTGGCGCAGTGGTTGGGAGTCTGCCTGCCGATGCAGGGGACACGGGTTCGTGCCCCGGTCCGGGAAGATCCCACATGCCGCGGAGCAGCTGGGCCCGTGAGCCATGGCCACTGAGCCTGCGTGTCCGGAGCCTGTGCTCCGCAACGGGAGAGGCCACGGCAGTGAGAGGCCCGCGTACCACAAAAAAAAAAAAAAAAAAAAAAAAAAAAAAGATGCCCAAGGATGGGAGGGCCGGGCCAGCCCCTGCCCGCCCACCAGCTCCTGACAGCCGTTGACGGACGACGGGACTCACCCTCGTAGGACAGCACGTGGCCCTTCTTGCCCTCGTAGATGACGTGGCCCTTGGGCAGGCCGTCCTCCCGGCTGCGGTCCAGGCGGCTTGGGCTGTCCTCACCGATGATCCTGGTGATGGTGCCCTTGTACAGGACGTCGGCTGGAGTGCCCTGGGGGTGCGGAGAGGGTGAGTGCCCGCGGGCTCCGGCCGGGGACCCCCACGCTCGCCAGACACGACCCAGCATGCGTACGTGTGCACCTTCCAAATCCACACACAGGTACATGTGTGTCCGCCAGTGCACACGTGTTCATGCACGTAGTGCTTCAAAAGGGCAGAGCCCGCCGGAACACAATCACGCAGAACAAAGCATCAGTAACGTTAATAATAAGTGCTGATCACTTTCTCTACATTGACTCATTTAACCCTGGAAATCACCCTAAGTCAGGTACTATCGTGCCTAGTTCAGATGGGGAAACTGAGGCGCCAAGAGGCAAGGTGACCTCGCCCAGGGTCCCCTGGCTAACGAGGGGCAGAGCCGGGACTGGAACCCAGGCAGTCTGGCCCTGGAGTCTGTGTTGCAACCTGTACTATATGGATTTTCCTTTCTCAGAGCCTGGACGCTGGGATGTCAGCCACGTGCCTGTGACCACATGTCATTCCCAAAACCAGAATGGGGACTCAAATCCGGGCAGGACACCAGATATCTTAGCTCTAACCCAGGGTTTCTCAACCTCGGCACTGTGACCTGAGGGCCAGATGATTCTTTGAGGTGGGGGCCAACTGGGCACCGTAGGACATTCAGCAGCCCTTCCCCGGGGCTCTACCCACTAGATGCCGGTAGTGCATGTGACCCCCAATCTGCTCCCCCCTAGATGTGACAATCACAAATGTTCCTAGACATTGCCCAGCGTCCCCTGGGAGGCAAAATGATCCCTGATCAAGAAACCAGTGCCTTAGAGGGAGTGAGCTCCCTGTGCCTTAGAGGGAGTGAGCTCCCTGTTGGGGGTTGTATTCAGGCAGAGAGAAGACAGCCACGTGGGGTAGTGTCCCGCCTTGGGCGACTTTCACGAACACGAGTGGGGGGTCAGAATATGGATCTGGAGTCAGACTGCTGGAGGGCAAACAGCAGCTTTACCAACAAGTTGCTGTATGACCTCTGTCAAGTCACTCTGCCTCTCTGAGCCTCAGCCTGTACATCTACAAAACGGAGACAATCTCTGTATACGGTTCTCAAAGGCACCCGTCACAGACAAGCTGTCCCCAATCAAACGTCTCTCTTCTCTTTCTACGATTCCAAGGGCTGACTGAGACATGCAGCTCCAACTGCGTGCCAAGCCCTAGGCTGGTGCGCTCTGAGTCTCCCCCGGGAGCTTCTCTGCCAAGAAACACCCTTCTGTGGGGTAAGGGCAGCGACTGGCACCCCGGGCTTTCATCCCAGATCCTGGTCTGCGAGCAAGGGAAACGCAAGATGCCCTGAATCCGGACGGGTCTCCCGACGTCTCAAAGCAGACGCCCTAGATGGGACCCCTTGGCCACACTTCAGAAGGCTTGTGCACAAACAGTGCAGAATAAACGGGCTTTAGTCCGGGTGATAGATAATCCAGGGGCGGGAAGCCACCTCTCTCATCAGGAGAGCACACGGCCGGGGAGCCGGCAACATCCCAGCAGGAAAGGCTCCTCCAGGGGCAGCGGATAGAAGCCCACCCACTGTAAGTCTGTGTGTGTGTGAGTTTGTGTATGTGTGTGTATCCGTGTGCTCCTGAGTTTGTGTGTGTGTGTGAGCCTGTGTGTGTCCCATGACCGGATTTCATCACCTGGGAGTGAGGCTGTGGGGAAGCCTGACCCGCACACATCTGGCAGCTGCCAGAAACAATCGCAAGGCTGTGAGTGACCCACACGGCTTGGGCTGCGGCCACCTGAAACTGGAGGCCGACGGATGCCCGGGAGCCTTTAATCCCTAACACCTCTGTGAGGATGACTCAGCAAGAGACACTTCTAGCAAAGGGAAGACTGAGTCAGGGAGCGTCGGCCCCCTGCCTGAGTCAGCATGTGGTGGGGCTGGGACCTGAGTGTCTGCGGCCCGGCTGTGGCCCCAGGTACCTGCGCAGCTGCCTTCTTAAGCTCATGATTTCAAGACCAACAGGTTTTAGAGGAACATGAAGCATCAGGGCCTCTCCTCTGTGGTGTGATCTGCGGCCCCTGGAGCCAAAGACACCTTCCTACGGGAGCCTGTGGCCTGAATTCCACCATTCACGTGCGTGTGTGTTGGGGGGGGTTGCACATGCGTGTGCGTGTGCGCGTGTGCGTGTGCGCGTGTGCGTGCGTGTGTGTGCGTGCGTGTGTGCGTGCGTGTGCGCGTGTGTGCGTGCGTGCGTGTGCGCGTGCGTGTGCGCGTGTGTGTGCGCGTGCGTGTGCGCGTGTGCGTGTGTGCGTGCGTGTGTGTGCGTGTGCGTGCGTGTGCGCGCGTGCGTGTGTGCGTGTGTGTGCGCGCGTGTGCGTGCGCGCGTGCGTGTGTGTGCGTGTGTGCGTGCGCGTGCGTGCGTGTGTGCGCGTGTGCGTGCGTGTGCGTGCGTGCGTGTGCGCGCGTGTGTGCGTGTGTGTGCGCGTGCGTGCGCGTGCGTGTGCGTGCGCGCGCGTGCGTGTGTGCGTGCGCGTGCGTGTGCGCGTGTGTGCGTGCGCGTGCGTGTGTGCGTGCGTGCGTGTGCGCGCGTGTGCGTGTGCGTGTGTGCGCGTGTGCGCGCGTGTGCGTGTGCGTGTGTGCGCGCGTGTGTGCGTGCGCGTGTGCGCGCGTGTGCGTGTGCGCGTGTGCGCGCGTGTGCGTGTGCGTGTGTGCGCGTGTGCGCGCGTGTGCGTGTGCGTGTGTGTGCGCGTGTGTGCGTGCGCGTGTGCGCGCGCGTGCGTGTGTGCGTGTGTGCGCGTGTGTGCGTGCGCGTGCGTGCGTGTGTGCGCGTGCGCGCGTGTGCGTGCGTGTGCGTGCGTGCGTGTGCGCGTGTGTGCGTGCGTGCGTGTGCGTGTGTGCGTGCGTGTGTGCGTGCGTGTGTGCGTGTGTGCGTGTGCGTGTGTGCGTGTGCGCGTGTGCGCGTGTGCGCGTGTGTGCGTGTGCGTGCGTGTGTGCGCGTGTGCGTGTGTGTGCGCGTGTGTGCGTGCGTGTGTGCGCGCGTGTGCGTGTGCGCGTGTGCGCGCGTGTGCGTGTGCGTGTGTGCGTGCGTGTGTGCGCGCGTGTGCGTGCGCGTGCGTGTGTGCGTGCGTGTGTGCGCGCGTGTGCGTGCGCGTGCGTGTGTGCGTGCGTGCGTGCGCGCGCGTGCGTGCGTGTGCGTGCGTGCGTGCGTGCGCGTGCGCGCGTGTCCAGGCTCCCCTTCCTCTGGCACAGCTGGCACAACACACCGGGCCCCCTGCTTCCTGGCTACACGACCTTGGGTTTAATCTCTGGGCTTCGGTCTTCTCATCTGTAAAATGGGCTGACCTGGATCCTGTGCTAACGTAAACCATCTTGTCTGGAGCGGGTGGAAGGGAAGGAAAAGAAAGCCCTAGGAGCTAAGGACCCCAGGAAGTGGGGGGACCGCCCTCTGTGGTCCACCAGCCAGGGAGGAAGGAGAGGGTTAAACAGGCCCTGTGTACACTAGGACCCCCGAGCTCAGTTCTGAACCCCCAGTCCCGACACCGGAGGGGCAGAGTGGTCCCTCTGCAAACCCCTGGATGGGACAGATGTCACCAGCTGATCCCACACTTTCTGCGGAGCTGGACGTGGCCAGGACGCCAACTCCAGCCGTCAGCCTGTCAACACCACGAGGCCAAGGCTGGCACCAGAGGAAACCTCTGTCATCCAGGACTGAAGTCACAAAAGCGAGGGTTACGGCAGCACAGCGGGAGCCCCAGTGGTGTGGGCGGGCTCAGCTGAGCTGCAGGAGCGTCTGTCCACTCACCCCCTTGAAGGCGGGGGATGTGCAGACTCCCTCACCGGCCCCCAAAACTTGGCTGACCCGAACGCCTCCTGCTCGCTGCTCCAGGCACCGCGGACACTTGCTGGACCTGGCGCACACCAGGGACCCTCCACCTCTCCGCCTTTGCGCGTGCTGGTCCCTGGGCCCGGAATGCCGATCCCTGAGATTCCCGCAGGGCTCACACCTCTGAGAGGCCTCCCCGGCTCACCTGTCTCTGCGGCCTCGGCAGCCCCAGCCATTCTCAATCGCAGTGTTTTACTCAACACAAAGCACTGGCTACTCTGAAATCACCTGCTCAGTTTTTACCTGTCTGCTTCCTTCTGCTACCCTCCCAGCTCCTTGGGGCCCTTGAGTTTTGTGTTTTGCTCAGCACCTAAAATGCCTGGCTCCCAGGCTCCCAGAGCTGGGTGGGCACCCCCACGAAGCCACCCCATCTACTGAGGCAGACGCTGAGCAGAGACGCTGGGGGGAGTGGGCGGGTTGCCCACTGTTTTGTCCACAGGCAGGGCCACGTCTGGAGACACGGCCTGCTAGTGCCACCCTGGTCCCTCATGCCACGGCCCCAGGACACCTACATGGGTGATGGAGCCGCGGTACGTGATGGGGCTCTCGGAAGGCACCCGCGCGCTGGGGATGCCCTTGGTGATGCTCCCTCCTGGAACCGAGCCCAGAGACGTCCCTGGAAGACATGAGACACGGGCTGAAGGGGTGTCCCTTAGGTGCCCCTCCCCAGGCCCCAGTCCCAGAGCCCCCGAGACCTGCAAGTCCCCCCCACCTCCGGTGTCTCAGCGCAGAGGGTCCCCCGCCCCTAAATGGCAAAGTAGACACCTGCGAAGAGAGGCTGCTGGACCCTCTGGGAGCTGAAGCTTCTTAGCAGGTTTTGGGTAAAGGGTCCCATTCCTGCCTCGACCCTCCCAGGGAGGGAGGGGCAGCCGCCGGGGGTGAGCCTAGCTCGCACGCCCTCACCTCTCAGCACGGACGTCTCCTGAGCGGCAGGCACCCCCAGGCTCTCCGGTGGCCCAGCCTGGCCCCGTGGGGACAGCTGTTCCTGCTTCACTCCGCTGAAGGGCGCTGGAGAGGGGCGCGAGCAGTGAGCCGAGCCTCTGGGCAGGGATTCAGAAGGACGGCCGCCTCCCTGCCCTGTCCGGGGCTGAGGGACCCCCCCGCCACACGCGGGCCAGAGTCCCTTAGGGTGAACTGCCCTCCCTCAAGCCCCCAACGCAAACAGTGGGAGCCAAGCCTGGGCCATCGAGGTTGGGGGGCCCTACATCCTTACCCAGCTTCTTGGGGTCCATGGTGAGCGGCAGCCCCATGGTGATGGGGCCCACGGGGGCCTTGGCATGCTCTGAGTACGGGACGTGGAGCTGCACAGACATGCCCTGTGGGAGCAGAGGCCGTGGGGTCACAGAGGCCTCAACCAGGGCCTCAACCCGCTTTTATGAGAGCCCAAGAGGAGGGGAACCTCAGGATCACACCCGGGTCCAAGGCCTGGGGCCTCAGTTCCGGCTCTGCTGCCCCTCTGAGCAACTGTGAACGAGTCACTGCCTCTCCTGGGCCTCAGTGCCCTCACCCGTGTGGCGGTCATGACCTGGTTTAAAGGAAATGGTACCCACAGCGTCTGAGCAAAGCATACGCCTTGCCCCCGCCCTGCGCCACGTGGGGGCAGGTCAGAGAGGTGAGGGGGCAGGTGGACCGAGGCTCACCACGTGCCAGGGCTGTGTGTCTAGTGCCTGCGACTTTCTGTTTCACAGAAGGGAAACTGAGGCACAGAGAGGTTAAGTAACTTGCCGAAGGCCACACAGTCTGATCGCAGAGCCCATGCTCTTGAATGCCCCGTGGAGTGACCTCCCAAGGCCCTGATGCCTGGGTCAGGCACAGCCAGCTTGGACCCAGCCCCCTGGGTGCCCGACCCCCACCCCGACACCATCCGTCCCAGGGATCACCCCCACCCCGACTTTACAGATGGAGGGACCAAACCCCAGAAAGAGGAAGGGGCGTTCTCCGGGACCCGGTTGCACAGGTGCTTCTGGGGGGCCGCCCCTCCCACCTCACCTGGGAGAGGGCACCCGTTTGCCTCTCAAGGACGCTGGGGTGCTTGGTGGAGGAGATGAGGGGCGGCGGGTTGGAGATGGTGGGTGGGCGTGGTAGGACGGGCCGGGCGCTGTCATGGAGGCCCAGGGGCAGCGGGTGACCTGCAGGGCACGTATCTGTCCATCACAGGGCCCCAGGAGCGGTCAGAGGCAGAGCCCCCAGGCCACTCCCCACCTCGTCCCTGTCCTGCCCAGGCGGGTGCCCGTCCATACGTGCCCCCACTGCTCCACCTGTCTCTGCCTGATGAGCCGTCTGCATCCTTGGTTCAGACACCACTACCCCAGGGAAGTCTCCCTCCACGCCTCCCCCCTCCCAGGCCCTGGGCCAAGCCCCTCAACTCTCCCCCAGACTCCTTAACTGGTCTCCCCGTTCCCCTGTTGCTCTCCAACAGTCCACTCCTCTCACAGGAACCAAAGGGATCTTTTTGCAAAGTCCACTAGTTCACATCCTCCCCTGCTCTGAACCTCCTATGGCTTCCCACTGCTCCCCCAGGGTAAGGCCTTAGCCTCTGACACAGCTTTCAGGTTCACCTGACCTGGCGCTTACAGCCTCCCCAGGCTCCCTGGGCACCAAGCTTCTGCCATGACAGCCTGACTCAGTGTCTCAAGCTTCGCCTGCTCTCTCCTGCCTCTGGACCTTTGCACATGCTGTTCCCCCTGCCTGGCATGTCTTTCCCTGTTCTTCTCCTGGCTCTTTTGGCCACTCATCCTGCAGGATCAGCTCTGCTGAGGACGGCCTTTGCTGACATCACAGCCCTTACTGGCCCCTGGCTATGCCCCTTTCATTGCTGGTGGGGCCTGGCAGGGCTGGAGAGCCCAGGAAGGGTCTCGAATCCAGCCTGACTGTATTTGTAGATCAAAGCAGGCCCGTCCCTCCTCACGCTTTTCTCTCCACCTGCCCGTCGTCTACCTCGAAGTCCATGGTGGAAGACAGAGCTCCCACTCTCAGCCTGCCCCTAACCGGCTCAAGCACCTCTTAGGTACCCCCAGCCCCAGGTGCTTCAATTGCAACCCTGTAGGTTTCTCACGTCTCAGCGGAGCCCCCTTCCCCTTCACTGACCAGACCATCCCTCCCGCCAGGACCCTAAGGTCCTTCTGCGTGCAGTTCCGAGTCAGTGCACACAGCTGGCGCCCAATGACTGCACGCTGGCTGACTCGGCAAGGAGGCCGGGCTCGGGTGAACTACTCACCAGGCGGGGCGTAGGAGAAGGCCAAGGGGTCAGGGGCGTGCGGAGAGGCCTTGATCACCTCGCGAGGGGGCACGGGGAAGGGCAGGCCTGACGTCCAACACGAGGGATCCGTGGGCAGCTTCTGGCCCTCAGCCGCAAAGGCCGGGAAGAACACGGGCTTCTCTGCTGAGGGGCAAGGCAGGCAGTCAGCCACACTCGGCCAGCCCTCAGGCCCCCAGCCCTGGCTGCCCTGCTCAAACAAGACCCCCTGTGTCTTGCAGCGCCAGCCTCGGCCAGGGGAAGGTCCTGGCCAACAGTGATGGAGCCCCCCAAGTCTGCAGACCGGGCACCACGCTGACTCCTGTGATGTCCTGTCAAGCACGGATGTGCCTCAGGCTTGGGCTGGGCTTCTCGGCGGCCCCTGATTCCAGCGCTGGAATCCCACAGGCATTTGCCCGGCACCGGGTCAGCAAGGGGCCTGGACAAACCTCCAAACCAGGGGGCGGCAGATGGTGGCACGGGGCCTGCCCACTGCCCGATTCTGTGTGTACACTTGTGCTGGAACGTCCACCCGTCTATTTATCATCTGCAGCAGAGCTGAGGAGTTGCGACAGAGACCGTCTGTCTGGCCCACAAAACCTAAAATATTTACTATCTGGCCCTTTCCAGAAGAGGCTCGCTGACCTCTTCAGATGACGAAGGCGGTCAGAACGGTTTGCCGTGATCCGCGTACACGTGCTCCCGCCAGCACAGCTACGGCCCGGATGCCCGGGATGACGGCGCACACACGTCAGCCCATGCGCCGAGCGTGTCCCACGTCCAGGGGCTGGGCTGGGCGTTTCGAAAGTGTGAACTCAACGAGCCTCCTTGCAGGCTCGGGAGAAAGAGAGCAGCCGGGCCCAGTGTGCTGAGAGGGACCGGAGTACGGACACATCGACGGACTTATCTAAGGTCACCAGCAAACATTTGGCCAAGTCAGGAATTGACCACTGAACCTCCCGGACGCTGCAGACGGCGGAGGGAGCCCTCCCACAGGGGCTCCAACTAAGTGCTCTGCGTGGACTGACTCGGTTATCCTCGCAACACCCTTCAGGGAACGGACGAGGATTATCCCCAATTTGCAGATGGGAACACGGAGGCTCAGAGAGGTGAAGTCACCTGGTCAAAGGCCTACAGCCAGCAAGGGGAGCTCTGAGCCCAGGTAGATGGGCTGCAGGCTGTAACCTTCACCTTTGCCACACACACTGACCACAGGAAGGGGAGCAACGACTGGCCCTGGATTCTCAGGCCTGGGGACACAACCGCAGACCCGGCCAAAGGCCAGGCCGTCTTCACGGTGTTCTCCCGCTGGCCACCCACTCTGCTGAAATCGGTCCTAAGCGCCAAACCTCTTCCTTGAGAATTGATGTCAGGCTAGAGGACCGATGGTGGCGAGGGTGGGGTACGGGGGGCGGGGGGGGGCAGGGGAGTAGCCAGCTGGTTACAACGTGGGAATGCCGGGCCTGGGATGGGAATGGCAGGCAGGTGTCATCCCTCGGGCCACCTCCAGATGACAGAGGGAGGCTCTGAAGACGCAGCAAGGCGAGCAGGAGAGCACTGGCAGCATGAGAGCCGCCTGCTGTGGGCACAGCAGGTGGGGAGGAGGCGTGCGTGCTGCACTTCCTCCAATTCTCTCCTGGGAGACTGAGCTCCCCCCGGACCTGTGCGCCTGCTGACGTGGGGAGCCCGCAGGAGGGGCCGCAGATGTGGGGAGTAACCCGGGGTGGGGATTCTCATGCTCAACCAACCCCCAGTGGGGGCGCCCCCACCCCCACCCCACCCAGGGCCTGCACCCGGCCCGGAAATTACGTGCACGCCCTGGACCTCGCTCGTCCAGCCACCCGACCGCGCGCGTGCCTGGGCTGCTCTCTTCAGCTCAGCTCCGGCTGCCGTGGGAGGGGGCAGGGGCGGGGGGTGGCCTCCGGTGCTGGAAGGGAAATCTGGGGCCGGGCCAGGATGGGCCGGCGGCCGAGAGCTTGGAGAGACAACCTGTTCCTCCGGCTGGGCCCAGGGAGCCCGAGGGGTGGGCGGGCGGAGCAGCTCCACACAGGAGCCAGGCGGCAGGGGAGGCTCCTGAGAGACCAGAGAGGTCGGTCGTGCGAGGTGTCAAGTTCATGCATGTGCGTACGGGTGCTAGCTGCAAGGCAGGCCGTGGCGCCTGACGCCAGGTGCCCCGGCTCCTGTGCGGAGCGATTCCAGGAAACGGCGCGGCCCTCCGCCGTGCCAACAGGCCGGATGCCAGGCTCAGAAAGCACAGGTGCTGGCTCACCTTCTCCCAGGACAGGGCCTGTGACCCCTCCCAGCGGGCCCTGCCTGGCCCTGTGTGGTGTCCAGCCACTCAAGTACGGCCCAGCCCGGCTCAGGCCTGCCGCCGGCCAAGGCTGTTTGGGCCCCTGATACTGCCACGCAGCTATCCGCCCTGGGCTGGTGCCCCAGCCCTGGAATGTCCTTCCAGAGCCAGACCCCACATCTCACGCTACACTCTCGTCCAGCGAACCCCAGCCCCACCATGGGGAGTCCCGGTCCCAGCGTGGGTGGCTGGCAGGGGCCCAGGAAGAGGCAGACGTTCCGCTTTCAACCCCACACTCGGGTTCATCAGCAGGTCCCAATGTTTGCCTCTGAAACAAAGTCCCAATGCCCCCCTTCATGGTCACCCGCACAGCCCAGGCTGCCACCATCGCTGGCCGGGAAAAGCATCTGCCCACAACTCCCTGCCGCCCTTTCTCCTCAACAATGGCTGGAGAGGCAGAGAGAGAAGAGATCTTTCCAAAATAAAAATCAGATTGCCTGACCTCTCCCCAGTCCCCTACACACACACACACACACACACACACACACACACACACACACACACACACACACACACACACACACACACACACACACACACCCTGAAAATTCCTCCGGCAAAGGCTTTTTCTGCACCCAAGACAAAATCCCCACAGTACCATGGCCTACGAGGCCCTACACAATCTGGTCCCCCATCTCCCTATCCCACCTCCTATCCTACCCCCTCCCCAGCCACCACGACCTCCCGGCAGCTCCGCCAACACACCAAGCTTGTTCCCACCCCAGGGCCTTTGCACGTGCTGTTCCCTATGCCTGAACGCCCTTCCCCCCGATCTTCCCACGACTGCCTTCTCCTCCTCACGGAGACCCTTCCCTGAGCCCCTCGTCACTCATTCTGTTTCGTCTCTTTCGCGGCATGAACCAGCCTAAGGTCATCTTGCCTCCTTACGTGTCCCCCTGTTTAACGTCCTCTTGCAAAAGCAGCAACTCCTCGGAGCAGGGACTTCGTCCTGCCCACTGCCGAACCCCCGCTGCCTGGCACGGTGCTTGGCGATCGTGGGTGTCCAGCCAATGTCCTGGCCCCCGTGGCCACAAGCTGGCCTGTCTGCCAGCCAGGATGCGTGCCCACCCGTGTGGGTGGCATCCGAGACTTCCTGCAGCAGGTGAAGGCGGCCGGCAGGGCGGGCTGACCAGCGGGGGAGTGTCTGGCAGGCCCCGTCGCTGTGAAGTGTGGAGCCGGCCTCCTTCAGGGACAGCCCTGCCCTGTCCTCCGGCACACAGTAGCGCCCTCAGGGAGCCCACGGCCGAGGGCCACCCGGCTTTCTAGAGAAAGCGGGGCGCCGTGCCAGAGGCTGCCGGGGGTGGGCACGCAGGCGGCCCTGGCTGCCCGCACCTGTCCCTGCGCTGCGCCGGTCAGGGAGGGTGGCCTGGGGTCCTGCTGCCCTCAGACCCCTAGAGCAGCCTGCAGGGGAGCCTGGGCTAGCCCAGCGTGGGGGGAGCCTCTGGGGGGTCAGCCCCCAGTGCCTGAGACGTGCCAGGCTGGTCTGGGACGGGTGTCCCTTTGGGGCACAGGCTTGAGACTTCTTGGGTCCGGTGGGGGAGGGGCAGAGACAGAGGATCCAGAGAATGAGAAGCCACGCCCCACCTGCCTCCAGACCTCGCACTTCACCTGGTGACAACAAAGCCCGCCCAGCAGTTGCTGCAACGCAGCTGCTCGGGGAATCACCTCACTGGCTCCCCAGTGAACCCAGCGACCTTGGCCGGGAATAAGGTCAGGGTGAAAGCTGGAGGGGGGCAGTGCTTCCTGCCCAGGCCCCAGAGTGGCTGCCAGCCAGAGCTGAGCCTCATGGTTCTAGAAGCTCATGTGTGGACTGAATCACATGGAACCAGAAACTGAGCCCTAGACGTTGTTTTCGTACATGCACAGTGCTTTTGAAAATTTTGAGAAGTTGCCAATGTTGAGAAATTCGAAGATTTCACATGAAAAGATGGATTTCTAGCTTCTCTGGAAGAACCACCCCAGGCCTGTCTTACCACATGGTGACTCTTGACTGAAGCCAACATGCACCCACTTTAGAAAGAACAGGCGTCTCCAACTGCCCCGGTGCCCACCCCCCCACTGCCTCGCCCCACCATGTTACGCTCATTTACTTGGCCTGTCGGGCCCCTGCGGCCCTGGAGTCTGCAGGAGCTGCTCCGCACACGCAAAGGCCCCTTACGCCCACCCACCTGCCCCCCTCCCCCGTACTCCCTGGGCCCCCAGCACACACTTACCCTCCTTCTCAGCAGGGGGCACAGGGCTCCTGCTTTTGCCTCGAGGGCTGCTGCTGGGCTGCTGGGGGCTGTCGCTCTCCGGCTGCACGTGCTGCGGTGGCGGAGGAACAGGGGGCGCCGCGTCCTCCCGGGGGGGCTCGTGGGCTTTGGTGACCTGCTGAGGGAAGCCGGGAGGAGTGAGCATCTTCACAGCCCGTCCGTCCACAGGTCACAGAGATCAGGGAAAGCCCTCCAGGCCCCCTGCGTGGGACCAGCCTGGAAACTGAGGCCCAGGGGGAGGCAGCGACGTGCCCAAGGGCACGCGGCTTGAGGGCCAGGAGGGTAGGGCTTTGCGCAGAGTGTAGGGGGTGTGCCCGCCCATCCCAGCCGCCCAGCCGTGGATGGGGGAGCCCCCGTTTCCCTCCCCACCAGCCCCCTCCCCCTTCCCCAAATCGCTCGGGGTCTCAGAGGGAGCGGAACTGACCAATGGGAGTGGACCCGGCCTCGGGGAGTGGGCAGCGTGGCTTGGCGCACCTCGTGCCCCTCACTCGGAAAGCCCTGCTCAGCTCAGAGCCTTCCAGACCAGAGCATTTGAAGGCCCGGCCCACCTCCTCGGAGAGGGACGGCTTTGGCCACGACTGAGCCATCATGAGTAAGGGGCACCTCTGAGGGTCCTCCTGCCGGGCCTGGGGAAGAATCTTCCAGCTCCCCTCCTTCCCCCAGCGAAGGGCCTCTCGGTAACTGCGGGGCGCCGCCCTCCGCTCCAAGGAGCCGTGACAGAGGGCTGGGGAGCTTTCTGCGAGGCCTGGGCGCCCCTGGAGAACTGTCGGCGGGCGGGCTGGGGAGAGAGGCCAGGGCGGACACCTCGCCAGTCCCCCAGCCTCCGCGCCTGTCTCCATGGGGCTTTCCCCAGGGAACGGGAGACGCGGGCAGAGCCAGGCTGCAGGTGCGGGGGCCCCGCCTGCCCGGCCAGGTCTACCGTCCCCCCAACAGGAGGCGGAGGTCGCAGGGGCCCAGGACTCACAATCGGGGGGATGGCGGCCGCCCGCTGCTTCAGCTGCTTCAGGTCCAGCGGCTTCTGGGGCGAGGCGTTGGTCCTGGCGTCGCTGGTCGCAGTGAGGAGGCTGGGCCGTGGCGACAGGAGCCTGCGGGGGAGACTAGCGTCAGGCCCACGGGCTCCCGGCCTCCTGGCTCCAGCCTGGATGACGGGGCCGGAGGGGCTGCCAGAGAGAGGCGAAGGTCCAGGATCACGGGGCCCAGGAGCCTGGGGTCACGGTGGGCTCTCCTCCCTCCCTCCTTCCTCTGGTCCATGCAGGCCTCACAAGGGGCCAAGACCCCTCCCACCCCGGCCCAGAGGCCCAGCCAGGATCAAACACTCCTGAGACAGCCCAAGGCAAGGAAAGCCCCAGAGAAACCCACACTCAGGGCCCACACCACGCTCGGCCCTTTGGAAGCTGCCAGAAAGGCCAAGAATCAACCAGCTTAAGGCTTGGGGAGCTTGGGAGGTTCAGGGAGAATATCCGTCACCCAGATAGGAGAGGCTCAGGTACCAGGGTTAGGGCCTGGGGCGTGGCACCGAGAGGACCTTGCTTATTGGAGACCAGAATTGGGGAGCCCCCCACTCAGCCCAAATGCAACCTGAGATACTGGGAATCTCGCCTGCACACCGTTTGCTGGGGCGCTAAAGCGGGAGGTACAGGCTCTGCATGGAGGGGCTGGTCAGCGTGTATACGGCCCGCCCAGCAGCCCTAAGTGGGGCTGTGGTGCTCAGCAGGGCCTGCAGGTGCCTCGTCCTCTAAAGCAAGGTCACGTCTGTCTGATGCTGACATGCAGAATGGGGCAGCGCACCTGCACAGGGTGCATGGTGTGTGTGTCGGGGGGGTGGCGGAGTGGGGGGGCTGAAACACAGTGGGATGCCAGCGACAGGGTCACCCCAGTGTAGAGGTGCAGTGTCTGGGACACCGGAGCAAAGCCTGCCCTGGGGTGTGGTTCCAGAGCTGCTCACGGGTGTCGCCTCCTTCAGGAAGTCTTCAGGGATTTCCAGAACTCGCCAGCACTGACCACAGTGTCCTGCCACAATCCCTGTCTGCCTCCCCAGCTGGAATGAGAGTCTCTAGGCCAGGAGCTGGGTCTGCTGCAGCCTCAGAACCCCTCACCCACCCACCGGGGCTGCCTGGCTCCGGCCCAGCTCTCGGTTCCCTCCTGTGACCCGCACTTGCTGAATACACAGCAGGCCTGGTGTTGTGCTTGGGGTGCGTGGTTGGAGACCCAGAATCCAATGTCTGCTTGCAGGGCGCCGGAGCTGGCTAGATGATCAAACGGGACACACAAAGGCATTGGCTGCGGGCTGGATTCAGTCAGAGGGCACAACGAAGGCCAGGCCCCCAAAGCCAGAGGGTCCTGTTGGTACAGCCCTTGGTGTGCACTGTGACCATCCTGGCTGATGCCACATGCAGACTGTAAGCACAGCCACTGCCTTCCAGGTAACATCCATGACCACCAGGACGCAGCTCACGCCACCCAGTGCTGGCTGCCGGACACCCAGCAAAGAGCAGAACACGGCTGCTTCCTGCAGATGGAGCAGGACAGACGGGTGATGTGCAGCTGAGGTGCCCTCTGCTCTCTGCAGTGAGACCATGGCCTGTGACCGGGACCACAACCTGTGACAAGCCAGTCCCGAGGGCGCTAACCCCCGGCCGCATCTGCCACATACTCAGCTGAGCGGAGTCAGTCTCGGCGACGCCCACTGGCGCTGCCCATGGCATGCAGGCGGCGCCGGGCGCAGAGGTCGGCCTGACTTCTCTGTGCTCAGCTGGTCTCCACGGTCCTCCCGACCTGGCTCACCCCCCCCTGCCGTCCTCACCTCTCTCGACCTCTCCAGACCCTGCTCGCACTCTGAGGACCCCCTGAAGCCTCTCCTGCTGTGGCTGCCCGTCCTTGCTCCCCCGGACTCAGGCCCAGCCCCGTTTTGCCCACCACCCTCGGGCCAAGGCACCCTGACCAGGTCTGAGAACTGATGTTATCACCTGTCCTGCATTCCCCACCTCCAGCTTCAACTGTCACCAAACACCGCCCCACACACCCGTCGCAACAAATGACCAATGTCCGTTTAAACCAACTTGCATCTGTAGACTTAAGTTTAAAAGGAATATACTGCAGCCACTTTGGAGAACACTGGCAGTTCCTCAAAAGGTGAAACGGAGTCACCATAGGGTCCGGCAATTCCACTGCTGGGCATATGCTCGAGAGAACGAAAACATATATCCACACAAACACTCGTTCACACAAGATCACAGCAGCCACTATTCACAAGAGCCAAAAGGTGGAAACAACCCAAATGGCCCAAAACAGATGAATGGATAAACAAAATGTGATATATATACACACACACACACACACAACGGAATACTGTTCAGCCACAAATGAGTGAAGGGCTGACACAGGCTACAACATGGATGAACCTCAGACACGACGCTGAGCGCAAGAAGCCAGTTGCAAAAGGCCACACACGGCATGGTTCCATTTCTATGAAATTCCCAGAAGAGGCAAGTCCATGGACACAGACAGAGAAGAGAGATTAGCGGACCGGGGGCTGCAGGTGGGGGACGAGGAATGACTGCTAATGGTCTGGGGTTTCTTTTTGGGGCAGTGAAAATGTTCTGGAATTAAGCAGTGGTGATGGTTACACAACTCTGTGAATGTACTAAAACGCCTGAGCTGCACACTTCAATGGCTGAACTGTTTGGTTCGTGAATTATGTCTCAATAAAGCTGTGACAAGGAAAACATAAAGAATATACTACTTGCCAGCCATGAAATCAAGGGTTCGTTACAGTAACTGCACTGTTTCTACAAACAATAAAGTAATAATGTTATACTATTATTTGCCGTATAAATTACTCTAAAATGCAGATTTTAAAGTTAAAATATAAACTTTTACATTTTTGTGAATATAATTTTATAGGGACACAAAATATGCTTTTATGATACATATAAAATAAGCAAAGTGTCCGTGTCTCACTCTGACTGTCAGCGAACTAGGACCTCCTACTCAGACCTGTGTCCTGCCTCGGTTTCCCGGTGGCTTCTCGTCCAGACAGGGGGCAGTCAGATTGGAGGGGGCAGGGGTCGGCCCTCGAATGCTCTCAGCAGGCACCAGCTGGGGGGGTGGGTACGAGCACAGAGGTCCAGACCCCTCAGGATTTCCTGAGTCCCCCCTAACCCTCACCCAGCAAGGCAGGAGCTCAGTGGGGACTGCGGCCATGGGCACAGCACTTCACAGTTGACGAGATGACAGCCTGACAGCTCACGGTAAAGAGGGCGGCATCCGGGGCTTCCCTGGTGGCGCAGTGGTTGAGAGTCCGCCTGCCGATGCAGGGGACGCGGGTTCGTGCCCCGGTCCGGGAAGATCCCACGTGCCGCGGAGCGGCTGGGCCCGTGAGCCATGGCCGCTGAGCCTGCGCGTCCGGAGCCTGTGCTCCGCAACGGGAGAGGCCACGACAGTGAGAGGCCCGTGTACCGCAAAAAAAAAAAAAAAAAAAAAAAAAGAGGGCGGTATCCAAGAACAACGGTCTGGATTCAGGTCCTCAACAAGCCCAAGGGGTCCTGAGCTCCCCCCACCGGGGAGCGGGAAGATGCCTGGTGCTCACGTGGCCCCCAACCCCCCCATCCCACATCCACGGTGGGCGAGCACCACCTCCAGGGCCCTCCTCGTGGCAGCGCCCTCCCTCTGTTCTCTTTCCTTTGTCTTCTTGGAAGACAGGGCTTTTATTTTCCTCCCTGGAGGCCTGGGCAGGGTAGGGGCTCTCGGAGCCTGGCACTGTGCACATGACCCGGGACAGGCGGGGGAAGCCAGCAACTTGGCCGAGAGCAGCCAGGGTCCCGCCCACCACCCCATATTCAGGGCTCTGGCTCCCAGTTCAAATCCCACCTTTGGCCGTATGACTCAACCAGCTGTGCCTCACCCAGTTTCCCCTCATCCGTAAAATGGGTATGAGAACAGTGGCTCCCTCCGAGGACTGTCCTGTGGGTGGAACACGGGAAGCCCCGAGAACGGCGCCTGGCGCTGAGCGGCTCGGGCACCTTCCCATTCCTGTGGTTTTTCTTCCCACCCTGGAAGACCAGGGCTGGGGGAGGGGAGGGGCCACAGGGGACTCTGGGTCCTGCAGCAGTAGCCCCCTCTCTGCTGAGCCCCCTTTCCCCAGCTTCTCGTTATCGCTGGGCTGGGATAGGTGTCCACACAGACAAAGTCATATTACTCCCCTGTGCTCCCAGGATAAAAGTGCACTCCTTACCTCGACCCCTGGGGCCCTGTGGAGCCAGGTCGGGCCAGGTCCCTGCCCACCTCTGTGGGCTCCTCTCCTGCCTTCCCCTCTTCCCTTCACTTGCTCCACACTCAGCCACAGGCCTCTTTGCTGTCTACTGAACATAAGCTCATGTGGCCACAGGACCTTTGAACTGGCTGTTCCCACTGCTGGCTTTCCCTCCATGTCTCACACTACGTGTTCTGATCATCCTTCAATGTCACCTCCTCAGACAGGCCTCCCTGACTGCCCCTCCCGCTGCCCCCACCCCCAATCTCTCCATCATCCACTTATCACACGAGCATTCCCTTTATTCCATTACTGTTCCAGTTCCGTACTAGTCGCTCTCACTAAAATGTAAGCTCCCTGGAGCCGGGACCTCATCTGTCCTGTTCCCGGCACCCCTTGAGCCCAGAATGGCACACACTGGTGCCCAGTTAATCATTTATGGAATAAAGAAATAGAGGAGAAATTGCTGTTACATTCTTTCAAAGTTCCAGGGGCTCGGCAGAAGAAGCCGCCTTCCAGCCTCCTCCTGGAGTGACCTGTGCGGGCAGCCTGAAGCGGCTGCAAAGGAGGGCAGCTCCGAAGTGCCAGGCTGGCTCGTAACTCCATTATCCTGACAAGAAGCCCATAAGCCGGGATACCCACACCCATCTTACACGTGAAAACGCTGAGGTCCAGAGAAGGGACTTTCAGAAGGCCCAGCCCTGCCGGAAAGTGCCCAGGCACCTTCTCTGGGAAGTGGAACAGGCGGGGCCCGCCAAGCTCAAGGCTCTGCAATCAAAGCCAGTGTCTCTGGCTGTGGGCCAAGAAGACTCCCAGGTGGAGCCGCCTGGCAGAGAGTGAGGGAGAGTAAAAGCAGGATATGATCTTCCCTCCCCAAGTCGTCCGGGCACGGGCCAGAACGAGATGCATCTTGTGTCTGTCCAGGGACGCCCAGTTCACTGCGCCGGGACTGCCAGGCGGGAGGGAGGGCTGTGGGCAGGAGGCCAGGACCGGGGGTCGCCTGGGGGCCCACCCATCCCGCCGGCCCTCCCGGGAGGCGCTGGCTGCCAGGGCGCGCTCTGACGCATCTCGCCTGCGTCCTCCGGCGCCTGCCCGGCCCTGTGTGGCTGTGGCCCGGGAGGGAAGAGGTCAGGAGGCTGGCCTGAGTCCAGCCTCACCCTGGGGCCGGGGGAATGGCCTCGGTCACAGAGGGCGTGACAAACCAGGTGTCCTGACTCCCAGCCCAGGGCCCCTGCTCCCGAGGGATCGAATGCTGGCCGCTCAGGCAGGAAGAGTGGACGGAAGCCAGACCCAGCTCGGGGAGGGAAGGACACGTCCCTGGGTGGGGCTGGGGTAGGGGGCCGCTGAAAGTAGGCTGCGGGGCTTCAGGCCTGGCCCGAGAGGTGCGGGGGGCTGTCGGGACCCAGGCCAAGCGGCCGACCCGTCCAGCCCGTCAGGCCATGTGCACCCGAAACACAGACTCCGGGAGGCCGCTTATCAGCGTGGCTGTCCCATGAGCTCAGCGCTCTCCCCACTAAGAGCAGAAACATGTGTCTCCATGACTCTGTCCCCGCGGCCAGCAGGAGTGGGGTGGGGAGCCGCCCGCCCTGACCC
This sequence comes from Lagenorhynchus albirostris, assembly GCF_949774975.1. Lineage (NCBI taxonomy): Eukaryota > Metazoa > Chordata > Mammalia > Artiodactyla > Delphinidae > Lagenorhynchus > Lagenorhynchus albirostris. The sequence goes on from NC_083108.1 coordinate 82,707,535, forward strand.
CATTACCCAGGCGCAAAGAGTGAGCCGAGTGGCCCGACCCTGGCCCAGGGCCCTCCCGGGCAGACCGAGCCGCCACGAGCACTGTTTCCCAAGCTGCGCCCTCTGGGCAGGAAGCTCAGGGCCTCTGCGCCCTCAGAAACCTGTTGTCCAGGCCTTTGCTTATCAAAGGGCCACACACGCGGGGTGAGGGTCCCGCCAGGGACCCCCGGATGCAGGAGGCAGAGGACGACGTGGCTCACCGGCTTTTGTGGGCCACGTGGGGACCCAGAGAGCTCTGACCAAGTAAGTCCTCGTTTCATACGAAACGTTCTAGAAGTTGCCGTTTTCGCACGCCCCGAGGTGAACTGTGGGGCAGAGGAAACGGCTCCTGGGGAACAGGTCGGGTTTGAAAGTCAGATTTTCCTCCCTCTCGTGCCGCCCAGAACTTTTCCGAGAGACGTGAGAGGAGAGAAAACAGACTGCACTGTTTTCAGTCAAAATAAAACTGGCCGGCCTGCCTCGCTGAATTCTTCAAGCCGCCCAGACGTGAGCCGGAGCGGATCTCCGCAGTTCTGCCCTCCGCTGCCCACGTTTGGCCCTAAGTGGGGTCTACGAGCTTTGCTTCTCGTCGGGGGTCTCGGGGACCCTCCGCGGGCAGAAGAGGAACCAGCAAGGATCCCGGGATCTGCCACTTTCCCCCGTGTCCACCGCCACCAGCCTCACCGGCCCCTGGGACACGGCTGCTGCCGCCTTCCAACCCGTACGTATCCCTGTGCCCCTGTGGCCCCCGTTAACCCCCCGCCCCCTCCCAACACACTGAGGCAGACATACCCCAACTCTCTCAGGCTCTCTCCCTCTGAGGGCAAAATGCAGCCGCCCACCCAGCCAGAAGGGTTGCACGAGGTGGGCCGGTCTGCTGACCCTGTCTCTTTCCAAGCTGCCCCCCCATCCCCCGCCCTGCTCCACCACTCAGGGCCTGGATCACGCAGGCTCAGCCCCACCCCGGGGCTTTTGCACTTGCTGTTCCCACTGTGTTGAGGGGAGACTTGCGTCCCCCACAATACGTTCAAGTCCAAACAGCCAAGTACCTGTGAACGTGAACTTCTTTGAAAACAGGTTCTTTGCAGGTGTGACCAAGTTAAGATGAGGTCCTTAGGGGGGACCCTCACCCAGTGGACTGGTGTCCTTAGAGCACAAGGGCAAGTAGGGCACACAGACACACAGGGAGAACGTCACGGGACCACGGAGCAATGCGTCTACGAGCCAAGAACCGCCGGCGCCACCGAGGCAGGAAGGAGCCTTCGCGAGGCACGGCCCTGCCCACGCTCTGACTGGGGGGCGGTCCTCTGTGGCGGCGGCTCTGGACGCTAACCCACGCTGCCCGGCACGCCGTCCCCTGGCCCTCCCTGTGGCTCCTCCTTCCCCGCCCGGGCTCAGCTCAGAGGCCACCGCTGGGGGGCACCAAGCCCCCGACGCTGCCCTCTCCCACCACGGAGCTCCCGCGTCCGGACCACTCAGTGGCGGCCTCCTCTCCCTCCGAGGGCAGGCGTGGACGTGGCCTCGTGCGCTGCTGTCTCGGTATACAGGTGGCGATCAGTAAGCGTTCACGAGGGAGACGACGAGGCCGCCAGCCGGGCAGCCCACTCACCTGTTCTTGTCGCCGCCCTCGGGCTCGTCGACCTCGTCGGCACTGCAGGTGGCGCTGGAGTCGCTGTCCTGGGGGGCGCTCGAGCCCTTGGCCGTGGGGCCTTTGCCCCCAGGGCCGCCGCCCTCCTTCTTCTCCACCTTGGGCGCCCCCTCGGGTGTGGCCTCGGCTGCGGCCTCCGCGCCCCCCTTGACCTTGTCGGGCCCCTCCTCGGCGGCCTCCTCCTCGCGCTCGCTCTTGATGGGCTCCGAGGGGGCCACCTTGCCGGGCTCCTCTGTCTTGCCCACGTCGGCTGCCAGCTCTTGGGCCGCAGGCGGCTTCTGCTCCTCTCCCTCTTCAGCCGAGGGGGCGGCTGCTGCCTCTTCCTCCTTCTCCTCCTTGGGCACCACAGCAGGGGCCGCGGCGGGTGAGGCAGGCGCCGGCGGGGTCGTGGGTGGGCAGGCGGCTTCGGGGGCCGGGGCGGGCTCGCTGGGGGCCGGGGCGTCCTCAGGAGGCGGGCTGGGGGGCTCAGGAGGTGGCGCATCGGCGCCCGGGGTGGGCGGGGGCTTGGGCCCGCTCTGCGCGGTGTCCTTGGCGGCCTCGGTGCGGGGCGACGGGATGCTCTCGGTGTCGGAGCTGTTGTTGACGGTGGCTGTGCGGGGACAGTGAAGATGGAGTGAGCGGTGCCGGGGGCTCAGGGTGGAGGCAGGCCCGGCCCTCCCCACGGCCCCCCGACAGCCCCGACTGCACACCCTGGCTCCAGGCAGGAGCTCAGGGCGCTGCGACCCCATCGCTTGGCACCACGCAGCCCTAAGTCTCCCACACGCCTGGGCAGCGCCCCCGCCGGCCCCTCCCAGTGCCCTGTCCTCCTCTGGCCCCCCTCTCCACCTGCTGACCCTGGAGCCCAGCAACCTGTTAACTTCCAACCCCCCGGGTGGGCGGCCCGCACCCCACAGAGTCAGGCTGGGGGCGGCCAGGGCTGCAGGCCTTTGTTTTGGGGTCTCCTTTTTCTCATCTGGGCTGCAAACCCTGGCTCTGCCCCGGCTGGTGGCCTGGCCGTGGTAACACCGGTGGCCTCCCAGCCTTGCTTTCCCCATCTGCAGGGTGGGGAGAACAGTTCCCACCCCACAGGGGCTGTGACAGCACAGGGTGACACCTGGTAACTGTCTGCTGTCGTATCACCCCTGCTGTCATCATAACACGATGACATAAAATGGGGCCAGTGAACTCGAAGGAGCCCCCGGGGAAAGGGTCCACACCGACTGCATCCCCCAGCCATTTCCCACAGGGCTGGTACACAGCAGGGGCACAATACGTATCCATCGAATGACTGAACGTGTGTACAGATGAAGGGAGAGGGGACCTCAGCTCCAGGCAGGCCTGGCTCTTTGGGCTTAACAACCGCTCCTGTCACTTCCTGGGTTTCAATTTTCCCCATTTTCTACAAAATGGGCACATCCGAAACCCCCCTCCTCCACACTTCCTGTTGGGGAAATCAAACTGGGTAAGCGTCACAGGTGAACACACTAATGAAAAATCAACCAAGCAGTCAAGCCAGCACACTAATCTGCACGACTGAGCCTGGGAACGGCATGGGGAACAGACACTGCGCGGAGGAGGGGGCACAGAGGTGGCGGCAGCACAAATGGTGGTGCTCACATGCAGAGGCGTGCTCACAGAGGTGGGGCCCCTCATAGAGAAAAGGCCCCCTTGGGATGCCCCCCGCCCTGGTCAGGCCCTACCCCCGCCCCCAACGGCCAGCTGGCCACATTCGTACCTGGGCCACTGCATTCCCCTCTGGGTACCTCGTTCCCAGAGGCGTGTAAGGCTGGAAGGAAGTGAGAGAAGGGTTAGAAGCGAGGTGACATGAGCAGCAGGTGGGGTGGGAGGTTGGGTGGCCAGGCAGGGCTGGGAAAGGGGCCCAGGGCCCAGCAGGCAGCAGGAGGACCTACAGCCCTGTCCCAAGAGCCCTCACCCCTGAACACTCCTGGGTGCCCTTGGACAAGTCACTGGCTCCAGGGTCCTGGGGTGGGAGGTGCTGGCCTCAGAGGTGGGCAGGGCTGGGGGAGAGGCCCTTGGGGCTGCCCAGCCCCGTCTCACCCCTCAGACGCAGAGCCGGGTCAGCAGGGGTTGCTGGTGCCCTGCAGAAACGCTTCCCTCAGCTTTCACTGCCTCCAGACCCCCGGCCTCTCCCACTTTAAGGCCCAGAGCAAAGGCCATCCCTTCCAGAAATAATAATCCCAACAAGAGCAACACAGGACTCGCTCGGTGGGTGCTGGGCTCCGGGCAAAGCTCTTCACACACACGACTCATCTCACCCTCAATAACCTCTAAGTTGGAGGTGATCACCATTCTCCTTTTCAGATGAGAAAACAGAGAGGTTGAGTCACTTGCCCCAGGCCACACTGCGTGGAGGCAGGAGGGGGTTGACCCCAACATCCTGTGTCCCTAACCACCGGTTCCTGCCCCTGCCTTCTGACTCCGGCAATGTCAGTCCCTCCTTTCACGTCATCAGACCACAGGATGGAGGGGGCCAGCGCTGAGGTCCCCTGGATAAGTGGTTTCGCCCCAGAGTCCGTGTGCTCATCTACAAAGAGGGCGGTTCACGCCTGGCTCTCTCTCTTACCCAGAGGCTTGTCTGTCTCCGTCAGGGGTTCTCAGACCCGAGAGAGCCTGAGGGCCATGAAGACTCACATGGCTGGGCCCACGCCCAAAACGTTTCTCACTCAGTAGGTCCAGGTGGGGCCTGAGAATCAGCACTCCAGACAAGTTTGAATCCTGGTCCCCAAACAGGCCAACTGGTTACCTTGGGTAACCTCTCTGTGCCTCGGTGACCTCATCTGTAAAATGGGGTGATGACAGCACCCACTGGGCTGTTGTGACAATTAAAGGAAATAACTCAAGGCTGTTGCTCTTATGACCACGATCTTTACTAGGGACACTACGGGGCCAAATGGATCACTCCTCCCTCCCCTGGATTCACCTCCCCCCTGGATACGACAAGGCACTTGCTGCCTGCCCCGTGCAGGGAGGGGTCTGCAGTGCAGTTGGGGCTGGCGGGGTATTCCAGAAGGTTCCATCGTGGTGACCTCAGGCCCTAACCCAGAACCTACCTCACTTCCCCTATCCTGGTCACAGGGACAGAGTTACGCAGCGAATGCCGGCTGGACTGGCAGATTCCAAGTCCACCAGCTACGTGACACCCCATGTGAGTGATTCTCCTCTCCCTGGGCCTTGGTTTCCTCATCTGTAAGATGGGAACATCACCCTGTGCCTTTGGGCAGGATCTTCTAAACTGCCTCCTTGATGCGCACAGAGCCATCAGGTGGTCACAGAAGGCTTGGATTCAGCCAGACCAGCACCCCCGCCCCACTACCCAGCAGAGAATGCCTCTCTCCCCATCCTCGATAGGCTGTGTGAACCCTACAAGTGGCAGGGAGCTCACCACCGCACAGTTCTCTCACTGGGCAGCGCCTGTTCTGCTTTTAATGCTGAGCCGAAGACTGGCTTCCTCTAACTTTCCCACCAAGCCTGCCTCCTGCCCGGATGGATATTTAATGAGGGGATTGGGTTTCTGCTCCCTAGGCTCCCTTTTCCTGGCTACAGACACAAGACCCAGAATGCACAGAGCAGAGGGGTCTGGAGCCTCCCATCAGACACTGGTCAGGCCTCTGGTCAACTCGGGCCAGAAAGACCCAAGGCTGGCAAGGAGGCCAGACTCAGCCCCCAAGGTCCATCCCCAGGGTAAGACAGTAATAACCAAATGGCTTGATTCTCCATTTTCAACCAGGAAGCAGGATTCAGGCTGGTGAATACACTGCGGGCTGGTATAGCCTGAGTTTATTTGCATGTCTTGTTCACGGAGCCAGGGGGTGATTCACACTTTCCTCACACGTTGGCAGAAGTCTGGGAGTTTAAATGCAGAGACGGGCAGATAGGAGGGACAGGAAGGAACCCTGGCACGGACAGGAGGAGAAAAGGTTCCCTTCACCGAGAACTTGAGGCCCCGCTGGGGAGCTCTGGCCGGGGAGGTGGTGGAAGGAGAGGCAGGGACATTCAGCTACGCGGGGGTTGGGGTCTTCAGGGGTGTCATGCCTTGAGGGCTGGTGTAGACCAAGGAAAAGGGAGAGAGGGGCGGGGGCCAAAGGCAGACTGATCAGTGACCAGGGGTGCAAGCCTGGTGTCGGGCAGCCTGGTGTAACTCCCGAGTCTACAACACTGATTACATGGCGGAGCCGCAGGTTACGTGGGGGCCGGGCTCTAAGTTAGGCGACCATCTCGTGCAGTCAGAAATCCTCCTTTTGAGAAGTGGGCCAAACGGCCAGTGCAATTTAAAGGACTGATTCTCGCTCTCTCTTTAGCAGCCCTCACCTGGTGGGAGAATTCATCTAAGATCAGGGTAGACGACGCATCTGTGTGATACCTGGGGTGCCTGGAGTAACTGCCCTGAGCCTCAGTGCCCGCTGACAGAAAGTGGGGGCTATGCAGTTTATCACCGAGACACTCGGGAGTAAAATGAAGCATAACTGTATAACTTTTGAATACTTATCGACCAACGGTATTGGTTGTACTTATATCAGTCAACTTGTAAAATAATATTTCAGGTCAAAAAACTATTTTCAGGGACTTCCCCGGCCGTCCAGTGGTTAAGACTCCGCACTTCCACTGCAGTGGGCGCGGGTTCGATTCCCGGTCGGGGAACTAAGATCCCGCATGCAGCACAGTGTGGTTAAAAAAATTAAAAAAAAAAACATTTTCAAAAATAAACTTTCTTTTTCTAAAATGCTGGGCAAGGTAACAGGCGTCACCAGAGCTGGATGCGACCTGGACGTGTAAGGTCACCAAGCACAAGACTGAACTCACAGGGGTCAGGAGGATTGAATGGACAAGTGTCCTGTGGGCGCAGAGATGCCGATTACCATTATTATTGTTGCCACTGTCACCATCATTATCACTGTCATTTTCACCATCATCACCACCACCATCATCATCACCACCATCACCATCATCACCATCACAACCACCATCACCATCACCATCATCATCACCATCAACACCATCATCACCACCATCATCACCACCACCACCATCACCACCACCGTCACCATCAACACCATCACCACCATCATCACCACCACCATCACCATCACCATCATCACCACCATCATCACCACCATCACCATCACCACCACCACCACCATCATCATCACCACCATCACCATCATCACCACCATCATCACCACCACCATCACCACCATCATCATCAACACCATCATCACCACCATCATCACCACCACCATCACCATCACCACCATCATCACCACCATCACCATCACCACCACCACCACCATCATCATCACCATCACCATCACCACCATCATCACCACCATCACCATCACCACCACCACCATCATCATCATCACCATCACCATCACCACCACCACCATCATGCTCTCCTCTTGGGGCGTCCAGGCTCCTTCTCGGTAGCACCCAGGCATTTCTGGGAGAGGTCAGCTCCCACCGCCCACCCTCACCTTCTGCCTCCTCCGCCATCTCCTCCTCGTTCCCGCTCACGCCTGACGCCTCCATCTCCTCATCCTCCACCACGGGCGGGAAGGCAGCCTCCTCACTGGCAGCAGCTGGTGCTTTCTTCTTCTTCCTCCGTGCGTTCCTCTCCTTCTCCTAGGGCACAGGGATGGCAGTTGGTCAGGGCCAGGGCAAGGGCCTGGGCTGTCAGCCCGGGGACTCCTGCTGCCGGAGGCCTGCCACAGCTGCAAGGGACAGTGATCCCATCCACGTGGTCTTGAGGGTGCCCTTCCCCCCTCGTGCCCCACTGCACGGGCCAGACATGCCAGTGGTTATTTTTACCCAGAGCTTCATTCTTCCATCATGCCCCAGATACACCTGGGGCGCAACCTGGCCTATAGGCTGCCCAGACATCCTTCCGGAACAGATGAGGAAGGACTGCCTCTGCCTGGAAGCCCCCCATGATCGCTCCAGCCCTGCCAGCTGTCCTAGCCAGAGCAGTGACCACACCCTCTGGAGGACACACTGCCAGGCACGGACAGTACACTGGAGAGAATGAATGAATGAAGCTTTTCCTTGCAGCCTCATCTGTCCCCAGCTGAGCCCCGGGGGACAGGCTAGCTTGGGCAGCATGTCATTCCACCCCACCAGTCTTTACACGGCACCCCAGGGGCTGAGAATACACGACGAATGAGGAGACAGGGTCCCTGCCCCACAGGCCACCTAGTCGGGGAGATGAGCAATCAACACATCAATTAAAAAGACGACTCAGAGGTGGGGGCATGGCTGCTGAGAGGGACAGACAGGGTGGGGTGAGAATGCAAGGGCGGGGCAAGGAAAAGGCTTCTCGGAGGAGGTGACATCTGAGCTGAGGTCTGAGTCGTGAGAAGAAGCTGGCCAGGCAAGGCTCTGGATGAGTGGTCCAGGTGGAAGGAACTGCAAGTACAGAGGCCCAGAGGTGGAACCAGCTGGGTGGTTCAAGGAACAGAAAGAAGGCCTTCGCTGAGCAGCCCTTCACTTCCTTCCACGCCTCCCCCAGTCCCCAGAAGCCCTGCTCCCCACGCATGGGGCCAGGCACCCACCCCCAGCTCATCATCACTCCTCCTCGACAGCTCCCGTCTTTGCACCGCACTGGGCCGGGGGTTCCAGAAGGGTGTCTCTTTAGCCCCATGCTGAGCCAGCCAGAAAGTGTTGATTGACTTACTGAGTGACTGAATGGGCAGCGTCCAGGGCTTGAACACACGGTCGGCAGAGTCGGGGTATATGTGGAGGCAGAGTGTGCTGGGGGTCCGAGGTGACCAGGGGCTCCCAGGGGAGTGGACTGGTCCCTAAGAGGAGACCCGCCCCAGTACAGCTGGTGTGACGGGAGGGGTCGCAGCCTGAGCCCTTTGGGGTCCCTGAGGAAGGAGATGGAACCTAAACGCTCCCAGACATGCCAGCAGCTCCCAGCGAAGCCCCTCACACTGGGCTGACTCGGTTCCTCCCAGAGTTCACGTCCACCCGAACCTCAGGATGTGACCCTTCTTAGAAATGAGCTCTTTGCAGATGTAATTAGGATGAGTTCATATTAGATTAGGGTGGACCCTAAATCCAAAATGACTGGTGTCCCTAGAAGAAGAGGGAAATTTGGACACAGAGGCACCCAGGGGAGGGATGCACCCCCAAGACAAGGAACGTCAAGGATTGCAGGCCACCCCCAGAAGCTGGGACCCCCAGAAGCGGGGAGCGCAGGGCAGGAGCCTCCCCTGGAGCCTTCGGAAGGAGCGGAGCCCTGCCGACACCTTGATTTCAGACTCTTAGTCTCCAGGATTGCAAGAGGATATGTTCCTGTACCAGTCTGTGGTGCCTTGTTACAGGAAACAGGAAACTAACGCACCTCCCCTCCGCCAATCCCCCGGCCCCCAGGAGAAAGCCATCATCACCGTGCGTGAGTGAAAACACAGCACAGCCCGCCCTCGGGCAGATGCTCCATCACCTCCAGGCGCCAGCCGGCCCTGCCCAGCCTGGCCCCTCACCCCGCAGGGCTGGGCGCAAGCCTCAGGGGTCCCCAGCCCCTGCCTGGGGGGTGGGATCACTTCCTGTCCTGCCTTCTTCCTGAGCAAACGGGGGACCTCGGGGTGCAGCCGCTCAGAATTCGGGGAGGAAGAGGGAAATGTCTGTTAGCCCGTTAGTCACGGTTTCCGTCACCAGCACTCGGCCAGGACCACAGCCCCACCCTGCCGAATGTCCACGGGACCACTGTGGGAACGCCCAGCTCCACCATCCGCCTGCCTCTGGGGGCTGGCGCACCCCGGTCCCAAACCCCGAGCTTCTCCCGGAGGGCCCCCCGCTGGAGCTCGCGGGGGCATGAGAAAGTTGTGCGGCCCGTGGGTTTGTGGGTGCAGCTGAGGGATCCCCCTTCTTCCCCAATCTATCTTTAGCAGACAGGGACTCACTCGAGTGCTGGAGCTGGGTGTGGCAGGCGACTGGCTGCCCGGGGGGTGGGGGGATGCTCGGAGCCTCGCAGGGAACGGGGGCTCCTATGGGCCTGGCTGGGATGCACGTCCTGCTGGGAACCTGAGGTCTCTCTGAGCCAGCAGCCCAGGCCACCTCAGGCCAAGTGGGGTGAGTATGATGTCAACACCAGAATCCCCCCGGCTCTGGGTTTCAGAGGCTGGGACTTAGTGTCCCAGGAATCATACCAAACCCTTCCACACGTGGCCCCGAACCTCAAGATCGGGGCATGTGTATGCAACAGGAGATGCTGGCGATAGTAGTATCGGTAGTTACAGCTGACGTCTGTTAAGCACCTACTGTGGGCCAAGCATTCTTTACTTATTAATTCACTGGATCTGCACGTCTACTCTGCGAATCAGAGCATGCCACTCCCTACCTCGAACTCTGCAGACGCTCCCGGAACCTCTTGATATAAAACCCAAGTCTTCCCCACTCCATACAGTCCAGTGCGATCTAGATCTGAACCCCACCCAGCTCTCTAACTCGCTCACCCTCCTTGGTCTGTTACAAACACACTGCCCTTCTTGTGCAAATGGGCTTACAATGCCCCGGCCACAGGGCCTTTGCACTCGTCACTTCTCTGGCTGGACAGCCTTCTCCCAGACACCCACATGACTCATGTACCCACCTCCATCAGGGCTTTGCTCATACATCACCTCCTCAGGGAGGTCCTCCCTGATTACCCTGTCAAAATCAGCTAATCTCATTCCCCATCAATCACTTTCTACTACTATCCCTCATCTATCTTCAGACCACAATCTGAAATTATCTGTGAGTTAATTTGTCTCTAGAACTACAATTAACTCAAGGGCAGGCATCTTTGTCTGTTCTCAGCTGTATTCCCAGGACACCTGGAACAGCGCCTGGCACAGAAGAGACATTCTGTAACTACTAATTTAGATGCATGAACCTGATAGACAAAGACGCTGGCCCAGAGAGGCAGAGACACTTGCCCAAGATCACACAGCTCGTGGGTCAAGAAGCCCAGACTTCAATGCAGGTCAGGTTCAAGTACCTCCCTGTCTGACCATCTCTCTCTGCAGGACTGTGCAGCCTCAGATGCAAGAGGCAACAGAGGAAAACAAGGCAAGGCGGGGCCTGGGCTGAGATGGACAGAGACAGAGAAACATGGAAGCTGAGCCCGAGAGCCTGGATTCACAGATGGGAGAAAAGGGTAACCTTCGGTCATTAGGAGGGGGAGGGAAAACCTTGGAGAAGTCACTGGTGCCAAATGTTACATAACGCTGGGACGCGCTCCGCCTGCCCGCCCGATCCTGCTTCCTGCTGGCGTCGCCCGTAGCCACGCTCAGGCCAGGCCTGGTGCAAGGCAGGAGGGGACACCCGCTGACCCTCTGTTTCCCCCGCTGCTTCCTCCACTGGCCGAGGGTGACGTGCCTTCCTGAGCTCCAGACGGGGCCCGGCCAGCAGGAATCACCAGGACCTGTCTCCCTCCCAGGGTCTGGAGGGTGTGGGACAGCATCTTGTGAGGACTGCTTGCATTCTCCAGTGACAGGGAACTCACCCAGGCACCATGGGTGGCCACTGTGAGGACTGACGGACCCAGGCTGACGGGCCCCCCATCCCTCACTGAGCTTTCTCCACAGCCTTCAACCTAAGTCCGCTCGTTCGCTGTCAGCAGGGAACGAGAACCCGTCCCACTCTCCCCAACAGCCCTTTCTCGTCCACAAGTGACAAGCAAGGCTCCCCTGTTTGCTGGCCTCAGAACGCGACCCACCGGCCCCCACCTTCTGGTCCCCGGCTTCCCAGCAGGACCAGCCTCTGCAGAGTTCTGCGGGAGCCCCGTCCAGTAATACAGGTATGGGTCCAGGAAGGGAAGCCAGGGGCCCCCACAGACTTGGGTTCAAACCCCCTCTGCGGTGTCTCCCTCCTGTCCTCAGCATCTTCACCTGAGGACGGGGCCAATGGTGGCGACCTCGGGGGTCTGGGGGAGGGGCCCAGCTTGGGCCTCGGGGTCCCCCTGCTGTTCACGCCCCCTCCCCGGCCCACCAGCGATGCTGCCCAGACACCGGTATGTTCAGAGTCTGGGGACAAGGAGGGCGACCGTCTCGATCAGCTTTGGCTACACTTCACTCAGACCAGCACAATCCACCCCGAGCCCGGCCCACGCTGGGTCGCCCCTCAGCTCACAAACCTTCAATGGCTCCCACTGTCCATTAAAGAAAGACCCAGCTCCTCTGCCCAGCGGGAAACCCCACCCACACGTATACCCGGGGCACCTGCCATTGCTTCCCTGGCATATAGTAGGTGCTCAATAAAGGCTGGCTGAGTGTGTGATGAGGATAACGCCCAACACTTACTGAGCACAGACCGAGGGCCGGGGTTGGCAGCCTCTGCTGCTCACAGCTACCCTATGGGTGGGTCTGGGTCTTACCTCCTTTTACAGAGGAGGCAGCCGAGGCTGAGTGCTGAGGCCACGAACCTGCGGGCGACAGCCAGGAGGCCACAGAGCTGGGGTGTGAGCCCTCTAGCCCAGAGCCCTACTCCATACCATCGTGCTCGGCTGCCTCTTTGAATGAGCGAGTGAATGAATCAATCCATCGACTAATCAATCGCTCAGGCAATCCAGGAGCAGGCATACTCTACACCCAGTTAACAACCAAGGGAGACACGGCACCCAAGCCGCCAGGCATCTGGCGGCCATGGGCACATCACTACTGATGCCACCACCTCTGCTACCAATGATGCCACTACGGCCCTCTCTTAGTAGCACTCGCGACGTGCCAGGCCCAGTTCTAAGCACTTCACACCCATTCACTCGAATCATTCCCACAACAGCTCTTTGAGGTGGGAATTATCCCCATTTCAGAAGTGGGGAAACTGAGGCACAGAGTGGCCAAGCCACTTGCCCAAGGTCACACAGCTAGGAAGTGGCAGAATCTGGATTTGAACCTGGGTGTCTTGGGCCCACAGTCCCCACCCTGGCTGTTTCTGCACACCTTATTCAAGAGGGCACCTTGAATGCCCCTGAGAAGAATGGGGTCAGTGGCTTTAAAATAAAATAATGATGATACTGATACTACTACCAGTAGTTAGAGCAGCTAACCCCCATGGAGCGCCCCCCTCTGGCAGGCACTCAGTCCTTTACATGTGGTAACTCATTCGCTCTTCACCTGAGTTCTCGGGGTAAAGGCTATCATTCTCCCACTTTACAGATAAGGAAACTGAGGCTCACGGGGTACAGCCGCTGCCTGAGGTCACACAGGTGCCAAGTCATGAAGCTGGCGCTTGACCCCCACTTTCGCCCAGGAGCCCAGGCTGCACCATCCACCTGGCTGGAATCTCTGTTTCCCCAACCCACCCTCTCAAGTTTCGGGGCCCCCAGGGGCGCAGCAGGGCCGTGCCCCAAGGAAACCTGGAAAGTGAGGTGGGGGCCAGTAGGCTGTGAGAGGAGATACCTGTAACCCAACAGCCTGGGCGAAGCGGGCTGGTGTGTGGGCACCGGCTGGGCTGGGCTGGGCTGAGCAGGGAATGGGGGGAGGGGAGAGGCAGGGAGGACAGGTCAGAGGGAGAAGGGGATGAAGCAGGAAGATCCCTCTGTCCCTGGGGCGATGCTCAGGGCCGCACTCCCAGCCCAGTTAATCCTGAGTTGGTGTGTAGAGGCCGACATCCCGCCCCCATCCAACCACCACCACGGCCAGCACCACCATCACTGAGCTGGATCCTATCTGCGCTGCGGGATCTCAGCAAGTGTTACCGACAGGCGCTCCTTGGCCTTGGCCCTCACTGAGCCTTCCACCCTGCCGAAACCAGAGTCCTGAAAGCTCTAGAAAAAAGCAGAGCTCCCTGTGTTTCAGGGGGCCCTGCCTGAAGCTCAGGGAGCACCGGGAACCAACTGCACAGCAGGCGGGGAAGGGGCAAGAGGCACAGCCTAAGCAGACACCACGGGGAACGGGCACAGGCAGGGGCCTGGCTGAAGGAGACCTGGCGGCCAGCCCCAGCCCTGACCACAGGGCCAGGGCACAGCGTCCCCCTCTGGCCTAGGATGCTTGGGGTGGGGGTGGGGAGCTGGGGAGGGGTGCCCCCAAATTCTGCACAGTGCTCAAGGAGCGTTCAGAGAGGGTGATCCTGTCCCTGGCCCGCCTGCCATGCCGTGTGACCTCGGCAGCCTGCTCGTCCTCTCTGGACCAAGGCGGGCTCCATGGGGGAGCAACTCAGCCTCCCAGGACAGGGTGCACAAGCAGCCCAATCAGGGGGAACGGGGAGGGTGGAGAGCTGTGCGTCCCCCTCTTGTACCTTCATATCTACAAGGAAATATGCAGCCCGCCGATTAAAAGCATGCGTCCTCAGGTCACGTAGTTGTGGGTGCAAAGCCCAAGCCAGCTGTTTATGAGCCTGGCTGAGCCTCAGTTTCCCCAGATCTGAAATGGTGACAATGCTTGGCATGTCACAAGTGTGCCCAAAAGGGGGAAGGGAGGGGGATGGAGGGAGGGAGGGAGAGAGAGAGAGAGAGAGAGAAAGAGAGAAAAAGAGAGAGAGAAGGAAGGAGGGAAGGAAGGGGGGAGGGAGGGAGGAAGGAAAGAAGGAAGGGAGGGAGGGAGAGAAAAGGAAAGGAAAAGGAAAGGAAAGGAAAAGAAAAAAAACAAGCCACCCCCAAATGGCCCTCGCTTCCCAGTAACAGCTGCGGAGGAAGCGGCCTCTCCGTGGAGACCATTTACGGGCTCAGTGAGGCGAGCCTGCCCCGTCTGTGCTCCTGGAGGAGGGAAGGTCCGTGCCTCTTCTCAATGCCCTGGAGGCCAGGGCTGGGCCGGCTGCTGCCTGACCTGTCCACTCCTCCCCCGGGGTGGCCCTAGGACTGAGTTCGAATGGAGTGCGGGAGATGCTGACTTAGGGCTCCTCTGCCTCTGCATACGCTGACAGCCCTGAGTCCCTGGGGAGCCAGTGCCTGGCCCACCGAGCTCCTTCCTCCCTGCCCTGAGCCCTCAGAGGCACTACGGGTCCTCAGAGGTGTCTGACCGAGGAGTGCTGGGGGTGGAGGTGGGGAGGCAGAGGTGGGCCTGCGCATCGCAGTACCCAGGAGGGATGCTTACGGCAGGGACCCACCCCTGCAGCATTTCCGGGGGACCACGCAGCGGGAACCTCGAGGGGCTGAGACCTGGGCAAGAGAGCTGGCGGCAGACCCCTCCCCACCCAGGCTCCCGGGCTGCAGGTCTGGCCCACAGGTCTGGCGGGGATGCACAGGGCAGGGGCGGGGTGGGAGCGGGGACACTCACCATCTTCAGCTTGTGCTGCTGCAGGATCTCATCCAGGTTCTGCCTCTTCTTGTAGTTGAAGTAGAAGTTCTTACACTGGGACACCGTCTTGGAGCCCACCATCCGGGCGATGGCCGACCAGTTCCGGCCGTGTTCCAGGAGACCTGTGCGGGGGAGGGCGGCAGGTGAGGGGCGGCAGAGGGCTGGACGGGCAGCAGGGGCCCGTACCCACAGCCTGGAGGGCAGACAGAGCCCTGGGCGAAAGCAGCCCTGATCCCGGGGCTCAGGCTCACTGCACAGGCCCAAGGTTTCCGGAAAGAGATGGCTGGGGTGGGGGACACCAGAAGGGTGTGGGAGGCCTGGGCTCCCCGGGCTGCATGGGACAGCCTGGGCTCTAGGAACTGGAGGGGCAGGTGGGTGCAGCCCTGGGGGTACCCCTGCTGAGGCCACTGTCAAGGGTTCCGGGGGCTGAGGGCTGAGGTCTGGGGCGCAGACCCCGCCCGGGGCCCCACCTCTCCTCCTCCCCTGGCTGTCTTGACCCGGCACTGACACTCGCTCGCAGCTGCAGACGAGGCCTCGGGAGACGGGCTGTTTTCCGGCCGCACCAGGCCAGAGAAAGGAAGGAACGTGTGAGCAGGGCTGGGAGGGTGGAGTCCGGCTTGGGGTGAGCTGGCCCAGGATCCTCCGCGCCCAGGTTAACTGGGGCACACCCAGAACCCAGAGCTCCCCGTGGACGCCTAAAGGCCCACCCTGGACTCGGGGCCCACCAGGCGTGGTTCAGGGTCTGGGAGTGGACTTGCCCCCCCAAATCACAACCCCCCCATCTCCATGAGCTTCTCACACAGCCTCACAGATTCCTGATGTGGGGAGAAACGCCCAGGAATTGGTAGACCCCATCCCAAATTCACCTAGGGCAGAGAAAGTTCCCTCCATCCCCACAAACTCAGGCCAGAGCTGCACCTCCAAGGCCTCTGCCGTTCTCAATGCCACGGACACCAGGCTCTGCAGAAACATCATTCCCCCAGCTCCCCTGGAAGCCAGCCCCGAGTCTCAGCCCGTCTGCCCGCAGCGCTCCCAGCACACGCCTCGCACAGGCCAGCGCCTCTGCGTTTCTATGCCTTGCATCTCCAGGCAGCGCGCCTTGTGTGGCCAGGTCAGCCCGAGCAGGTAGGGCCTGCCCCCTTCCTGACGGCTGCAGAAGGGGCAGATGGGAGGCTCCGGCCTCCGGGGACTGCGGGGCAGGACTGGGCCCCCAGAGGGCAGCAGGCGTGAAGCCTGAGTCACGGTGCTGGGAACACAGCAGCCTCTGAGCCCCAGAGCTAGACTCATAAGGACTAGCGAAAGATCTCCCATAAAGAAGTTTGAGGCTGTTTTCCTTGAATCAAATCAAGCTGCAAGCGGGGAGGGCCACGACGGGTGTTTCTCAGGGGCGCGGGAGCGTAAGGGGCGGACAGTCTGTGTGGCGGTATTTTCTTTCATTCATCCATCCATCCATCCATCCATCCATCCATCCATCCATCCATTCATTCAAACGTGTGCCGGCGGCTTGCTACATACAAGGCTCGCACAGAAATAAAACGGCAGCGAAAACAGCATCAACAAACCGCCAGGTCACAAGGCCGAGCAACCCGGAGTTTGCGGAGCCCTGCAGACTTGGTTCCCTCTCCTCCCTGCTGTTGAGGCCACGGCTGCTTTCCCATCCGCAGGATGGGGGAAACCGAGGCTCCAGGGATCAGAGGAGCTCACAGCTTGTGGGGTGGGCCAAGGGGCCGAGGGGACGTGGGACCCAGGTTGTCTGCCCTGGGGCCTCTGGCCCTGGGGGGTGGGGTGCTAGACTGACAGGCCACCTGCTCCCCTGCGGAGGCCACGGGGCCACATGGCCCCAGGGCAGCGCCTCAGGGTTCCTCAAGGACAGGCACGGAGGGGAGGGCTGGGGCGTGGGATCAAGTGTAACCCAGCCCCCTGACCTTTCCCTCCGCCTGCGCCCGCAGCAGCTGCCGCTTCCACAGGACCTGGCGGAGGACGACGGGGACGCGTTTATTTATATTTCCGCAGCCGGGGCCAAGAGAGCCCAGGCAAACACGCTGGGCCGGAACCCCGGGAGGGAGAGGGCGGGTCTCCCATCTGGGCCTTCTGAGGGGTAGGTATGTGGGGTGCGGGGGGGGCGACGAGGGCCTGGAGCGGGGGTGGGGGTACGAACCTCAGCGAGGTTGACATTTACAGACTCAACACATAAATAAGGAGGGCGCTTGGAGCTGGCTGGGGGGTTGGGGTCCTACTTAACTCCACTGGTGGCAGAAGCAGGAGCCGGGGTGGAGGGGTCACCCGGGCCTTCCCGAAAGCTGCTCTCGAAGGAGTGCTGGACTGAGCTGTCCAGGAGCCCCGCCAAGAACGTGCTGTGTGGTCTCCGCCATCCCCTCTGCTCTCTGGGCCTCAGTTTCTTCAGCTGCTGCGTGAAGGGCTGGGGTGAATGTCCTAGCATTGCTGGCTAGGGTCCCTGGGGTGGGAGTGGACGGGCACGAGCTTCCTTCCGGTTCTGGTTCTGGTCCCGGGAACCCCAGACTGAGGGTGCCAGGCACAGGGAGATGCACTTTAGACCCCTCCATGCCTCGGAGACCACATGGACCAGACCCAGCTGCAAGCCCCCCCCACCCCCCCGCCGACACCCCTCTACCTGGAGAGAGCACCTCTGAGCAAGCGCCAACCAAGACCCCCAAGATTCGCCCCAAGCACAGACCTGCTTCCAGGAGAGCCCCAGCCCGACAGCCTGAGAGGCAGTGGAAGGGGCACCAGAAGAAAGTGGCTGGGGGAGTATAGAACTCCCGAGTCCTCCGCCCTGGGGTCCCTGTCTCCCCTGGGGTCCCTGTCACTGTGGCCCAAAGTCCCCCCCCCATCCCAGTCCCCTCCCCGGAGCCACTCACTCACATCCTCTCATCTGCGTCTCCCCCTCCGCCAAGTTTTCCGGAAACATACGGCTTGGAGGATGCTCCAGGGCTCGGAGCTGGGAGCCGCGGGCTGGGAGGCGGGAGGCTGGGCGGCCCTGGTGCCGGCTCCGCAAGGCTTCTGGCTGGCGTCTGCTGGCGGCTCAGCTCGGCCTCACATCCTTCTCGTCCAACGGCGCGAGGGAGGGAGGGAGGAGGGAGGGGCCGGGCGGTGGGAGGGCGGCAGGCGGAGGCTGGCTCCGAGGAGGGCGGGGAAGCGGCTCCGTGCTGCGCGCCGTGGTGGCCCAGGGCTCCTCCGGCGCTGCCACCCCTGAGCCGTCCCCCCCGCCCCAGCTGCGGGTGTGCGAGGTGCCCTTCGCCGATGCGGGCGGGCGGCGGGAAGGTGTTGGCTGTGCCAGGCGTCACCAGGGAGCACAGTGTCAGCGGCTCCTCTGGGCACCAATGTGCCCAGCGCGGGCGCTCAGCCCCCGGACCCCCGACGCCCCCGCGGGGCAGAATCCAAAGACCCCAGAGCCTCTCGGGCAGCAGCGCCCGGCAGCCTCGCTACGCGCCAGGGCTCGTCCGATCTTCCTGCTGCCTGACCCAGCGAGACGCGTCAGGGCTGAATGTGACCTCCAGACGGAGGCTCGCGGGAGGGGCGGGGGAGTGTGGCAGAAGCCCAGGTTCGGAAGGGGCGGGCCAACTTGGCACTGGCTTCCCCCTCCCTCTCTCCCCATCCGTGGCGGTGGCGGCGTCAGCAGCGGTAAGAACAGATGAGGGTTCAGAAAAACAGAGCTTCTCCACCCCGGCAGCCGGGAGCAAACAGCTTCTTCCGCTGTCATTCCCCCTGCGCTGGTTCCACCTGTGGTCTGCCCCCCTCCCAGCCTGATGCTGCCATGGTGGCCAGGCCCTTCGTGGGGGGCTCTGGAGGTCTGGATGGGCTGGAAGGCGGCAGTGGGTGGGCAGGGCTAGCCTAGCATTCTAGGAGGAAGCTTAGAATTTGAGGGGACTCTTCCAAGCGCAAATGAGACCTCCAATCCCTGAGGATGGGGGGAAGGGTTTGGAGCCCGTCAGAGGGCTCTCTGCTCCCCGAGGGTCTTGGGACTACGGCGGCCTCTTTCTTCCCTCTCTGAGATACCCGTGACGACTGGGTCAGCCCGCGCCCCGTACAAACACCTGCTACGGACGACCCAGGCAGCTCCCGGGAGGTTGAAAGTTAACTGAGTTGAACTTTGGAGCGAGATCCAGGTCACGACCGATTTCTCCAACTCCGGGGTCACTGACCTGCTTGTCCCTTCAGCCCTCAGCCTTTCCATCGTGCCCAAGAAACCCAAGGAACGACAGGCCACAGGTCTCTGAAGCATCCCGATACCCCTGCTTTGCCCCCCAGCCCTCGCCCTGGGCCCTGGGGCACACCCTCCAGGGCAGGCAACAGATCCCAACCACATCAGGGACCCCGGACGTCCTGCCTGAGTCCCATGATCCGTTCTCTGCAAGGGAGGCCCAAGACGGCTTTCAAGGATGCCAATCCCGTCGTGTCACTCCTCTGCTTCAAATCTTCCAATGATGACCCAAAGCTCTTGGAATCAAATCCAAAGGCCTCAGCGTGGGGCATGAGGCTCTGCAGAGCCCGTCCTGCCCCGCTGTCCAGCCTGCTTCCTACCTCTCCCCTCGCTCCAGCCACTGGAACCTTTTCTGCCCAGCCCTTGGATGTGCCCCAGGACATTTGCACTCACTGTCCCTGCTGCCTGCATGGCTTTTTCACAGCTCTCCTTCTGTCTTCCTTCAGTTCTCAGCTTCAAGTGATACCTCCTCAAGAGAAGCCTTCCCTGACCACTCTCTCCCCAGTCGCCCTCCCAGCCACCCTGCCATCGTGGGGTTTTGTGATCTCCAGAGCACTTATCACTCCCCGAAATTAGCTCCTTGGCTCCACTGGTCGTGGACAGCCGTGTCTCTGCACCCACAACTGCTAGGCGTGCAGGAGGCATTAGGCAAATGGACAAAACTCCAGACACCCTGGGTATCTGGGTTTGGGAGCCCTCTGGGCATCCCCCCCAGGCATCTCTGCTGCCTCTCTGGGGCTCCCAATTAGGAGCTCCAAAGAGAGGAGGGAGCTGGGCAGTTTATCCCCCGGGGGGGTCCTGGACCCTCCCCTCCCCAGAAGAGACGTCAGGGAGTGCCCACCTCTCACACGAGGGGCACGTCCACACACACTCTGCCGGTGCCCCAGACGGCAGATTCTGCCAACATCCCCTGTGGTCTGGATTCCCTGACCTCACTTCTAATTCCTAAGGAAGGAGTTTCCTTCTGAAGTGTCAAGAGGCGGGAACTAGGAAGTGAAATTGACCAAGACAGGAAGTCAAGCCAGGAGGTCTGAGTCACAGACGTGGAGCGCAGAATGAGGTGAAGGAGCAGGGGGTGGCCGCAGAGGTGCCAGTGAGAGGGGCTTCTCTGCGTGGTGGCGTGTGGAGGCTTGGCCAGCCCACTCTGGCCGTCCTGGCTACGCTCGGTGGGGAGCTTCCCATACACTGTCTGGGGGCCTGGGACGAACTGTTCTCACGGGAGCAGTGACTCACCCTCCTCAGCTCACGTACACTGGCCCCCAGAAAGGCCTCGTCCCTGTTCTGTCCCTCCGCACGCTGCCACCCGCTCAGGGTCCCTGCTGTAGGCAGCTCTCACCTCTGGGGTCTTCGAACCTGTACCAGTAGCCAACCTCCCCCCCGCCCCTGCCATGGGCGAGTTCTGATAACCTGGGGGCAGGAGGAGCCTTTCTAGCACCTGCAGTCACCACACTGTCATCCATCTGCATCCTGGGAATGTCACAGCTGCTCCCTCGGGAAACCAGCGTCCGCCACCCCCTCCTCGCCCCCGCCCCGAAACACTCGCTCCCCATTACCCCAGCCAGCCCTGAAGTTTTCTGTTCCCTTCATGAAGACGCACAGGCCGCCTACAAGAGGGACATATCCACACCCCTCCCGCCAAATGCCACTTTCCAAGAGAAACTCCAGTTTGCAAAACAAGATTTTCTGCCTAAAACACTGTCAAAGGAGGGGGGAAAAATCCAGCAGACTTAGTTCTGAGTCATGCCACTTCCTTATTTTGGAAACTCCAAGCCCTGGGTGGGTTTGACTTGGACCCAGCCCTTGGTTGGCGACCTTGCCAGGAGCCTACTGTGTATCTGAACCTCTGACAGTCCCGCCAGTCCCCGGGGGGATTCGGCCAGACAACTTCACACCTGAACTTGGACTTACGTTCCAAGTAAGTCCAAGTTAACTTTTCTTTCCGTCTACCCTTTTCAAAATAAGCCTCGGTGCCTACATAAGCCTCAGCTTCAGCTATTACATCTGCAAATCACAGTGACGATGTGATCTCCCAATACATGATCAAAGCCAATGATCTCCCAATACACGATCACCTATTAAGATGAAAAAAAAAATCACCCGTGTGCGACCCGACACTCTAGCACTTTGGGAAAAATGCCACGTTATGTGTTCAATGTCAAGTTTTCCCATAGAGCACAGCCAAGTGGTTTGCTCCCAGGACCAAACTATGTTATTTGCTGGGCAAGTCCCAGCTCACTGCCCCCTTGGGCCTCAGTCTTCCCATCTGTGAAGCAGAAGGCGTGTGTGCATGTGCACGTGTGCGTGTGCATGTGTGCGCGTGTGTGTGCATGTTGTGTGCGTGTGTGTGCATGTGTGTATGTGCACGCACATGTGCGTTCGCAAATATGGAGAACTCGCCTTGAGGGTCCCTTGGGAGGATTAAGTAATATCATTCGTGCAAAATGCTGGAACCAGCCAGCAGCCACCACGTGGTAACAGACATCATCACTGCTGTGTAACCTACCAGGGGGCTCTTTCCCTGAGGAAGCACCAACTGGAACGCCCACGTGTGGATTTTGCCCCTGGGAGTGCAGGTGGGCTGGGAGATGCTTGACTTTACTTTCCAGGGTGCTGACAAGGAACAAGAGAGTGGCCCGGAGCTTGCCCTGGTGTCTGGCTGTCCCCCGCGCTCATGCAGAAACCCCGACTCTCTCCTCCTTCTGAGCCATCACAGTGGCCAGTTTCCCACACGTCAGAAGCATCCAGGTCGGGGGAGCGCGCACCCAAGACAAAGCTCAGCATTCTCTCTCCAGCCGGAGGTGGCGACAGCTCCCCGCCGATGCCAGCCCCGGGATGCTGCAGGCTCCCTTCTGACAACCTTTACGGCCGCCCCACTCCTGTACATCAACTGTCCTCAGTCCCCGCTCCAGGCGCTGGCCCCGTCTCCTGCTGGGCCCTCCCTGGTTCCCGTACTCAGAAGTGACCCAGCACCCCTGCTGCATCAGCCGCCAGACCTGTGCGCTAACCACAGCGCCACGCTGCCCGTCGTGAGCGCCGGTGGGCAGGTGCACGGCTGTCCAAGCACAGAGGCCATCGCTCTCCCTTGGTCCCTGCAGTGAGGACAGCATGAGGCTTTGATGATGGACACGTGGATGGCAGGCCCCACATTTCCAAGTTCCAAGGCTGGGGACTCACACCTCCCCTCCCCAAGCCTGACTCTTCATCCGTAAAAACTAATTAAACCAGCCAGTGCGCACAACAAGCGTTGTGGAGGTGCAAAGCAATTAGTGGTTTCTCCCTCGGTCCCCATGAAAGGGGGCGAGTCCTGCAGGCGGAGACAGCCTGAAGTTACTGGGGGAGAGTTCGGGGTCCACCTGGGCTCCATCCGGCCCGACAGGCCTTGCGTGGGGCCACCAGATCCTGGTCCCTGCAGCACCCTACTCTGGGGCCGCACACCTCGCCTTCTCCCTCCTCACCAGGCAGGCCACTCGAGGCCAGGGAGGGGCCGGTGGCCAGGAGCTGGGCCAGTGCCTATTTCTGGTCTGGAATGGTGTGCCTGGGGGCTTCCCTGCCCCCTCCACAGCTGGTTCCCTGTCCACCAGAGAAGGGGGCTGGAGACCAGTAGGAGCTGCCAGCAGAGCCCTGGGCCTCCCACACAGCTGGGTCGAGACTGCAAGCCAGGCCAGGCTGACCTTTCCCAGGGGAACTAGAGCCTCACATCCCAGCCTAGTGCCTGCCCAGCATGGCGCTGGGCCCGAGGGCAGGCAGCCAGCTCCCTGAGGCTGCCCTGCACATGCTCAGTCCTCACTTGGTAGGAGCCCCAGGACAGGCAGCCCTGACTCCAAGCACAAAGGAAGGAGCAGGTGCCCACCTGCCAACCTGGAACCCTGCAGCCATCCTGTCCCCTGTCCCACTCCTCCCCATGCCATGGTCTTCCCCATGCTCTCAGAGTAACAGCCAAACTCTGTCCCACAGCTGGTAAGGCCGGGGGGTGAGGGGTGGCCCTCCCGACGGCCTCTCCATTCCTTGCCTCTCTTCCTCTCGTTCTCTGGGTTTTGATAGCTTCTCACTTGACCACGCTGCCCTTGCCACAGGGCCTTTGCACATGCTACTCCTTGGCTGGGAGGCCCTTCCCTCTCTCGTTATCTGATTAATAGTAGCCAGGCCCATGGACTCACTCATCCAAACCTCACACCAGCCCCATTCCCATTCTGTAACTAGAGTGCGTGAGTTCAAATCCCAGCTCCACCAATTGACAGTGTGACCTTGGGCAGCTCACTTAACCTCTCTCGGTCTCAATTTCATCATCTGGATAAAGACACTAGTAATAGCATCTGCCTCATAAGGTTCGTGGGGATGAAGTGACCTGACATACATGACGCCTCTAGCTGTACCTGGTACCCAGGCGTCCCGACAAGTACTTGACAGTGTTACTTCATGTTATTCCGTGCTTTGGGTGTCAGCCCAAGGGCCCTTCCCCAGCGCCGTGAAACCACCTCCAAATGTCACTCTACGCTTGCTCAGCAGGCCGCTCACCTCCAGCCCCTTCCCTGAGGCCCCGGGAAGCGCAGGCACTGGTCAGCGTCACACACCCACAAGGGACAGAGCTGGGACTCAAACCCAGGAAGAAAGGCTCCGGAGTCTGTGCTGAACTGCAGGCCTGCCCCTTCTGAGCACGTACTGTGTGCCAAGGGCTGCACGGATATGGCTCATGCCACTCTTAGGATGCCCCTCGGTGATGGCATCCCAGCCTCCTTTTGGAGGACGAGGGAACATGAGGCCAAGACAGGGATGGGCCAGGGTCACAAGGCTGAGGAGGTGGTTATCATTACAAACAGTGACAGGGAACTCAGTGTGTCTAAGTCACCACCCCTGTAAGCGCTTCTGTTTTCTTTCACCAAAACCCCACACAGGTGGCTGTCCTGGATTAAACGGTGTTCCCCACCCGCCACCAAATTTCATGTCCACCCACCTGTAACCTGTGAATGTGACCTTATTTGGAAAAAAAGTCTTGATAGATGTGATCGAGTTAAGATGAGGTCATGCTAGATTAGGGTGGGTCCTTATAAGAAGAGGAAAATTTGGACAGAGACACACAGAGGGAAGACAGCCATGTACGATGCAGGCAGGGATTGGAATGTCTAGAAGCCAAGGAGCGCCGAGGATTGCCAGCAACAGCAGAGGCTGGAGGAGGAGAGGCAGGACCCTCCCCTGGAGCCCTCAGAGGGAACCCAGCCCTGCCCACACCTTGATTTCGGACTCACAGTCTCCAGAACTGGGAGAGAATACATTTCTGTTGTTTTTAAGCCACTAAGTTTGTACCTTGTTACGGCAGCCCCAGGAAACTCATACACTGGGTGATACTCTAACTCCCATTGTACAGATGAGGAAACTGAGGCACAGAGAGGTTGACTAGCTTGCCTGAGGTCACAGAGCTAAAAGGTCCAGAGCCTGAGGTCCAGTTTCTCTCTGGGGATGGGGGACCCTCTGCAGCTCATCCTTCTAGGCCTGGCTCCTGGAAGTCTCCTGGGACGCCTGGGGCAGGCTCAGTGGTCCCAAGGCCCTGGGGACACCTGGCTGCTCACTTCCTGGGCTCCCTGAGGGAGGGACCAGGGCTGGCTCATCTCTGGGTACCCCTGCCCTGCACAGGGTGAGGCACTGGGTCGATGTAAATGGGTAGGAGGATGGGTGGGTACCATCTGTCTCGGGCACAGCTGGGTTTTGGGTACCTTCCTGGGTTTCTGAGGGCCGGGGGCACTGGAACATTCCTAGCCTCTCCACCCCCGCCCACTGTGGAGAAGGAGTCCTGGGGGCTGCCAGCACCTGCCTCCTGGCCCCGATCCCCTCCCGCCGCCTGGAACAGGCAGCCATTAGCAGCCACCCCGAGCGGTAATCGCCCAGATTGCTATAATTCACGGCGGACCAGCTCACTGGCACTCATCACATTATCACAAATGTCACTGAGCAGGGCCTCGGCGTGCACAGTCCCCGGGGGGGCTCGCACGCTGCCGTCTCCGCGGGCAGGACCCAGGATGAGCTCGCTGCCGCCACTGAGGATTCAACCTTGAGACAGTGGGGCGCACTCCCGTCCCAGCCGGTGAGTCATCCCCAGCCGTCTCCCAAAGGAAGAGAGAGGGCAGCCTCTGACTCAGCCGACTCCCGGTTCCCGGGCAACTGGGAAGGAGTGGGGATGGGGCTGCCATGACGACAGAAGACACAGCACAGGCTGGTAGCCCTGGGACATGCACGTGGAGCCCCTCACGGCCCTGGTGGGTGGGTCCCCGGGCAATATCACTGCCGGTGGCTGAGATCCCAGGGTCTCACGTGTGGTTAAAAAAACCATGCAATTCTACACAAATGCTCACAACAGCATTATTCACAATAGCCAAGAGGCGGAAACAACCCAGTGTCCATCAAGCAATGGATGAATGGATAAATAGAACTCCTCTGTCCGCACGGAGGAATACAACTCAGCCATAAAAAGGAATGAGGTGCTGACACAGGCTACGACATGGATGGACCTCAACAACACGATGCTGAGAGAGGCCAGACACAAAGGGGCGTATGTTATGTGATTCAATTCACGCCGAAGTCCTGAACAGGCAAACCCACAGAGACAGAAAGCGGACTAGTGGGCACCAGAGGTTGGCAGGGCTTGGGGAGAATGGGGAGTGACTGCTAATGGGTACGAGGCCGCCGTTTGGGGTGGCAGAAAGTTCCGGGGCTGGAGAGTGGTGATCGCTGCACAACGCTGTGAAGGTACTTAATGCCACTGAACTGTACAGTTTAAAATAATTAAAGTGGTAGGTTTTACGTTATATGTATCTCACCAAACTTAAAGGGGGGAAAAACATCACACATTTTCAAATAAAGCCTCTTTTGCACCCCATGGTGAATCCACACCAAAAACCACAAAGTAGACACAGAAGACAGGAGAAAAGGACAGCGTGGCCCCCTTGGGGGGCTGACAGCACCCACTGACCCCCGGCAGCCAGAGACCATGCGCACAGGCCCCCGTCAGTGCTCCTGAGACGCTGAAAATAGGGCCTCACCTGCGAGAGGAACCAAGGCAGCTCCTCCTCTTCTGAATGAGGCTGAGGGTCCAGCCCGGCCCTTCCTCCAGGCCGGCCTCACCAGAGGCCGGGGAGCTTGGAGGAAGGAGGTCTGGAGGCTCCAGGGGACAGCGTGCCCGGACAGGAGCCCTGAGGGGAGGGGCTCGTCCCCGGTAGGGGCCTGATCGGGTCTGGGGCTGCTCCTGGTCAGTTTCTGAAACACCAGGACCAGACGCTCAGGCCCCCAGGCACCCTCTCCGGGGGCAGAGGGAGGGGAGGGGGTGGGCAGGGCAGGCAGCCCATGGTCCAAGGTCTCAGCCTCCGGGCCCAGCTGTCCTCGCACACAACTGTCCCTGTGCACCTGGGTCCTTCATTAGAAAGGCCATTTGCTCCGTCCCTGAGTCATGACCTAGAGCTCTGGGCACAAAGGAGCTGCACCTCAGCAGTGGGGCCTCAGCAGGACCTTGGGGACAAGAGCTGGGAGGCCCAGGTCACCAGCTCCAGGACCGGGCCATCCTCGGCCTCTGTCCCTCACTCCCTCGTCCACAAAACGGCCGGAAACAAGACTCACCTCTCGGGGCTGGGGTCAAGACGAACGAGAGCAAGCAGGCAAAATGGGGCTCAGATGCCACCTCAGCCTTGGCCTTCCTGCCGGCGCTGAGCTAGTCTGACGGGCCCTGCCCTGGGCACAGGGGAGGGAGGGGCAGCTAGAGCATCTCCCAGAGATGGGGGCCGGGGGATCGACACCGACGTAGTCCCGACAGTGCCGGGCCATCCTTGGGACGCTTAGTGCCTGTTACCTCTGGCTTCTCTTGGCCAACCCGGATGCCCCTCTCTTTTCACAGATGGGGAAACTGAGACCCAGAGACTGGTCACTGAGCCAGGAAGTCAAGGGCCCAGCCATTCTGGCTCCAGTGAACAATGAATGTGCTGGTGGCTTCTACAGAGAACGCGGGGTCAGCACCACAGCGCAGGGAGACAGCGCAGCGGAGGGGAACAGCTTGACCCCGTGACCCCGCCGCGGTGGCCGCCAGCAGGCTCTGCACCTCCCAAGGCACCCGGGTGCTCTGCCGCCACTCAGTCTGCAAGGCCATGACGTGCTGGTCCCAGTGGCCACGGAAGCCGTACACCGACAACATGGCCACACAGACCCATTTTCTGGAGGACAAAACCGAGGCTCCGAGGAGACGCGGCCAATCTGAGAACGCCCACCGCAGACCACGCCACAGCCCCGTTTAAGGGCACAGGTCAACCTCCTCCCCACCACACGAGCTGCAGGACCCGGATGCCCATCGAGGGTGATCAGAGCAGCCAGAAACCCCTCACCTTTCTTGGCTGTTTCCATCTCTTCTTCGGTCCAGCGAGAACTCTCGTTCATCTCCATGGAAGCTGGAAAGGAAGACACAGCGTGTTGGCAGCAGCCTGGAGCGGGGCGCTTTCTCTGCCTCTGGCTACTCGGGGCGCCTGCTGGGTGGAGGGCGTGCAGGCGCCTGTTTTGCAGAGGGGAACGCCGAGGCGATCCAGGGCCTGGACCCTGAGCTGCCTCTGTATGCACTCGGCTGGGAGCACGGTGACCACGTGAAGGAGGAGGCGGGAGAGGAGGAGGGACGTGATGGGCAGGGACCTCACCTGCGCGTGGACCCACTGGGGCCGGGTGACCCTCTGCCGTGAGGGCTGCCCTGGGCATTGCGGGTGTAGAGCAGCAGCCCTGGCCTCTACCCACTAGGTGCCAGGATCCCCCACTCCAACTGGGTTCCAGTCATGGCCACCTGTCCCCTGCGGGAGGGCCCTGCTCTACAGGGTGATCACTATATTCTCCCCTGACTCATGCGGCACGAGGATGGGGCTGCTCGTGTTACTGAGAAGGAACGCAGCTGCCTCGGAGTCGGGGGAGTTAGCCGAGTGTCTGCTAAGGCTGTTTCTGAGCCTCTCCTCCAAGTTCCCCTACACGTGAGCCCTCGTCCTTCCCTGAAAGTCGCTTAAGATGTCGCGAGGGCGGCGAGCGTGAGGGACGTCAGCGTCACGGACTCAGTGCCTGGAACCGCGCTAGGCACAGAGTATGCACTTGGTAGAGGCCGCTGACCATCAGAGGGAAGTTCAGGCAGCTTCCCCGCTCCCTGCTACCATGGCCAGCTTTCCCCTTCCCTCCCACGGCACCCCCGGAGGCAGGCTGTGGAAGTGGAGCCTGGGGTGGGAGGTGCCCATCAGAGGGCCTGGGGTTGTGTTTTCCACTCCGCTGTCCGGCCCCAGCGTCAGCCTGGGGTCCAGGAGAGCCTCCCCGGAAGTCAGGTGCACCAGTGCACTCCTGAAGGGAACCCTCCTGCCCTGGGTCTCCAGGCACTCCAGCACCAGCCCACAGGAGCTGCACGGGGCTTGTGGCCAGCGGGCTGGCTTTGAACCCCAACTGACTGGGACTTTACAGAGGCAACATCCCTTCTCTAAGGTTCAAACAGCCCATGTATGAAACGGGTACCAATGACCTCCGACGCGGAGAAGGAAGAGGTGCCTGGCACAAACCCTGGGTGTGGACGAGGCGGGCGTCTGTGAGACAGGGAACATCACCGCCATCAACTCCCACCCCGGGAAGACATCCAGGTGGCTGGGGCCTCAGCCTGAACACTCAGGCCATGGGTCCGGGTTCCCGCACACGCCGGAGGGCAGGCCCCAAACGGCCAAAACGCTACAGACAGCAAGCACACACCGGCTGCCCCCCTGTGGCCGAACTTGGGAACTGCTACTCAATTCTTCTCTCTTGTTTTCCCCCTTGGGGTAGGGCGTGAGGCTCAGAGCACCTGGGGGTGGGCACCCACTGAGCAGAAGGAGAAACTGAGGCCCACAGAAATGAAGGTACAGGGAATTCCCTGGTGGTCCAGTGGGTAAGACTCCACACTTCCACTGCAGGGGGCATGGGTTCAATCCCTGGTCAGGGAACTAAGATCCCGCAAGAAGGGGTGGTTTTTCGGTGGCTTGTGGGATCTTAGCTCCCCGACCAGGGATTGAACCCAGGCCCTTGGCACTGAAAGAGCAGAGGCCTAACCACTGGACCACCAGGGAAGTCCCAAGGCCAGATTTTCTGAGTGAAAAACAAAACCAAATTGGTGATCTGGAAGTTTATGTGAACTCTCCAGCTCTGGAATAATCCCGGCTGACAGCCAGTGAGACTTTCCCACGCTCCAGGCACTGTTCTAGGCCCTTCCTACACACGAAGTCACCAAAACGCTCCCCCCACGGTTACAGGCATTACTGAGGCACAGAGAGGTTAAGGAACTCGCCCCAGGTCACACAGCGAGCGTGCAGCTCATGCTGGGATCCTGAGCCTGCTGTGCTTGCGGCGCCCCTGCTCCAGCCCGAGACTCACCCAGCTCGGCGCTCTGCTGCGGGGTGATGGCCTCCTCGCTGTTGGCCTCATTGGCCATTGAGCGGGTGATGCGGCCTTTGCGTCTGCCCTGGCTGTTGGCGGTTTTGCGGCCTTTGGAGGCCACTGCCTCCTTCTCATCGTTGTCTTCCCCAGAGGTGTCATCCGTTTTCTCCCTAAAGGCCAGGGAGGGGAGACAGGGATGGTTTCACCGGAGCCGGGAACCTAGGTGGCGGTTTCAAGAGACCTGCTTTTCCTTAGCAAGGTGAGTGCAGGCTGCCAGCGATTTTCTACTAATCAGAGGGTAGGAAAGAGGGAAAAAGCTTGGGGCGAGGGCTGGCTGGTAGCAGTCTGCGAGGCTCCTTTATTCACCAGACGAGGGAGTATGCCTGGTAGCCGTCTGCGATGCCATCTTAGTTATGAAAAGGGAGGTGTGAACTGGTAGCTGTTGTCTGCTTTGCTCTCCTAACAGGGATGTGGGCTGGGAGTTAACCGACTGGCTATTTTATTCACCAAGTAGGGGTGTGGGCTGGTGGCTATCTGCAAGACCATTTTATTCACCAAACAGAGATGCTCTCTGCTCTCTGTCTGCAAGATGACTGGGTTAACGGCATGGGGGGTGCAGGCTGACACAATCTTCAGGCCACTTTAACTCCCCAAAGAGGAGACGTCCCCCAAGGGGTCCTGCAAACGACACTGACTTTGCCTTCCGTATTATCATGGACCACCGTGTCCTGCAGAAAATGCAAGAGGAAAGTTTCCTGCCGGTCTTATGCAGGCCGAGCCCGGCGTGTGGGGAGCATGTGACCTCAATAACTGGGGCGGGGACTTTCTCAGAAGCCGACTCGGGAGACTTTACTGCGGGGTTCTCAGATTTATCACCTCCGCCTTCCATTCATCTTCCTGAAGGGCCTCGCAGGAGCGTCTGGGAGACAAGGGGTAACAGGCCAGATGCTCTCAGAAGCCACATTCCTGAGCCCACTCCAGGTACCTGGTGCTAAGCCCGTGCCCACTGCCCCCCCTTCCTCGGAGAGAATCTCCAGCTGGCTGTGCTCCCGCCCCTGGCAGGCACGGGAGGCTGCCGGTGGGGGCCCCCTCCACCCCGAGGCGAGGCTGTGCCTTGATCTGCAAGAACTCACACCGACAGCGGATCATTCTAAAGGTGAGGGCCGCCGCCTGCCTGCATACCTAGTCCTTCCTTCGTGAGCAGCGAGCACCTCTGACCCCCCCTCCCGCCCCCAGCATCTCAGGAGACTCGGCCGAGGAGGGAGGAGGCAAAGAGTTCCAGAGTCACTGCCTGGATTTATTCGCTCAGGAGTGGAGCTCAAATGAGCTCTCAGTCTCTGAGGTCTCCAGAGGCTTCCAGAAAGAAAGGGCGGGCGGGCGGGCGGGCGGGGAGAAGAGCGGGCTTCCGGAAGGGGGGCTGTCGGGCACAGGCGGAGCAGAAAGTGCCTCCCTTCGAGGCAGGCGATCTGTAGACGCCACCTCCGCGCACACCCTTCCAGGGGGCCGTCCATGGCCCCGTTCGTGCCCCCCACCCGGGGGTCGTGGCCGGGCCCCTGCTGCGCGGCCGCCGGCCTTACTTGATCAGCTCCTCCTTGCCATCCTCCACGTCCGGCTTCTCGTCCTCCTTCTCGGCCTCCTTCTCCTTCTCCTTCTCCTTGTCCTCCTTCTCCTCCTGGCCGCTGCGGGGCATCTGCTGCTGCTGCTGCTGCTGCTGCTGCTGCTGCCGGGCCCCAGGGGAGGGCAGGGGTGGGGGTAGGGGAGAGGAAAACAGTGAGACAGGTGAGCCTCTGCACCTGGGCTGAGCTTGGCTGAGAACCCAGCACC
Organism: Lagenorhynchus albirostris; assembly: GCF_949774975.1. NCBI lineage: Eukaryota > Metazoa > Chordata > Mammalia > Artiodactyla > Delphinidae > Lagenorhynchus > Lagenorhynchus albirostris. The sequence continues at coordinate 82,738,850 of NC_083108.1, forward strand.
CTCCGTGGTGTGAGCTGGGCAGAAATCCCCGGGCACTGGGGGGAGGCAGGAGTCACGGGGTGAGGTATAGAAAGTGCTAGTGTCAGACGCCTGGCCTCTTTCACTTGGTGACTGTGTGACCTTGGATGAGGGTCTTGACCTCTCTGTGCTCTGGTTCTTCCCCCTGAAATCGTGCCGACCCCTTAGCCAGGGGCGGGGAAGCTGAAATGAGAGGCCCCTCACAGAGCCGGCATCTGGCACCAGTATTTACGTGGGGCGGAAGCCCCCAAGGCAGGAGGGAGGGGGCCCTGGTCAGCTTCAGGCAAGAGCATGGTGAACATGGGGGAACCTGGGTCACACCGTGACGCCCCAGCCTGCCTGCCTCTGACAAAGCTCAGGCCATCTCTCTAAGCCTCAGTCTCCACGTCTGTAAAATGGGCAGATGGAAGTGTTGTTCCCAGGTCCCCGGGGGCCCGTGTGAGGATGGCTGCTGCTATAAGGCGGGTCCACTTTTGCTGCCGTGGGCCTGTTCTTCCTCTCACATCAGTCAGCCCTCAGAGGGGAAAAGAGCAGGCCGCGCTGGACAGGGGAGATCAAAGGGGCTCACAGCAAAACCAGCCGCCCTCCCCCCACCCTGCAGGCCTGTCCCTTTCACCTCCCTCCCAGGGGGCGGGACAGGTGCTGACACCAGGCTGCTGCCACTGCCCTCACCGAGGGGGCGGGGGGAGTGGGCGCTCCTCCCCACACCGTCACCCTTTCTGTCCAGCCCGATTTCTCCTAAGGCACACACTGATTCTCTCGGCCACCCGGAAGTCCTCCTTGCGGGCAGCGGCCAGACCAGACCATCTTTCCAGCCCTCGGAAAAGATGAGCCAAGTGAAACGAAAACAAACACGCCGCAAAGCCTCTCAGTGTGTCCTGAGGGGCGTGGTCACACCAACTCTCCAACCAAGGAGAAAGAAGCCAAAGCCCGCGGGGAAAGTAAGGGTGGGGCTCGAGGGTTCCCGGTTCCCTTTCTCCCCATCTTTCCTCCACACCAGGAGCGCAAGCCAGTCCCTGGCACAGGCTGCCCTGGCCTGTGACCTCACCACCGCCAATCCCCCCCGCCCCTCTCTGTAGCTTTAATTTATGGCCTACGATGCGGCTGAACACTGGGGCCAGCTACAGGCATCCTGTGGACGCCGGGACACACAGCGGGGGCCTGCACGTTCACGGGGAGCCGTGGGCTTCCCGAGGCTGCAGCACTGTCCACCCCGGAACCTCCTGGCTCAGGTCTGCCCCCTTCTCTCTATTCTGTAAGAGGAGGGGCTGGAGGGGGGGAACGGCCTCCCTCTACCCCCTGCTACGTTGCTGTCAATTCCCGACGCATGGCCCAGTGTCCTTGAACTAGCCTGTCCCTCACCACCACCCCAAACCCTGAAACACTAAACTTCCAGCAGCCGGGGAGCTGTGGCCGCCTCTCACCCCTGACACGTGGAGCCTCTGCTGGAGCTGGCCCCGCAGATGGTAGCTGGGGCGGAGCAGACGAGGGGGACCAGGGACCAGGACCCAGAGCCGGGGGAGGTGGCACGGCCGACTGAGGAGGGTTCCCCCTCCCAGGGGGCCGCTCGGCATGGCTGCTGTGGTCACCAGGGAGACATGCCCGGCTTCTGCACACCCAGGAACCTGACGCCCAGGGCCAGAAAGGGCAGGGCCGGGGCTTTCCAACGGCAGGGAGCGTGACGTCTCCTAAGACCACCGTTGGTGCCAAGAACGCCCGGCTGGGCTGCAGCCTCACTCCAAAGCTTTACCTGCCGTCCCTCCCAGCAGCCGACTCCAGGCTTCCCTCCTGGAGCAGCTGTTATCGTCCCCTGGGTCCAGGTTGGTGGGGTCTCCAGGCCCCCTGGAATCTCATCCTTGGGCCGCCAAGCAGGCCACCGTCTGCCCCCGGCACGGCCAGCACGTCGCTGCCCAGCAAGTCTGCACCTGCGCCCTCCTGCCCAGGGCCTTCCTGCCGCCGTCCCCCTCCAAATCCTCAAGAAGCCCCACTGCGGAAGATGCCAGCACTTCCCAAGAGCTTCCTACACGCCCGACACTGCGCTGTGCACAGTCTATTGACTAGCTGCTCCCAGCCCCTCTGCAGTCCTGAGGATAAAGGCAAAGATGAAAAAACCAGCAGTAACAGTGACCTGGGGGTCGTCCAGGGGGGCTGCTCCGCCCCCACAGCACGCCGAGCGCCTTGCAAACATCAATACTATTCCACTTACTGCCCTTAGCCTGCCTCAGGAGGAAAAGGGCAGTGATCACTGCTCCCATTCTGCAGAGGAAGAAACTGAGGTTCAGACCGGCAAAGCTGCACCACCTCAGAGCGAGGGAAAAGGGGGTCTCAGAGTGGGGAGCGGGCGTGATCCTGTCGTCCCCAAAGCCCTGCTGAGAGTCTCACCCAACTCCACACCCTGGTCAGCATCTTGGGCCTCAGATGGGGGCGCTACGGGGATCCCTGCCCCTTTCTGCCTAGCCTACCCTGTCCCCCTTGCAAGAGTCCTCGAGTCCCGATCTGGGCCTGGGCCAGCCCATAACGACCCCCTCCCCTGAATAATCATCCTCTTCACAGCATTAGTAACAAAAAGAGCTCCAAGCGCCACGTGCCGGGCACGTGTTTTATGTACTCCCTCATCTCCTTCACCAACCCCCATCTTGCTCCCATTTTACAGAAGAGGAAACTGAGGCACTGCCAAAGCTGGGAAACGTCAACGCCAGGATTCAAACCCAGAGCCTGAGTTGACCCTGGTTACACCCAGGCCTCTCTCCCTCCTGCCATCTCCACCCCCCCCCACCTGCCCCCACCCAGTCTCGTGAGGAGGGTCCAAAGACCTAGTCAGCTCTAGAACCTGGTCATTATTCCCGTCGGTTGCGTCCCACCCAGGTGCGCGATCCCAGTGTCAGACCCCGTGACCTTCTTCTCCCTGACACTCCAGGGCAGGGGCAGGCGACTCCCACACCTCACCCTCTGGGAGAAGTGGGTGCGGCGACTTCAGAGTCACCCTGGAGCCGTGGCGCAGAACCCCATGGACGGGCTCCCGGTTTCCTGGGGCCTGAACTCCACCTCCCTCTGGAGAGGTGTCCGTGTGCCCCGAGCTGAGTGATGCGAGTGGAAAAGGATGAAAGGGAGAAACCCCAGGGCAGTCCTGGTCTTAAACGTGGTTTCCACTGGGAGGGACCGTCAGGCATAATGGTGACCACCTGCCTGGCCTCCTGGTGGGCACAGGAGGTGAGCGGCTGTCGTGGGGATGCTCCTCTCACTCTGTGAGATTGACGGCGTGAGAGGGAGGTCCAACTGCCAGGCCCCAGTCAGCCGCCTCTGTCCCCGAAAGCCTTCGACATCAGAGGACAGCAGACACAGCGACGGCTAACTCAGGGCCGATTCACACGCGCTAGGTCTCCGCAGCTGATCTCAGGCCCATCGCGGACTGCAGGACGGCGCTTGCCGGGTTTCATGGGCAATTTCAAGCCACTGTTCTCACAACTGCACACACAGATCACCTGAGGAGCTCTGGGAAGTCCCGACGCCCAGGACCCACCCACACCAGTCGCATCAGAATCTCAGGGTGAGAGGCCGGCATCAGCGTGTTTAGTTCCCAGGTTGTTGCCATGGGCAGCCAGGTTTGACGACCAGAGCGTAAGACAAGGAGCCAGAGAACTTTCTGTAAGAGCCAGATGGTAGACCCTTCAGGGCCATCGGTCCATCGGTCTCTTTTGCAACAACTGACTCTGCCGTTTGTAGCTTGAAAACAGCCAAAGTGTAAACAAGTGAGCATGGCTACATGCCAACAAAGCCATTTACAAACACAGGTGGAGGGCCGGATTCGGCCTGCAGGCCATAGTGTGCCCACCTCTGCTACCGGCTAGCACTGTTCAAACTGAAATGCACACACGAACCAGCTGGGGATACTGGGAAAATGCAGGTTCCCACTCCGTGGGTCTGAGGCAGGCCCGAGACCCTCTATTTCTAGGTAGTTCCCAGGGACGCCAGATACTGTTGGTTGCCGGACGACTGCGTGAGGAGCAAGGCTTCCGGGGGTCCCTGTTTCACAAAACACGTCCAGGACCCTTGCCACGGGCAGCAGCGGATGCCTGTGAACACGGGAGAAGAACCAGAAGCCAGACTCCACCGTCTCAAATGATTCCGGAGCGCAGGATGAGGTTCACCTTTGCTTTCCAGACATGCCATCGGTCACGCCGACAATGGGCTCCGTGCCCAGTGCTTGGTCGTGGACGTCCCTCCCAAACCACAGCACAGCTCTGAGGAAAACCTGCCCGGATCTATGGTTAGCCAGAGCCATCAGTTCAAATCCCCGAGGGACCCCTACTTCCGGAGCGCTGAGTGCTGGACAGACTGAGCGTGCTCTGTGCTGAAGCCCCAGACTGGCTGGGAGCTGGGCAGATAATGATATGAATACAAACAACAAATGCTGATGAAGCACACGAACATGTGACGAGGCTTTCTCCTCCTCATGTGATACCTGCAGTTAATAAAATCCTCCCAACAACGCGGGCACTATCTCTGTTTTATAGAAGAGCGTACAAAGACACAGAGACCTTAACCCGCCGAAGGTCACACAGCATTTCCTAGCAAGATCCTACAGGCAGGTGCTCTGTCTCTCACCCTGGGGAATCACAGGCCCTTCTTCACCCCCGTTTAAGCCAAACTGTTCATTCCCTCCACAAGCACGCTCACAGAAAATACAGTCCCCAACCTTCCGGAGCTAGGACAGGACCGATGGAGGCTGCAGGGACGAGAAAGCTTTAAAAAGGCCCAGCACATGGCAGGTGTGACAGTGATGCGTCCTGACCAGCGGGGACGAGGTAGGAGGCCTCCGAGCTGAATCTCCAAAGGCTTTTGGCGGAGAAGGGTGAGAGGGGACGTTTCAGGGAGGGGACTTCTTCAGGCAAAAGCATGCCGACGTGAAATCGCCCACGGTCCTTACAGAATGACATACTGGACATGGCTACAGAGCTGGACTGGCCTTAACGCCCGTGCTCAGAAATACGGGAGGTGCCCTGACAGCTGTGGACAGCCACTGAGGGCTTTTTTCAGAAGGTGGAGGGTGGGCAGGATTGATGTGTTCCATGCCGTGTTTTAGGGCGATGCGGCAGTGGGTCAAGGGGTGGCCATTGGTTCCAGGAATGAGAGGAGAGAGTCCAGTGAAAAGGTGGTACCAACCAACCAGGGAGGAGCTGGTGAGGTTTAGTGCTCAGATGACGAATCCTCTAAATGCCTGATGAGACCTTCCCGACACCCAGCAACACCGACTGCGGCACAATCTCACTCATTCATTCAACAAACACTCTGCTGAGCATGTACTACGTGCCAAGTGCCTCTAGTGAGCAAATCCAGGAGGGGGCTGCCCTCGAGACACCCTACCTCTTGGCAGTGGGGGAAGGGAGATCGCAGGAGCCCAAGGTTGGTGGGAGGAGTGGGGTCAGGGGTCAGGACCAAGACACAAGAGTTTTCTGTTGCTGGCAGCCCCTTCCTGACATTCGGCCCCCACCATTCTGATCCAGTTGACGTGTCTTCCTGGAAGGAAAAGGCAGGCAGGGGATGCCGCCTTGGCCCGTGAAGGGCGTCCTTTATAAGACACACAGATATAGGTGTGTTGGGCCAGCGCGTACCAGCTCACAAGTGCAGACTTCAGTTTCCATGAATTTTGCAGGTTAGTTGTTAAAAACAGCCATTATTCGAAATGGAAATGCACAACCTTACAATTAAAGAAATTATCATAAAAACAATGGTAGTTAAGTACTCAAAATGCATCCCTTCCCAATTACTTGACTCCATTTGGCTGTTATCTGTGCTCTCCTTTGCCACGGCATCCACACGGCAGAAGGAGGATATGGTCCCGTCCCCCGAGGCGCTATGCACGGCCCCTTCCCAATTCCACGTTCAGCGAATCAGCATGATGGGAGCATTTACACCATGGTGATCGGCATGCGCTACAGTCGGGGCTTCGCCCCCCCGAAAGCTGGCTGTTAGACACTCACCAGCGCTCCACTGCACACAGACTTGTCCCCAGAATCTGAGCAACGTTCAGCACCCTCGCCCGTGACGTCTGTTCTGCCTGCAAGGAGCTGGCTGCTTGAGGCAGCTAAGGCTCTGTTTTACTGTCAGTCGATCCTGTCCCGCTCCTTGGAATAAAATCAGTGGTCCATGGCACAAGGCTGGGCGATCTACCCCCTGCCCACCTCACCTCCCTAATCCCCACCTTCTCCTCCTGCAAGATGCCACACTTGTTCCTGCCTCAGGGCCTTTGCACTCACTGTGTCCTCTGCCTGAGAGACTCTCCCTCCAGCTCTGACTGACCAGTTCCTTCTTATCGCTGAGGTCGGAGCCCAAAGGATCCCTCCTCTGAGAAGCCTTCAGAGTCTGCTCCCTAAAAGCTGCCCTCTCTCCTGTCAACCGCCTCCTGACCCCAGCTTACCGTCTGTAACCGTTGCTACCACCTGAAAGAACCATGCTAATTTACTTGTGCACTGTCCCTCTCCCACGTGGACGTGACAGCTCTGGGGACCTCGTCTGTCCTGTTCACTGGGGCATCACCTAGAATGGTGACGTTGTGACGGAAGGACAAAACAGACCGGAACTTGGTCGCCGCCTGCCCTCCCCCGGGGCCCCCTCCTGTTGTGGCTGGAGCTGGCCCAGGCACACGAATGCTGCTCTTCTGGTAACTATTTCCTGATTCTTGTTAGCCGAGCTTGAAACGCTTGGATGGGAGGTCTGTCAGCCCCACACAGCCTCTCACCTCCTGGGGTCTGACTGATTCACACTCACATTTTCCACGTCCTCCTGTCCCTTTGGTGTGGTCCGCCTCAGACGGTGCCGACGGGGAGCTGGGTCTCCCCTGTCACTGCCTCACAGCCCATGAGAAGGTCGTGTCTCTCGTCTCCCAAAACGGCAGCCCAGCTTGCTGGGTCCCTGGGGCCTGGCCTTCCTGAGAACTGCGTCCCCCGGGATGTGTCTGGGAGACTGTGGGCCTAGACGAGCCTCCCATAGGTCCCTGCCCACTTAGCACAAAACTGGGCAGGGAATCAGGGACATCTGCTTGCTGGAGCCCTAAATCTGGACACAATCCCGTCCCCAGCAGAGCGGAAGCGGCTGCCTCCCTCAGGCCTGGGCGGCCCGGGAAAGTCCAACTGACCCCCAAGCTGGAGGCCCACCCGGCCGGGGTGGCGGTTTGGGGCAAGCACGCTCGCGCTCACGCAGCAGGCAGGGACAAGCTCAGCCCAGTCTGGGGCCTGCTACGCGCTCCCTCCGTAGATCTCACCGGCCCAGGGGGGCGGCCAGGGTCTGGGAACCGGCACTGACTGCACGGTGGCTGCCCCTCCCCCCGGGGGCTGTGCTTGGCCAGCCCTGGCCTGGAATGCCTTCCGGTCACGCTGTCCCCTGTGCAAGCTGCCTGAGGCGCGGGAGTCTCTGGAGTACAGAGCAACTGGGAACAAGGTCACCTGTCCCTCGGCAGGGAGCTGGGAGGGGGGGGCGGGGGAGGGGAGGGAAGATGAAGGAGGGTGGGTGCGGGGGACACAGACAGAGACAGGAGGGATGGGGGGAAGGGGGCCTGCAGGAGAGATGGGGGAAGGGAGCCTGCAGGAGAGATGGGGGGAAGGGGGCCTGCAGGAGAGATGTGGGAAGGGGGCCTGCAGGCCAGAGGTGGGGGAGGAGCAGGCCCCACCTCCCTGGACTTCCCCCGTGACCCCCCAGGAGTGGGAGGCTGGGCGCCCTGTCCCCGTGCCCACCTCCGTGGGAAGAGAAGACAGCCCATGTGGCCTCGAGGAGGAGACCCCAACCAGCGCAGCTCCCAGCTGGGCCCCCTCCCCTCTGCGGCCGCATCACCCTGGGGGATGGAAGCAGGGGCACTCACCCTCGGGGACAGCCCCCTCCGCAGCATGGCCCCCCCATCGCCAGGAGGGCCACGTGGCCGCCCCCGGTCACTGCTGCGGAGCTGGGCCGTGCTGCCTGGGCCGCGCTGGCCTCACAGCCCCGGTTCCCCGACAGTTTGCACAGTTAAGCCGCCTTCTGACCGCAGCATTCCTGGGTCCCAGTGCTGCAATTAGCTGGGATAATGTGGCCCCTGCATCCATGAATCATGAACTATAAACTGCTGTGCCGTCACCGGTGCTCCTAGCTGGCCCCCCGCTCGGCCGGTGATTCACCGCGAGGAGAGGACGCTGGGGCACCACCCACACGCTCACCAGCCACTCACAGCCGGATCTCGGGGGCTGGGGTCCAGGAGGTGAGGGCTCGGCGCCCTCCTGCCGAAGCCCAGGTGTGCACGGCTGGCAGGGGGTGGGCGTGAGGGGGCTAGAATTCCTGCGTCTCCCTCTGTCAGAATACGGGGAAGCTTCTGGAAAGTGGGTGGCATCCTCTCTTAAACAAGAAGGGCATCCTGACACTCCAAACGGCCAACACGTGTCCCAGCCACGGCAGGGCCAGGCAGCAGCGCAGAGGACGCCAGGGTGGCCTTGCCCTCTCGGGTCATCGAGGGTCTGAGACCAGACACATCAGACGGTCGATGCTTTTCATGCAGGAATTTTATATCCCCTTTCCTAACCATCCACGCTTTCGAAAGGCAACCACAGCAATGACGGACAAGGGGCTCAGCACAGGGTGTGGTGAGGCCGCGACGGGGCGGTGGCACCTGAACACACGAGGTGGCATCTTGCGGCCCACTCTCTGCTGAAGCATTGGGGCGGGTCAGGACCACCGTAGAGTGTAGTTGGCAAATATGCAAACATGCGGGATTCGTCCCCAGGATGGACTGGCCAGGTCCCTTTCTAGAAGGGGCCTCAGCCGCTACGAACGCCCTCAGCCTCTATGGCCCCCTCTGCCCACCTGGGAAGGGCCATTCCAGCGCCAGAGCACCGCCCCCAGGGCTGGTCCAGGCTGCCGCTGAGCCTGTGCCCTGCCTCGACTGCCCCTTCTGCCACTCTGCTCCCTTCCCTCCCCTTCCCTGGCAGGTGGCGACTCCCCAGTAAACACCCCAAAGGCCGACGGCCGAGGTCCAGCAGCAATGCTGCCAGGGCACTTGTTAGAAATGCAGATGCTCAAGCCCCGCTGAGGGGCGCCACCCAGCAGTCTGTGTTTCCACAAATCCTCGTGGTGAAAGTTCAAGAACTTCAGCTGGACGCCAGCTCCATCTCAGGGTCCGTAACTCAGCCCGAGACACGTCCCTCCCTGGACCCCAGGAGGGCACAGCCCAAGGACACTGGCCACGGCCAATCTGGAGTGGATGGTGGTATCGGAAGAAGGTAGAAGGCCTACGATCTGGGGAGAAAAACTTCCCACCGTGGGTTCCCCTCCTCCCCAGACTTGGGGGTTTGAGCCTGGAGCCCGAGACAGCCTCCCCGCATCACCATGGCAGGAATGACCAGGGGAGGGGTGCTGGTGGCAGGTGGGTACCCCTCTGTCTCTGGCCCTGGGCCGTGTCCAGCCAACTCAGGAAATGCACCTTCTACAAGGCGGCAGCCTGGAGAAGGGCCCCGCTCGCTGACACCTCGGAAGTCCCACCTCACGTCTACCTCAGAGGCTCTTAATCGGGACGGGCCGTGAGACGCCGAGACAGCTGGGCTCGGCTGACACCCTCTCTCTAGCTTCCTGCAGGATCGTGGCCTCGTGCGGCTCTGAAGGAGAAGCTTTACAGCCCTGGCATGCAGTAGGCACTCAATAATTGCCCGCTGGATGACCACACAACATCGTGCATCCGACGCCTCTGTGGAGGTGAGTGGGGGTCAACCTTAGAGAAGTGAAGCGGGAGGGGCCCATCCGAGGGGCATCTGTCGGGCTGACAAGCTGAGCGGTGCCGCGTGGCCATCCTCAGCCTCGGCGTGGCAGGAGCCACGGGAACCACGTGAGGATCACAGCCTGTCCCAGGGTTCTGAGCTGCCAGAGGCGGGCCAAGGATGGATCGGACACAAGGATGGGACAGCAGAGCTGTCACCTGGGTGGCTGCTATGCCCCCGAGGCTGACTGCTCCCCACCCCACGGTGGATCGCTCTCCAGGCTCATTCCCACCTGGCTCTTCTGGCTTCACAGAGCAGAGGGTCTCTGCCTGCCTGACGCCCGACCGCCATCTGCTTGCAGTATCAGCCCACGGGGGGCCGCCACCGCCGGTGCCCATCCGTCCATCCACGTGTAGGCGCCCAAGCACATACACCCACACCCACTCCGTGCCAGGCTGGGGAACCCCTACCCGTCTCCCTGGGAGATTTACCAGCAGGATCACAGGTTTTATCACATCAGGCCCACTGCAGCAACCGCACCTTGAATTACCAAGAGGGGATGCGGGGTTGGTGTGTCTGCCGTTTACTTTGCTGTCACGGGGCAGAGGGAAGAGTTACGGCCACAAAGTCAACACTTGGGTTGACCCATTTATTCCATACTTATGAACAGGGCTGGCAGGCGGTGGTGAGGGCAGCGGATCTGCCTGGCACAGGAGTCCTTCCAGGGTTTGCACGTTAATTTCCGTCCCCGGCAGGGCCCGGGCCACGTGGCGCCTCTTCACAGCCACAGCCGATGAGAGGGAGGGCAGAGCCCCAAAGATATGTCCCATCTCCCAAGGAGACAGGGGCCTCGTGCCCTGCCTTCTTCTCTCTTTCTGCAAGAGGCAGGGCGCAGAGGCATCCCTGCTCCAACCTGGGAGCCCCAGCCTGAGATGCCAGCTTGAGCAGACCGTTAAACCTTACCAGACAAGCCCCACGTCTCAGCACTGAGGACGCCACAGCTAACCCAGGACAGCTCAGATGAGAATACGAAGCCAACGCTTCTCCTCTGCTATAAGACACTCCAGGGCCCCCAGGGCCCCGACCCTGGACTCTGTCCCAAGTCACATAATCCTCTCCCTACCTCTTCCCTCAGCCTTACCATACTCCAGCCCAGAGGTCTTATACTGAGGGCTGAGGACAGATTTCGAGAGCAAATGTGAGTTGCCCAGCCTATCCGGTGCTTTGTTGTTATTGGTTCTTACGTGACCTAAGATTTGAAAGTCAGGCAATTTCACATAATTCCCTATCTCCAGCTCATCATCAAAAATCAGATCTGGTAATACAGGGCCAGGTAGTCAAGAGTCAGCTGGAGCTGATATGAGGCACAAGCTCTCTAGTTAGCCCCGGGCCTCACCACTCCCTATTGCCTCCTATGGATTCTCCATCCCTTCATTCATGTAAGACCCTGGAAGGTATTGAGACCCCTGCTCCTAGGACTCTAAGGGTACTGTGCACTCTCTCGTGTCCTGGCGCTTTTCCACCTGCTGTTCCCTCTGCCCAGGACACCCTCACCTCTGTCCTCGTCCTCCCAAGAGGCTGTCCCTCAACCTCATCTTTGGGGTCCCTTACTCGATGGACCCCCTCAGGCAGACCACCGACATGCTGACTCGGAATCACCTGTGTACACCTGGTCCAGACAACGAGCACAGAGTCCCCCGCGTCAGCACACAAATGTCCGACGGGCAGATGAGTCAGCTAGCAAGGCATTAACACCGTGAAGTGGGAGGCATGGCAGCCAGGACCAGGGGCAGGGGGCACCAACGGCCCCCCACTCCCCAGGACTCATCTGGAGATAGCCCCTCCCTAAATGACGTCAGCACACAGTCTTTGCCTCCCTCCACACAAACGTGGCTCTCAGCACAGGGTGAGAATGGCCCAATCTCTCCCCATCTGACTCAGAACCCTTTTGTCTCCAGACCCCCCAGCCCAGCCACCAGCAAGGCCCTCATGAGCCCACCCACAGGGCCCCCACGAAGGCAGGGAGTCGGGGGGCCCTGGGAAGATGAGCAAGAGAACTGGCGCACAGGAGATGCTCAACAAATAGCCGACAACGTTTTTAAAATCAATCTAGAGGCCTTTATCTCCCCCTTTATTTTGCCACAGTCCACGCCACGCCCTCCTTACTGCCTCTTATGCCAGCACATTTATGCTCCCTGCCCCGGCATTTATTTGAGTTTCTGCATCTCGGTCTAGACAAATTCCTAAATGCGCTTCAATTTCTAACACGCCACAGCTAGTTCTTTACAACTGAATAGCGCCAAGCCAGTAGGCCTCGGTTTTACATATCTGTTAGATGGGCGAGCAGGCTGGCCAACAGTGGCTACACAAAACTAGAGGAAAACCCTATCCACAAACCAAACACAGCCACCCTTCAACGATCCAGGCCAACGACAACCAATGCTCAGTCTCAATCATCTTAGCCTGACGTGCAGAATGCAGTGAGGGGTTGACTCTCCCGTCAGCAGACTTGCTTCCCTGATTATATGTGGCTTAGCCAACAGAAAAGTGGGTCGGTACTCCTGAAGTACAGTTCCCAGAAAGCAAGAAAGGAGACACGGGATGCAGGCTAGGAAGCTGCGTGGACCAACCCATCGTAGGCTATGGGGCTTGATCATAGAGTGACGGTTTCACAGGGGACACTGGGACCCCACAGGTGATGGCTGGACTTGATGCCCTCAGGGTCCAGCTCTCTCCAGCCTCAGGAAGGGAAGACGGTGGCCCTGGGGTAGGGGTGGGGGTCTGGGCTGGAAGACGCCAATGACAGGGACCACCCACCTAAGAGAACCTCTGTGTCCTGTCCTCCCAGCACATGCTAATCCCGGCCTTCGTCCCTTTCCCCTGTCCGGTCCCCCACGCCAGAGGCCCCAGGCAAGGGCCTGCCCCAACCCCCTCCAGTCCGGCAGTGCCCAGAGCTTCTGCAGCAGTGCCCAGAGCTTCTGCAGCTTCCGGCCCGCATCCCTCCGCCTGCAGCACAAGCCCAGCCCCCCCCCACCCCCGCAGTCCCAGCATCTGCTCTGGGCTGATTCTTAACAGCCCGGAAGTGAAACAAATCCCTCCCCTTCCCTCCATCTCCCCGACACCAAAACACTCGCGAGCCCCCTTTAAAATGTGTGCCACTGACCCCCTTCATCTTTAACATAATTTACAGAATCTTTTTTTAAACGAATTCCCTTTTCTTCTAACTCAGAGGTGAGCAGACTTTTTCTATAAAGGACCAGATATTGAATATGTCAGGCTTTGCAGTTTCTGTCAGGACTACTCAACTCTGCTGTTGTAACAGAAAAGCTGCCACAGTAATATGTCAACGAATGGGCATGGCCGGGTGCCAATAAAACTTTATTCACAAAAACAGGTGGCAGGCTGGACTCACCCGAGAGCCATAGTTTGCCAAGTCCTGCTCTAACTTAAATCATCCTTCAGTCATATCCGAAGCACTGATGTCTGAAAAACGGCACTCTAAAGTACTGGCTGTTTTTTTCTTTCACATATGCATTGCGACAAAACACCAAAAATTCTTTCTAAATTTTAAATGTTAAGTTTGTAGACCAGCCCAAGTCATCCTGAAAGCCCGACCCTTGCTCTGGGAATGCGACCCTAATCCACCACAGGGACGGTGGGTCACCAAGCCTGGCGTTCTAGAATTTTCCAGGCTGAGGGTGGAAGCGGCCATTTCTCCCAGGTCCCTTCTCTGCTGCTGGGATAGGAGGAACACCCCCAGAGAGGGTCTCCCAGCCGCCGGGGAAGGGGCCCAAACCGAGGGACCCGCTGCTGAGAAACACGAGGAGATGTCACCGCACGCTGCCCCCGAGCATGCCGGGAGCCCGCCCGGGAGCCCGCCCCGCCCCCTCCTCACCTGGCCCTTGCCGCGGCGCCGGTAGCTGCGCCTCACCAGGCTCTTGTAGTTCTCATTCTTCTTGGTCAGGTAGTAATAGAGGACACACTCAGCCACCGTCTGCAGGATGGAGAGAGAAAAGAACTCTGAGGCGTGTGCAGTGCAGGTGGTCAGAGCAGGAGGCCAGGAGCCAGAGGCCTGGCTTCCAATCCTACCTCCTCCAGGTACTGGCTGGGTGACCCTGGCCAGCTTACCTAACCTCTCTGGGCCTCGGTTTTCTCACCTGTGTAGTAGGGGTACTAACAGCACGTATTTCACAGGGTTGTCATGAAGACCAAGTAAGTTAATACACATACGTGTAAAGGACTTAGGACCACAGAACACACCCTGCAGAGGTGTTAACCTCTTCGCATTGTGGCTCGTGCTACTGGCAGTCGTAAGGACGAAGCTGTCACCTGCCATGCCAGCCCCAGAGAACAACGCCTCCGGCTCCCCAGCTCGGGTCCGTTCGCTCACCCTAGCTTGCTCCTCCCTAACATTCAGGGGCCTGAGTGACCTCTTCCAAGCTTCGTGCATCCAGCCTAATGTCGCCACGCAACTCTTCGTCTCTTGGGACGTTTATGTCTTTTCTCTGCTTCGGTCTTTGCCCCGCGGACCGGGGTCTGAATCCTGGCACCGCCACTTGCTGAGCAAATGACTGGCGCTCTTGGAACCCCACCACCTCCTCGTCCAAACGGGACCAGTAAGAGGGCATCGTCCTCAGAGAGCAACTGAAGGACAGAACACGACGATGCCGCCACCTGCGGCCACGGGGCCCAGTCCAGGTGACAGCTCGCCAATGCCAGCAGCTGTTACTGAGATAAGGTAAAATGTTTCTGTGATGCTCGGTGCTGGTGCCAAGCCCGGAACTGGCCTCTGAGGGGCAATCGTGAGGGCCGCTGGGTGCAGAGGACGGCTGGGCCTCAAACCCCCTGCGTCCTCATCCACTTCCTAGAATGGACTGTGAACAGAGGCTGCTCCCAAGTTCAACCGGACCACAAGCATGGCCCACAAAATGGTTCAGAAAAACATTTTAGAATCAGATGCCAATATCTGCAAACTGGGGGATGTGGGTGTCTGACTTCCCCTCGAACAACTCAGGAGACTGCCTTCCTGTGCTGGGCGACCACGGGCTGGCCTTAAGCAGACAGGCACGGGCTGGCCAGTCCACAGAGCTCCCACTCTGCCACTGGCCTCACTTACCACCAGGAACCGCCAATCCCCAAAGGCACAGCTGGCAGCCCCAGCTTCAGACCCTTCTGGAAGCTCTATTTAAGTCTCAGCTTGGGCTGCCTCTTAGCCAAAGGACACCGTAAAGTTTATTCTCCAGCGTAGAGACCTCTGATTCCCTCGTTCAAACAGTGCTGCTCAACTGCCAATTTCTGAAACCCCTGCTTCTGTCTCCGGGGAGACCCGACCTGGAGCCTCCCGGGTTGTCCACACCCCAGTAAGAAGCTGTCGCTAACTCCGAGGAGAGGCTATTTATAGAGCTCGCTTCTCCACACTGGTTTTTCAGGCCGGGAGAGATTTCGCTTCCCCACGCTGCCCCATCTCCCTCCTTCTATGGGTATCGGCTCATTGAGGGCAGATGCTGAGAACAACTGTTACCCTTTAAAATACCCGCCTGGATCCGGTTCCGACCGCCCTCCCGCAGCAAGGAAGCATGAGGCCTCCAGTAGCATGGTATTTGCAAAGCCGGGAGTGGGCAGACACCCTGTCTGAGAGACGAGATTCGGCGAAACGCTGCTTTAAACACCCGGAACAGCAGCCCCAGAAAGTAAACCTTTTCAGGAAGCTTGTCTGGCTCCGCCCTGATGATGCTGGGGTCCAGCGGGCGACTCTGACACAGGGCCACGTCCAGCCCCCCAGACCGGCTCCCTCCTACCTGCGGCCGCTGCCCAGCCTAGCCTCGTGGGTACACAAAAGGGGGCTGTACCGTTTCCTGGGACGCTTGTGTCCACCTGCCAACAGGGAGCCTGAGCAGAAAGAGGCACCGCTCCAGGCTGGGTGTGGGGGCAAGGCGGAGCTCAAGCCTCAGCTCTACGAAAAGGGGATGAGGATAAACCCCACGCCAGCCACACGCCTGGCTTCCCATCAGGGGTGTCAGCGTACAGTGACCATCAGAGGGACCTAGAAAGGTCATTCCATCCAGCACCCTGGAAGATCGCCGCTCTTGCCTATAAGGCCTTCATTAGGGTGCCAGGCATGGCACGGCTTCCAGAACCCATGTCCAGTCTGCCAGGACGCTTGCTGCCATGCTGAGGAGCTGGTGCACACAGCTCTCCTGGGGTTTCCCAGCCTGGAGCTCCGCCCCGGGAGAAGGGGGCGGGGCCTGCGGTTGCTGCTCCCAGGAGGGAGGAAGGAGGGAAGTGCGGTCTGACACAGCAAGGAGAGCACGGGGCCAGCAGGCAGAGGCCTCGTGGGTGGGGAGGGAGGGTCCTGCGGCCCAGCCCAAGCGGCTGCCCCCAGGAGTGGCCCCCAGAGGGGAGCGGGGCGGGTGGCGCTGGGCCGGCGGGCAGACTCACCTTCCTCTCCAGGAACGATGCGATCAGGCCGAAGTTCTTGGGGTGCTGCATGAATCTGCGGGGAGAGAAGGGCGGGCCTGAGACCAGGCCGAGGAGGGCTGCCCAGCTGGGCGGCCGCCGAGCTGCCGGGCGCCTGCCATCTCCGCTGGCCCAGCACCGCCCCGCTCGGAGCAATTAAGCCCAGGGGGGTGTGGGAAGGGCCGCGGCAGGCGGGACGGAGGGCTAAGGGAGGGCGTTCCTTGGAGTGAGTCACTGGTTTTAGCGCCTTTGAAAATACATTTGTTTGTCCTGCTGGAGGCGGGTTCCAGGAAAAATGAGGACATGACATGCAGCCCTTCGGTGGGGTTCCCCCCCTTTTACACTCTGCCTTTGTTTCTGTCTCCGGCTGGGCCTGGGAAGCTGGGCCTCGCCCGGCCCACGCGGGGCCGCCACGGGCGAGGTCGCGGGGCAGGACCCTGAGAGGTGAGAGCAGAGGCTTCGAGTGCCCGCCAGGAGGCAGGCAAGCCGGCCCAGGAGGCGGAAGGAAGAGACCCGAGCTGGAGGGGTGGCGGGGAGCTGGCACCCCACCAACTGGCTTCCTGCGAAACAGGGAGAATTACTGGGAAAGAGCTGGGCCAGACTGAAATGTCAGGGCCACAGGAGCAGGCGGACAGCGGGGGCCGAGATGTGGGTCACGGCTGCTGGGGCCCCGGGGATGCTGGGTGGAGCCTCGGCCCGCCCGTCCCCAAGACGCGCCACCGCCCCGCGGCCTCCCTGGGGAGAGGAGAGGCTGCTGGGGACGCAGGGGCCCCGGGGCCCCCCCACCCCCCCCCCCCCCGCCGCCGCCGGAGGGAGCCTGGCCCAGCGCTGGCGATGGTCCTGCCCAGCCCTCCAGATGGCTGGGCAGGAGGCCAGTGGGTCCCTCCCCTGCTCCCCAACCAGACACTGGAGAAGCCAGAGCGGCCTCTTCTCTTTTCCCAGAGGAAGCCGCGAGTCAGAGGCAGGCTTCCCAGCCTGGGATCCTGCCTCGGGCAGCTCGCAAAGCTGGAGGCGGCCTAACGCCCTGATTTTCCAGACAGACAGTCTTCCCTTCTCCTCCCTCTCCCTGCCCCAGTGACACTTCCTTCCCCACAGATCCCTTCCTTGGGGTTTCCCCACGCAAAGATGGGGCCCCAGGAGGCCCAGAAGCACACTTGGGAATCTCTTAGGTCACCTGTTCCACCTCCCTCCAACCTACACCTGGGTCCTCTGCCACGTTTCCTGAGAGTTAACTCTGACACTGGGTACCTCCAGACGGCTAAGCGAGGAGGCACTGAGGCTACACCCATTTTACAGACGTGGAGACTGAGGCTCAGGGAGGGGAAGTGGCTGCTCGAAGTCACAAAAACAGTAAGTGATGGAACTCTACGCCACCGGCACGTGATTCTCCGAGGCCCTGAGTGCTATCAGTTCCGCTGAAAACGAGAGGTCACCCAGGACCTTGAAAGACTCAAGGTGCCAAACTGGGTCTCAGCAGACATCAGCCCAGCCTGGGGCCCCCCTTCTGCAGCTACTGGACTAACAGTGTGAAATCCTTAGGTCGGAACAGCAACATGAAAAATCCAGAAAGGCCAAAACACAGAAAGCATTCCCAGAAACCTCTCTTTTTTTTAAAAGAAAGCATAAATAAATAAAATATCAAACATACCAGGGGGAATTTAAATACCCAAAGCAACAGTAATTCTTAGCATCCATGACCATCCTACAGTCACTTCACTGGTTTTTAAATTGCACAACACCAGATACGGGATGACTTAATTTGACGTCTGTGACCGTGAGGACCTAGAAATGAGCCGCTAACTGCCTGCGTTTCCTGTCTCTGAGCAGTAAACCCCAAACACACGGCAGGAATTGCTCCCCAAAGCGCTATTTCCTGTGGAAGGTCGCTGCATCTGTGTTAGGCACTCGAAGGTGCATTACACCGTCCCTCTGTTTTTATGTATGTTTTAGAATTTCCATCATCAAAAGCCATTTAAACAAACACACAAAAACTTTCCACACAAGACCCTCTTCAGTCGCTCCTCCTGCACTTCCAAGTCCTGGTGTCTGCCCTGGCCGATGCACCCCAGCCTTGCCCACGACCCAGAGCCATCCCCGTCCCTGAAGCCCAGTCTGGCACTTTGGGGCCACCCAGCTCTGCAAAGGGCAGAGACAGCCGCAGCCCCTGCGGCCTGGCCCCGCAGTGGGTGGCTGGAGAACGTGGGACACCTCTTTTGAAGAAAATCTGAGGCCTTCTCGGGAGGCGGAGGTGAACGTGGACGCCCCGCAGCTGAGTCCCCCACGCCCTCCTGGCTGAGCGCTGAGGCCTCTGCCTCAGTTTCCCACCCTCTTGCCTTATGGGGGTCCTGGGTCCTGAGGAGGCGCTCTGTGCCCAGGATGTGGTTCCCTGGGACACACATTTTGAGTCTGGTGGGGGAAAGGAGCACTTTCTCCATCTGGTTCCTCACTCGTCTCCCCGAAACAGTCATTCTACTCTTTCATTTTAGAAGAAGCCCCAAGCTTCACCTCTTAGCATCCAGTTCCTGCCTCTGCTTTCCAAAGACCCCCCCACCCTGCTCCCTGGCCCCATAGCCCCCTCTCCCCCGACAAGCCTCTCCACTGCAGCTGAGCCCTTGCCCCGAAGCTGGGGGAGTCTGAATCCTGCCTCCACCATTTGCAAGCTGTGTGACCTTTGTTAAGTGTCTTAACCTCTCTGAGCCTCTGTTTCCTCATGTGCGTAATGGGGATGGCCTGGTAACGCTGTAATGAGGGATAAGAGGGACAAATGCACAAACCCCAGAAAACATCTGTCCAGTGTCTGTGATGAAGGATGCGCTCCGCAAATAGCCGCTTTCCAAGTAAAATGAAAACCGAAAAGTCACCGGCCAGCCACATAACCCTGCCCAAGGCTTCAGCCCAGCCTCGAAGGTCCTCCTGCCTTGTTCTTCTGATACCCACTGCCCCATTTCACATAAAACTGCCTTGACACTTCGTACTGGTTTGAATAGTGTCCCCCCCAATATCATGTCCTCCCAGCACCTCAGAAGGTGACCTTATTTGGAAATGAGTCCTTTGCAGATATAATTAGTTAAGATGAGGTCATGCTGGAGTAGGGTGGGCCCTGAATCCAATGTGACTGGTGAATTTATAGGAAAAGGAGAAGACACACAGGAAACAAGACCACGTGAAGACACAATGAGACGGTGAGACCCATCTCCAGGCCGAGGGATGACAAAGATCGCCGGCCACCAGCAGGTGCCAGCCAGGTGCGAGACCTGGGACAGACTCTCCCCTGGAGGCTTCAGAAGGAACCACCCCAGACCACACCTTGATCTTGGACTCCCAGCCCCCAGAACTGTGTGAGGATAGACTCTTGTTGTTTAAAGTCACACGGCTGGTGGTCACGTGTCGTGGCAGCCCTAGGAAGCCAACACAAGCCTCAACAGGACGGGTTTCCCGGGACAGGGGAGGGTGGCCCGGCCAGGCCCGCCCCCCAGGGACGGGGACTCACTTCTCCCGGAAGGTCTCCTTCTCCTGCTCGCTCCACAAGTTCATGACCTGGCGGTCTTTGTACACCTTCATGGGGTCGTCCATGAGCCCGTTCATGTTGATGAACTTGATTCGCTGCTGGTCGGCGTCGTACAGCATCGGTGGGATCACGGCCAGCTGGCGCATCTGCTTCTCCAGGTTCTGGAGGGAAATGGAGATGGCAGAGGGCTCCGGTTGGAAAGCACAAGACAGCGGGGACGGGGTGGGGAGGAGGTGCTTGCGCCAGCACCAGGGACCCAGGTGAAGAGCAGAGGGTAGGGATATTCCGGGCAAGACAGGAGAAACGCAAAACCAGAGAGAAAGCGGATGATGAGTTAAAAAATAATAATAGCCCGTGCAGGGGAAGGGAGAATTTAAAGGCGGCCCCAGAGAGGTTTACGGCGGGCAGGGCTGTTAAATTAGATGCAGAGAGCAGCCACCTTATCTGCAGAAAGAGGCGAGCAGTGAATCTTCCATTTGGAAACGCAAGTGCTATAAAATACCGCAAGGAAGATGTGCAGCCCAGCTGGGCCGCACTAGCTCAGGAGACGGGGCCTGGCCCTCCAGCTGCAGAGGGCACGCGGGGTGGGGGTGGGGGGCTGCCTTGCTCTGGGGGGGCCCGGTGAGGCTGCAGAACCATTTCCTCGCCCGCCACCCACCCCCAGTCCTGGATCCAGCTCCTTCCAGCGTGCCCACTGGGGACCAAGCCTGCCCAGCCCCGTGCTCAGCAGGAGTCGGGCGGGCTCGCTCCTAATGCATCAGGATGGCTATTAAGAGGCTCTGAGCTGCCACTCAGCTGGACTCATTTCCCCAAATCTCTGCAGCCAGCCCATTACTGGCGATTAATTACCCATCTCCGGAGGCAGGCGAGGGTCCAGCCCGGCCAAGGTCAGCCGGTTCAAAGGCTCCGCTGCCCAACCTCCCACATCCAGGCTCTCCATTCAGTGCTGGGGATTCCCAACAGGGGCAGGGAAGCGCAGCGGGGGCAGGGCCCTGACCCTCGGCTGAGACGGGCCTCCCACAGAGGCCTGACCCTCCCTGGCACTCAGCAGCCGTCCAGCACCTTCACCTCCCCCATCTCCTCGGCTGCCCGAGACACACGGCACTGGCAGAGCCCAGGCAGGGTTTCTCCTGGCAGGAACCTCACCCCTGCTCTGCTGCCTCTCCCCAACCGACTACCACAAGCTCCCCCCAGATGGAGAGCATCGTTCCCGCCCAGTTCCCTCCTTCCCACCCTCCCAGGGAACCTCAGGTCAGCCTGGGCTGCGTGGGGTGAAGTTTCTGCCCTGAATTCCCTTTCCAACCATCACCCGCGAAAGCTGGTCCCTCAGCATCCCTGGGGACGCTGGCGGCTGCATTCTTGTGCGGCCAGGACCTGGGGAAGTGGGCCTCCGGGATGGGGGCCGGGGTGGGTGGGAGGGGGACACTGAACCAGCTGGGATGCCAGGCGCCCTGCCGGCATCAGGCAGGGAACACACGGGAAAGGGCCGCCCTCCTCTTGTTCCCACGTGCCCCTGTGGGACGTGTACGTGGCCACAGCATCGGCGGGACAGGAGCTCGAGCGAACCCACAGGTGTGAGGACAAAGGATTTCCAAGCTCTGCTTTCTGCAGACTGGAGGGTGTTCAAAACGGGGACACAGCACGTGAAGTTTTAAAACGAACGCTCTTTTTTCACGGCCAGAGAGTCTGAACTACCTGCATCAGACTCACGTGAACAGCCTGGTGAAAATGCAGATTCCTGAGCTCCGCCCCAGATTGGCTAAATCAGAACTCCTGGGGCAGGGCCCTAGGAAACTGCAACTCAAGCCGGACTCCCCCTCCCCAGGACTCTTAAGTCTGTCCGAAGTGAGAATCAGTGGCCTAAGCAATGCTACCCGATAGAATGTTCTGCAACGATGCAGGTGTTTACTGCCTGCTCTGCCCAACATGGGGCCACTAACCACGTGTGGCTTCTGAGCAACTGAAATGCGACTGGTGCCACAGAGGAACGGAATTTTTAATTTTATTTCACTTGTGTTAATTTCCATTTAAATAGCCACGTGCAGCTAGAGATGACTGTGCTGAGCTGGGGCCGCAGTGCCTCCCATCCGGACAAAAGTTCTGCCTGGACACAAGGCCCCGGGGAGGAAGAATGTGCCCCCTCCTCTTGCGAGGCTGCTTCTTGTCTACTGTGATGTTGGGAACGTGGGGGGGTGGGCGGGTGGGCTGGCACATTAGATGCTTGACCTACAAGACTTGGGAGGGGACAGGCCAGCACCAGCCCTGCCCCAGGAGCAAACGCCTCCTCTTTCTGCTTCCTGGTCACCTCCGGGCTCTGGTGACCACAGCCAGGGTCACCTGGCTGATACAAGGTCATCTGGGAACTCCTGACAGAAGGTCCCCGGCTTGGTGAACAGCTGGTGAGATGGGAATCCCCCTCTGCCCCCAGTTCTGGGCACGGGGCGGCTGACCTAGAAACCACAGCTCTCAGGCCCTCGTGCCCTCTGGCTTCTGGTCAGGCCCAACCAATGGGAAGCACTGAAAGTAGACGGGGGCGGGGCTGGGGAGTGAGAGGCAGGGGTACTTATCCCCTGTTACCTCCCCGCCGTGGCATCATGGGTGGGGGCCCTTCCTGGCCATGTCCTACCAGGGGGCCTCCTCTCCTCCACAGCCCCAGGAAGGCCCCTCTCCCCGCTTGTCCTTCAGGCTGGGGATGGGCAATGTCCACTCCCCTGGTGCCCCACTGTCCCATCTTGCCTCTGCCCACACTTCAGTAACAAGCCCCTTCATTTCAAGCATCCAGGTGAATTCTGCTTCCTGCTGGGAACTTCTCCACGCGCAGGGGACACAGCAGGTGGAGCTGAGGTCAGGGTCAAGGCCGTGGACTTACCTCCTGCTCCGAGAGGCCATCGATGATCTCGGACACCTCGTGCTCGCTGCGGGCGGCTGACATGGAGAGCCCGCTGCCCCGCTGGCCCACCCTGCTGGAGACCAAAGGGACACGCTCAGGATCGACCCCTCGGCAGCCAGGGACACGCGGCCGCACAGCGGCACAGACCCGAGCCCACGGGTTCCCCAGAGGCGGCGTGTGGGCAGTGTCACACGCACAGAGACAGCCCCGAGCCCAGGGGTCCAGGGGAGGGCATGGAGCCCCCAGACTCACCCAGAAATGCCAGAACCCGTTTTCTCTCCTAAGATGCCCACCAAAAGGCCAGCCACACAGACCCACAGACAAAGCCCAGCTCTGCCTCTTCGGACCTGTCCCTCAATGTCTCCCCTGTACCACGGGGATAAGGTGGCACGTGGCTCCCAGGACTGGAGGAGGCATTCGGTGAGATGCGCACCGTGAGTGTCCAGTAAAGACTGAAATCCAGCATCCCTGCTCGTGGCCCACCACCTTATCTGTGTGACAACAGGTGTCACAGCCGCATGTCACCGAGCACGTACTCTGCGCTGGGCACTCCTACGCAGGATCCCACCCCATCCTCACGGCCACCACGTGAGACCAGCATCGTTCTCCTGTGATCCACACCAGGGATCTCAAACTCAGCTGCCTTCAGGGGCCGCATAAATGAACGAAGCTGGGAAGTACCAGCCTGTGGCACACCGGAAGGAGAACTCACTCCACCAAAATGGATCTAAGCTTCTTTCCATTAAGTATTAAGGCTGGGCAGGCACCAAGGGACACACCCAAGGGCTTGATGCGGCCCCTGGGCTGCCCGTTTGAGACGCTGCTGTGCTTTCTGTTTCACGCCGGCCAGGGCGCCTCCGTGGACAGTGCCTCGAGCTGACCCAGGCCCTGGGAAGCAGGAAAGGAGGGAGGGAGGGGGGAGGGGGAGGGGAGGGGGGAGGGAGGGGAGGGGGAGGGGAGGGGGAGGGGAGGAGGGGAGGGGAGGGGAGGGGGAGGGGAGGAGGGGAGGGGAGGGGAGGGGGAGGGGAGGAGGGGAGGGGAGGGGAGGGGAGGGGGAGGGCAGGGGGGAGGAGTGGGGAGAGAGGGAGGGGAGGGGGGAGGGAGGGAGGGGAGGGGGAGGGGGGAGGGAGGGGAGGGGGAGGGGAGGAGGAGGGAGGGGAGGGGAGGGAGGGGAGGGGAGGGAGGGGAGGGGAGGGAGGGGAGGGGAGGGCAGGGGGGAGGGGTGGGCCCGGCCCCCCGCCGCTCACCTCTGCATGCGCTCCTGCAGCTCCCGCTGCTTGCGGATCTCGGGGAACTGCTTCTCGTAGTACTCGCGCACCTTGCTCTCCTTGGCCCGCCGCCGGGGGTTGTTCTCAATGCGCTCCACCTTCTTCTCCCAGGCCTCCATGAGCTGGTCATAGCGCTGGCAGAACTTCTGCTCCTGGGGGGATGCGGGGGAGCCCTGTGGCAGCCGTTCCTCCCGCATCCGACACCCAGCCCCTCCCCGGCTCCCCGCTCTGCCGTGTGCCCGGGCACACGTGGGCAGACACGCGATCACACGCGGGCACGTGGGCAGACCCAGGCACGTGGGCAGACACGCGATCACGCAGAGACCTGAGCAGACCCAGGCCAACCCAGGCCCCTGAAGAAAACCCACAGGCTGCCCTAAGGACCCGGCCGCCTCGCTCCCTGGGGAATGGGCCACCCCCTGCCGGCCTCCCTCCAGAAAGGCCTCGTGCTTCCAGCCACATGTGGCTGTGGAGTTTAAATCAGGTAAAATTAAGTAACATTTAAATTCAGGTCTCTGGTCCCTATGCCACATTTCTAATGCTAGTAGCCATGTGAGGCCAGGGCTACCACCCATAGTGGGCAGTGCACACAGACCATTTCACTCATTGTCAGTTGCGTTGGACGGGGCAGCTCTGGGGTGTCCATCAGGCCCGGGACAGCCGCATGGAAAGCATTCTCTTTCTGAATAGCTCCTCATCCCCCGGTCTCAGGCCAGCCATGCTCCCCACACCCAAGGACTGGGTGTGAAGACTCAAGCTGCCGCCCATCCAAGACAAGGAAGTCCCTCTCCAAGTCTAACCACAGTGCTTCCTGCTGTATGTCCTTCCTTAGAGAAAAGACCCCGGCCCGGCCCAGAGTGTAGCTGCCTGGCTTCCGAGTCTCCAAGGTGACCTGGACCTCAAGCAGGCAGGGAGCATCTGGCTGTCCGTGAGACCCGATCTCCCCGTCTCTAACAGCTGCCGTGGACAGATGGCATGGTCTGGGAGTCCCGCTTGAATGCCTCCTCAACACTTCAGCATAATCAGAAAACCCGTCTCTGGTCCTCGTGCCCAGACACCCCTCCCCATCCTGAATTTCAGCTTCTGACCAAGGCAGCTTGTGACCTTGGTCCTCAACAAACCCAGCGGCGTGATGGTCCCCGAGTGGCCGTCAGGCCAGCTTTGAGGAGCAGAACTTGACCTCCAGCTCCCGGGGGTTCCCCAGGTATGTGGGCTGCCCCAAGAACCCTTGGGAGGTCAAGTTCCAGTAGAGACAATAGCCACACACGTTCGTGGCAAGGTGCCGAGAACAGCACCCCTGAGGGTGAGAACGGGCATGAAGGAAACCCAGCCCAGCCCACCATCAGAGCAGGGGACCCTCCCCACGCTCTCAGCCCTGCCAGAGAGGCCTCGATCTGATGGGTGAGAGTGAGAAAATATGTCAGAAGGGGAAAAGGCGAGAACATGTTCACCAAAAACCAGCAGAGGAAAAGAATGCAGTTACCCGTGAAGATAGGCAAGAAACCCGCAGGGCCACCAACCAGCTGCCCAGTGGAGGGGCGAGCAGGGCGGCCAGCAAGACGCCCCAGCCCTGCCTGGGGCCCTCGTGGGGCAAGGGACAGAAACAGCCGTGCGGGCACCCACAGCCACACTGCCCAGCCCCGAGCACCACACGCAAAGATGTGAGCAGCTCCTGAGGACTGTCCAGGATGAGGAAGTCCCCCTCCACGTCTAACCACAGTGCCACCTGCTGTGGCCTGTGCACTGGAGGTGCTGTCTGTCCACTGAGGGCCGAGGGCACGGGGCGCCTCGGGACAGAACACAGCAGTGGCTGCGGCCCTTCCCTGGGGCAGCAATGACCCTGCCAGGGGGTGTCCACATAGTGGCCCTGCTGGCCAGGGAAGAAAGCAGGTCACACACTCACATACACACATGCACACACTCACACATAACACATGCACACTCCCTTACACATACATGCACTCACGTGGACAAATACATACACTTACATTCTCACACTTACAATACACACTCACACCCACACCCTCGCTCATAAACTCACATACACACATTCTCACAGTCACACTCACGCCTCAGAGGCTGAAGCACTGCTGAGCTAGTCCGCCGGGTGCCAGGAGCAAGAATCTGCAGCGGAGAAGGAGGACGGCCCCTGCGAGCACAGTCTGTGTGTGTTACGGAAACAGGTCCCCCTCAGCGGGAATTCTTCTTCGTAGCCCCATCGTCACCATCAGCATCACCATCGTCATCATCACCGTCAGCATCGCCGCTGACACTAGCTAAGCGCCACTGTGTCACATGCCAGGCACAGAGCTGAGTCCTTCCCGCGACTGACTCTCCCAAACAACAAAAGGCCATGACCGCCATCCCCTCTGGAGAGGCAGGAGTTCAGAGCTCAGGGCCGTCAGCCCGGGATCACACAATTAGGGACGGGAGGTCAGGATCCTGATGGTTGTTCTGATAAAGTCCAGTACGTCTACTTTTCCTTTTGCTGCTCATGCTTTTGGTGTCAAACCCAAGATCCGCTGCCCAATCCAAGGTCGTGAAGATTCACCCCTAAGGGTTTTCTTTTAGGAATTGTACAGCTTTAGCTCTTGCATTTAGGTCTTTGATTCATTTTGAGTTACTGTTTGTGTTAATTCTGTGAGGTGGGATCCAACTCCATTCCTGTGAGTGTGGCAGTCCTATTGTCCCAGCACCATTTGTTGAAAGAGATGGTCCTGTCTCATTGACTGGACATGGCCACCTGTCAAAAATCCAGCATCCACAGATGTGAGGGCCTGTTTCTGGCCTCTCTATTCTGTTCCATTGGTCTCCATGTCTGTCCTTAGGCTAGAACCATGCTGTTTTGATTATTGTAGCTTTGTGAGATGTTTTGAAATCAGCAAGTGACTCTTCCAACCTGGTTGTTATTTTTCAAGATTGTTTTGTCTATCTGGGGTCCCCATGGATTTTAGGGTCAGCTTGCAGTTGACGGTTCTGAGCACCCACTGCAGTCCAGGCATTGCTGTGAGCACACTGCTTGCAGCCTTTCACTCAGTGGCCTGATGAGGTGCATGTTACTATAATCCCCACCAAACAGAACAGGAACCTGAGACCAGGAATTAAATGGTTTTCCCCGGTCACCGAGCAGGGCCAGGATTTGAACCCCTCCTACCCCGCCAGGTGCGTCAGGATGGAGCTCTACACTTAGGGAAACAATGAGAGATGGGGTGACCAGGAGGTACCCCCAAAACTGAGGAAGACAGCCTCAGGTCGACGGACAGAGCACAAGGAGGGAAGTGTTAGGGAGGTGGTTGGAGCTGACTAGCCAGGGGAACTGGCCTCTGTGGTCACCTGGTGACCCGGCGTCCTCCAGACCCCCAGGGAGCCTGCAGCCTCATGCAAAGGCCTTCTGCTGGGCTCAGCGGCCCAGGCACCACAGACTTGGAGAATGCTCCCCTGCTGGCTGTCCTGCGTGTTCAGCGATGCGTGACGGTGACGAGGTCGAGCTCTCCCAGCCCCTGTCCTGCTGCCTGTAACTCAGGCTGCAGAAGCAAGTCACGGATGCCGGGGCAGGTCAGGAAAAAGCCCAAAAGTGAAAAATAAGAGGTGTGAGGGATATGAGAGGAGTGAGCAAAACTTCAGCCATCTCTAAAAAAGAAATAGATAAAAAAGGAAAGTGGGGACAAGCCAGGAGAAAGAGAAAAGGCAGACTATGCTGAAAATATGCCAGTGCCCACTGTAGTGGGTTCAATGGTGACACCGCCCCCAAAAGATGTGCCGCATCCTTACCCCCAGGTTGGGGGTTTGAATCTTCAAATGTGGCCTTATTTGAAAAAAACGTGTTTTCAGATGCCATTAAGGATCTTGAGATGAGGTCATCCTGGATTAGGGTGACCTCTAGATCCAGTGACAGGCGTCCGTGTGAGAGAAGAGAGGGGAAAGGCCAGCTGAGGATGTAGGCAGAGATGGGAGTCATGTGGCCTGGAGCCACCAGGAGCTGCAAGAGGCAGGGAGGAGCTTCCTCTGGAGGGAGCACAGCCCTGCTCCCATCTTGATCTTGAACTTCTGGCCTCTAGAGCCAGCAGTGAGAGGATACATTTCTGTTGTTTTAAGGCACGTAGTTTGTGGTCATTTGTTACAGCGGCCCCAGGAAATGAATACACCCACCGTCCAGGCTGAGCTCAGCCCCTGACTAACCCATCCTGCCAGGCCATCAGTCACACACACTCCCCCCGCCAGGCACTGCGCTAACCCTTCCTGCAGCCCCACCATGACCCCATTTCACAGATGAGGAAAAGTGAGGCTTAGGGCAAGACGGCTGTCCCAGGATCACTCACAGAGGGTATGGTGGGTAGGGTTTGAATCTGCGCACCTCAGCGGCTTCAGGGGGCGCGGGGCGGGCGAGCTCAGCTTCCCAGGGGAGAGCAGGGCAGGCCTAGTGGAGGCTCCTGCTGGGGTTGGGCGCCCCTCTGGGGCAAGAGCCTCAGCTCTCTGGGCAGAGCAGGAGTGTAGGGCAGCGTGGGTCCCAGGAACCTCTAAGGAGTGAGGGCCCCACAGAAGGGGACCTGACTGACGGTGTGGGGGGGGGGGGCGGGCGGGGAGCATGCAGATCTGAGGGGGCCGTCTTGGCCAAGCGCCCTCCCATCCTTGCTGATGACGACGCATGGGGCTTTGGGTTCATTTATGTAAGAAGAATGAGATCATTCCAGACGCCCTCCCATTGCAGCTTCTGTGGTTTAGGAACTCGTTTTCACGAGGGCCTCTCTTAAGATGGGCTCAGCTTGGCCACAAAGCGAACCCAGAATTTCTTAGAAGTCTCTCCAGTTCCTCTATCTTTAAATAAGCCCATTTCCCCTCCATCCCCTCAAGGGACCCCTCCACGAGGAGCCCTGGGAGATTTCCGGAACAACTTACACCCACCCAACTCCACCCCCCAGCAGTCACTGGGATCCTTTTAAAATGTAAATCAGATCTCCTTCTTCCAGCCCCAAAGGAACCCCACCCCTGGGCAGGACTACAGGGGAAAAGCTGTGAATCAGGAAACGCTGTGAATCGTTAGGTGTGATAAAGAGAGAATTTCCTTCCTCCAGGAAGTGTTCCAGGTGAGGGTCTGGGTGTCTGCACCTACGTCCTAACAGCTCAACACAAAAACATTCATACTTACACACGCACACACACGCACACGCGCGCACACACACACACAGCGAATATAAAGAAATGTTAACCATGATGGATTCCAGATAGCGGGCTTATAGGTGTTCACTGTTACTCTTCTGTCAGATTTCCTGTATCACTGTCAAATTTTCCTAATAACTAAAAATTCTTAAAGATTTTGTATTCTTTATTAAGAATACATCAAGAATAAGTGTCCGACTGTGTTTAGAGTAAAATCTAGACATTCCATTTCCAGGTGACCTGGCGCCCATGATTTTCGACCCCAGCCCCCCACGCGTGCCCCGTACTTCAGGCTTGCCTGCTACATGCTGTCCTGTGCTGCCCCCCAGGCCGGTTCCTGCCTCAAGGCCTCTGCACTTGCTGCGCCCTCTCCTTGACACTCACACCCCCAGATATTCACACGGGTGGTCCTTTCTGGTCATTCCTCTCTCAGTACCGTGGTCGGATATCCAGGCTGTCCCCAACCCCATCCCTCTGCACGGCACCTATCACTGTGTCTTCTCCACTCAGGCACACAGCACGTGCTCAGTAAATATTTCTTAACTCAGTGAATGAGATGGGATGCCCCGTTTAGTGAACCCCATCTATCCAGCCAGGCGCCTCTGGTCACCATCCAGTCAATGTGGGAGTCTGAGGAGGTTGGAAAGAAAAGGGAAGCCCACCACTTCTCACCCCGTGGGGCCCTGGGGTCTAGGGTGCCGCCCCACCAGCTTCCCAGTCGCCCAGCATGTGGGCCAGAAATGTATCCCTTCTCCAAGGGCCCAGCCGAGGTCTAAGGCCAGAGCAGGGTGGGTTCAGACACTGGTTCAGAGGGACCGAGGCCCTCAAGTGGTGAAATCAGAGCTTTTGTGAGATGGTCTGAGAAAGAGCAGCTCTGTCTCTGGCTCTAGAAGGACTCAAACCTGCTGTAGAAATTCAGGTCCCAAAGGAAAACCAGCTTGTCAATGTCCTAATATGCAGACTTG
This sequence comes from Lagenorhynchus albirostris, assembly GCF_949774975.1. Taxonomy (NCBI): domain Eukaryota; kingdom Metazoa; phylum Chordata; class Mammalia; order Artiodactyla; family Delphinidae; genus Lagenorhynchus; species Lagenorhynchus albirostris. Next base: position 82,768,825 of record NC_083108.1, read on the forward strand.
AAGAAAAACGGCATAGAAATGAAGGTGCAACCTGATCAAACCACTCCTGAACTCCACTCAGTGGACTTCATCAGCTACACAAACTCCTGTACTGTTTAAGCCCATCTGAGCCATTGCTTCTTCCTCTCACAGCTGAAAGAATACTAATGGGTAACTCCCCCTCCAGCACTCAGCCCTAACCTCACCCAGTGAATCGGTGACGTAAACACCCACCCTAAACCACAACAAAGGGTGTTCTTTCACATGTGCTCCCCCTGCCCTGGGCATGCCTCCCAGCTGAGACGGCAGAGTGTGCGGTGGGATGCAGGAGTCCGTACCACTTTCTAAGCAAGGGGGGCCTCACTGCTTCTCTGGGCCCGGATTTTCCAGAGCCCGGAATGGGCACAGCGGGCTGGGCAAAGCTCATTTCTCCGGGAGCGCCCTGCAGTCACCGCCACCCAGCACACAGCCCACCCCAGTCTTCCACCTCTGCCAACAAACTTCTCTCTTTCTGCCTAAAATAGCCACAGTAGGGCCTATGACAAGGAACCAATTTTCCCGGCCAACATTTTGCTTTCTCCCCTTCCAGGCTGGAAAAGGAGGGGCACAGTTCCCAGCCTCCCCACCCACTCACACCCCAGCTTCCTTGAGGCAGCCGAGCCCTGAGCCCCCAGCTTCACGGAAGCAGCTGCTGTCTTTTCCCATTTCTCCCACTGCCCTTGGCTTTTCTTCACACCCTGGACATGCAGGAATGAGCTGCAGAACCCAGGGTTCCCGGTGGGTGTGGCCTGAGTGGCCTGGACGGTCTCGGCTCTCAAGGAAGCCTGGTCCGTGGACGGGAGGGGGCAGCAGAAGAGATCCCAGGGGTGGGGGACGAGGTGATGACTTACCCATTGTTTCCGGGCGTGATTCCTCCTCTTGAAGTACAAGATTAACTTTTTCCGCATCGCCTGGTTTCTAAGGAGGATGGAAATAGCCAACCGGGCAGGTCAGAAATGCAGGCTTTCAGGAATTCCGTCCCTTGCTGAAGTTTGCCCCTACTTGCCCCTATGGGCTCCCGGTGAGCTAAGGCACATCCGTAGCCCCCCCAGGGTGAGCCACGAACTGCCAATGTGTGTCCCTCCCCCGTCACCTACAAGGTGTCCCCACCCACACCTGGGCTGAGCGTGGTCTGCAGAAAAGAGGGTTCCAAAGGGGGTCGAGGTCTTGTGGCTTCCTGCCCACCCCGGAGCTGCCATCACCCCTACACGCACCGAGGCTCCCCTCTCCCGTCAGCCGCACCTGCCACAGGAAACTGGCCACAGAGAAACTGCCACAGCCTTAGAAACGCAGGCTGGGGAGACCAAGCCCCCGAGACCTGCAGCTGCACAGAGGCAGGGTCTTGGGGTCTGGCCTCTGTGACCCCAAGCCACCTCCAACCAAGCCCCTGCTCTGTCCCCCTGGGGTGGGGGTGACATGGACAAGCCAGCGACAGGCTGGTGGGAGCCAGCACAGCAGGAAGCCCAGGAAGCACCTGAGGGGTCTCATGCCTCGGCTCAGGGAAGCCAGACCCCTCTCGCCATCAAAGCCCTCAACCAAGGAGGCCACACACAGCACTGCGGGCTCAGAGGGCAGCCGGCGCTTCCCCGGGGAGATGCGGGCTGTTCAGAGAGAGAGAGAGGCAGGCACAGGAGAGAGACACCAAGACGAGGAATGAGGGAGAATAAAAAGACAGACAGACAGAGCTCCAGGGGAAGACAGGGAGACAGAGGGAGAGGGAGCGACAGAGAGGTGGATGAGATCAGATCCCAAATGAGGACAGAGGGAGAGGGGCCTGGGGCCTGGCAGAGAGAGAGAGAGAGAGAGAGAGAGACAGAGAGAGACAGAGAGAGACAGAGAGAGAGAGAGAGAGAGAGAGAGAGAGAGAACAGGCCGAAAGGCAGAGGAAGACAAGATTCAAAGAAAGGGGGGCGATGGACAAACAACAAGGTCCTGCTGTATAGCACAGGGAACTATATTCAATATCCTGTGATAAACCATAATGAATATTAAAAAGAATGTACATATATGTGTAACTGAATCACTTTGCTGTAGAGCAGTAATTAATATAATGTTGTAAACCAACTATACTTCAATAAAGTAAAAAACAAATTAAGGGGGATGGAGGCCCAGAAGGAGGCAGAGGGAGACTCAGAGATGCGGACCGATACGGAAGAGGACGGAAGACTCACCCCCAAGCACCCCCTTCCCCTCGGCCCTTTCCCCACAACTTCCGACGCACAGCAGCGTGTAGCAGCTGGGGCCTGCGGGGGTCACAGACGGGCCCCGGAGAGCCCACCAGGCCCGTGAACTTGCTTGCCCCCCAGCCGGGTGTACAGCAAGATCAACTTTTCTGGGGAGGGGTCCCCCGACTTGCTCACATTCTCAGCCGCGTCCAAACTCTTACCAAAAGCTTACAAACTGATGACCGGGAGCCCCGCCCCGTGCAGGCTCCAGGAGGTGTGGCACCTGTGGGCCCCCAGGACCCCAACCTCAGGAAAAAGACAAAGACAAGGACACTCCAGCCCCTGACGGACGAGGAAGAGCCCCCAACACACGCCTCCCGGGGGCTGAAGGGCCTGAAATCAACCTGCCCTGGGGACCCCGTGGGGAGTCGGTCTCTGCTCCCTCATTCCCCGCAAACAGACACCACGGCCTTGGAGACCCGCCTCCCAGCGGCTGTCGGGGTCTGCCAGCACACCTCGTCCCCGGGTGGACCAGGGTCCCCAGGCCTCGCAGTGATTTCCAGCAGGAGGTCGGCATCCCCACTACCTGGTCTCAAGTCGGAGATGCTGTTGGGCCCGCATGGTCCCTCTTCACCTGCGGACCCCAGCCAAGCTCAGCCCTGTCTCCACCCATCTCCTGACAAGGAAAGGCCACGCTCACTTCCAGGAGGGTCAGTGAGGGGACCCTCGGCTCCCTGGGTCATTCCGGTCTCGCCTCCCATGGGCCAGGCCTCCCGCCTCGAGGTCTCGATACTTCACATCAGCCTCCCCCTCCCCAGCGGGACGGGCGCTGGGGGTCCTCAGTCACACAGGCTGAGACCACAACCCCTCATTCCACAGCAAGGTGTCTCTGAACAAATCTCAGATGGTCTCAGCCTCAGTTTCCTCATCCGAATAATGGGAGCAGTAGCATTGCGCTTTCATCTCCTCAGTCATTCAGCAAACGTTTACTGAGCACCTACTCTGCGCCGGAACTGTTTTGGGCCCTGGGGACATAAAGGTGAACAAGACAAAGTCCCCAGCCCTCACGGAGGTGACGCCTAGAGGGGCCACACTGACAATAAGCAAGATAATCCTGGAGTCAGGAACTTATGTGGAGGGTGGGATAGTGACTGGGGGAGGGGAGGGTGTAGCTATTTTAGATTCAGGGGTGCAGAAGAGTCTCTCAGAGACGGCGAGCTGATATCTTGATCACCGGGAGGACCCAGCCGTGGGGCGATCCAGGGGTAGATGCACTCCTGGCAGAAGGCACTGGGAGTGCAAAGGCCCTAAGGTGGGAACAAACTCAGAGCGTCTGAAGAACAGACAGAAGACCCATGTGGCTGGAGAGTGCTGGGCAGGGACAGAGGGGAGCGACAGGAAGGAGGAGGACAGCTGAGAGGTTGGCAGGGCTGGCTGCACAGGGTCTTGTGGGTCGGGGCAATGGAGAGGGTTTGGACTTGGAGACGGCAGCTGAGAAGGCCGAGAAGCAATGACAGCCCAGAGCAATGAGCCCACTAGCGCCAAGGTCTTGGTGTCTAACCCCATTCTCCAATAAAAGGAGTCATTTCTCAGGACTTCCCTGGCAGTCTGGTGGTTAAGACTCCATGCTTCCAGTACAGGCAGCGTGGGTTCGATCCCTGGTCAGGGAACTGGGATCTCACATGCTGCACGTGCAGCACGGACAAAGGAAAACAAAAAAAAGAGCCATTTCTCCCTGGAGGAATGGCTGCATCCAGAGCTGCGGCAGGAAATATACAAGATGAGCCCAGAACATTTTTAAGTAAAGAAAGAGTTTCCGACGGCCAAAGCTGGAACAATTTAAGAGGCAAAATAAATAACGCTAGCACTAGATTATAGCCCGAAGAATAAAATAAATAACCACGCATCCACACGGATATAAATAAATGACCGAATAAATAAATAAAGGAGGGAGGAGGGACAAATGTGCCTTACCGAATTCCAATTACTAAACGGAGAGGGACTGAGGGAAGTTGAAAATCACTATTAGATACCACGGTGCTAATTACCGCAGGCTAGACCCTTGCATGAACGTGAAATCAGTCTGCAAAACTTTGAGGAGAGACAGGAAATTTGCACAGCCTCGAAGCATTTCCCCCAAACATTTACTAATCATTGTGGCAGTTTAACTTGTGCCCACAAATTCTTTGCTATTCCCCGTCCAGGAGGTGTAGCTGGACTCCCCTCCCCTTGACAGTAGGCTGGATGGTGACCTGCTTCTGAAGCACAGAGCAGGGACAGGAAAGACAGCAACTCAACAGTGGAGACACGGCTGACACCTCCCTGAGCAAGGGGGAAGGTCAACACCACCTGTAGTGACATAAACACCACCAGTCAGGGGTGTCGGGTGCTCCCGATACATCATGATGGGAAGGGCACCCCCTCACCTCTGTGGGACTCTTCCCCCAAATCCACAAGCCCAGCGTCCTCCGGAGAAAATATCAGACACACCCAAATTGTGGGACCTTCTGCAGAATCCCTGACCAGTCCTCTTCAAAAGGGTCGGGGTCAGGAAAATCGAGGAAGACTGAGACATGATCACAGAGTGGAGACCAAGGGGACATGAGGACGAAATGCAAAGCAGGAACCTGGATCAGATCTTGGGCCAGAAAAAGGACATTAGTGGGAAAATCCAAAGGAAGCCTGTGGTTTAACTAATAGGACTGTACCGCTGTCCCTTTCGTAGTTTTGATAAATGTACCTTGTTCGCGTCACATATTCACATTGGGGGATGCTGGGTGGAGGGTACACGGGGAATTCTCAGTACGGTCCATGGGCTCCACGTCCCCAGATACGGGGCCGACTGCGCTGTGCCACTTTATATAAGGAACTTGAGCCTCGCGGATTCTGGTATCCACGGGGTTCCTGCAACCAACCCCCGTCACTGTACTACCTCGGCAACGCTCCTGTAAATCTAGCTATTTTAAATTAGACTTAAAAAAAAAAAAAAAAAGAGGGACAAGACCTATGTTGAAATGCCATAGTGAGATCAAAGACAATTTACTTGAGAGCTAGCAGGGGGCCTGGTGTATGTTATGAATTGAAATGTGTCCCCCCACAAAAAAGATGCTGGGGTCCTGACCCCCCCACCCCCAATACCTTAGAATGTGGCCGCATCAGGAAATCAGGTCATGACAGAGGTCATCAGGTTAGCATGAGGTCAACAGGGTGGCCCTGATCCCATACGCCTGGTGTCCTTATAGAAAGGAGCAATTTGGACAGAGAGGCAGATACACACAGAGGGAAGATGACGTGAAAAGACACAGTGAGAAGGCCACGTGAAGGCGGAGGACTGGAGTGAAGTGTCTACAGGCCAAGGATCGCCAAGGAAGCCAGCAGACACCAGAAGCTGGAGGACGCACGGAAGGATCCTCCCCTAGCGTCTGCAGGAGATCAAGGCCCTGCCGGTACCTGGATTCCCGACTTCTGGCCTCCAGAGCGGAGAGAAAATGAACTGTTCTAGTTTTTAGGCACCCAGGTGGTTGGGACAGGCTCTGGCAGCCCGAGGAAACTTGCACAGCCTGTAACAGCTTCGACAAGCACGGTGCTGTGACTTCGAGCTGAAGAGGCCTCGGTGAGAGCAAAGACTCGTGGGGGCAGAGGTGATGCACGGAGCCGCCTCTGTTCCCCACAGCTACCAGAGGGCACGAATTCTCCCTTTTGCTGATCCGGGTTTCCTTCCAAAGCAAGCACCGTGGCTGGCACCCAGGAGCATCCGCTTACTGCCAAAGAGGACAAATGTCAAGTCCACAGGTTGCAAATGGGCACAGTGCACGGAGTGGAGCCAGCTCGTGAGACTGTTGTGTTTGGACTGCGGTGCTTTCTAAAAAATCTGAATTTGTTGCCAGTATTGAAAATCAGAAGCTGCTGCGTAAAAAGCTCAACATAAAGCTTCTCTTTAAAAAAAAATCAGGCAGCCTGGCCACACTCCCTCGTGGCTACAGACGAGGAACTAAGAACTAACTGTCCCTTTAAAAGCATGAGGAGCTCACCACTCACCCCAGGCTTCACCACTCCCTACCGCCTCCCACCAGCCCTTTCCCCTCTAACTTTGTTCCCGCCCTGGAGGCATGCATCTGCGTGGTTCGCAAGCCCCTAGACATCTGGATTGGGGTGACCACTTGTCCAACATTCTTCTGGCAAACACTTTTTGAGTGTTTATTTTGTTCCAAGAAGTGTTTAGGTATTGCAGCTGCTAATGGCATACTGCAGACAAATCTTCTCTGCTGAGATTTTGTCCAAAAATAGGGAACAGAGTCCAGAGGGCTCTGGAAGGACCGACAGACCAGCAGTGTGATGAGTTTGCCGGTGGAGGCATTTATAGGGTGCAAAGGATATCTCAATCTCCTGGAGAAGGCAGGGTTTAAAAAAGCACAGCCTGTCAAGAAATACGGGCCTTGTCGGCTGACACTGGACTAGGGGGAGAAACGGGAACCAGGAAGGAGGAAAAAGGAGTTGGAAAGTCTGTGGACGTCCAAGGAGAGTCTGGCCAGGCCCTGGGTGGGACTGGCCCTGGGGTCTATGGAGTTCTGAAAAAGGAAAGTGTGGGGGCAATCAGGGGAGGCTTCCTGGAGGAGGAGAGGTTTGAGATGAAGCTTGGGAGAAGTAAAGGAATGGGGTGGGCAGAGGGAAATGAGGAGAATACTGGGTTCCGGGGGAATAAGGGTGTCAGTGAATTTGGAGGGAGTGAGGAGGGGCGTTCAGGGAGAGCCAGACCCCTGACTGTGGGGGAAGCAGCCCATGCAGGGCCCTGAATGCTTTGGGAAAAGCCTGTCAGACTGGGGTGACTGATGGTACAAAACATGCTTACTAGGGGCCAAGCACTTTTCCCATGCAAGATGACTCCAAGGAGACCAACTTACTGACAAGCTAAGTGATGTGACTTGCCCGAGGTCACCGGGCTAGCGAGGGGCAGAGTCCGGACTGCAGGCCCAGGAGAGGGAAGCAGGGTGGGTGTGCAGATTGGGCTGGTCTAGGAGTTTGGCTGTGAGGCCCTGGGGAAGTTACTTAACATCTCTGAACCTCCAGAGCAAGACCACAAGGACCTGTTAACAGTAACCTGGGTCCTGAGCACCCTTTCCACCTGCACGGCCCCAGGGCATCAGCCAGCCCTCAACGAGGGCTGAGGAGGGGGAAAAATCAGTCTGAAGACAAGAAAATTGGGAAGGAAGAGCTACCAGGAGCTAGCAGGCTTCCAGGCCCCGAGGGGAGGAGGGGACACCAGGTGAAGGGGTGGTCACAGCAGAACACACAGGAGCCTCAGCCATCACCGTTGCATCAATCCCACGCCCTTTCACCGAATCACCTGGGGGCTCCCCAACCCAGCGAATTCAGCTCCGAGCTCTCCCGGCAGGTCCGGCCTGCAGAGAGGAGGCCAGTCCCTCCACGGAGCACGGGCTGATGCGGCTCTGGTGTTGCCCCCGCCCCCATCTCCTGCCCTTTCCCCTGCTTCCCAAAGCCTGGGAGGTCTGAGGAGTCAGTCCCGAGGCCTGGGGCTAAGACCCCACAGTGAGTCACCCGCCTCCCCCGTCCCCGACCCCGCCGGGAGCAGGGGTGGCCATCCCCACACCTCCCGAAGAGGCAGGTGGCAGAGGACAGCAGTTGAGGTGGGTACAGGTGACTTCAACACATCCGCAACTGCCAGTGCAGCAGGAAGTCAAGCGTGAAATTAACTTTAACTCCGCGGCCCCAGCGCGCAAACACTGAGAAATTAAAGTGACAGGGCAAGGTCCCTTGGGGAGGGGATAACCTTCCACCTGGCGGCAATTACAGCAGCCGGAGAGAGGCTGGGAGGCCCGGCTGGGGTGACCTGGTGAAGCGCTGCACCCTGAGAAGCAGCCCCAGCCTGATCTGTCTTGTTGTCCTTATCAAGCTGTCTTTCTATCACAGGCGTATTTATTTATGGCCCGGCTGCAGCACCAGAATGGCGGGCCTCATCCACTGCTGTCTCCCCAGGACCCAAACAGCGGCTGGTACAGAGCAGGCGTTCATAAATATTTGAATATTTGAATGAATGACTGAGGGATAACTCTTGGTCTCTGTTGATAAAGTAAAAAGAACAAAAATCACAGAACACTTGCTACACGCCTGACACCGAGCTCAGCACTTCAGGGATGTAATTCATTGAATCTTCAGCAACCCATCTCACAGATGGGGCAACCAAGGCACTGGTAGTAAGTGACCAGCCACACGAGCCAGATGCTTGGGGCTCTCAACATGCCCCTGGCCCATCGGCTCCCCAAAATCCAATCCAATCACTTCTCAGCATAAACTTCATCGTTGGCCTCCCTTCGCACAGATGATAAAACCCAAACCCCTCACCAGCTCTGGGGGATCTGGCTGGCACCTTCCTCTCCCTCACCTACCCCCTTGGGACATACCCGCCTGCTCCGTCCAGCCCCAGGGCCTTTGCACTGCCTCTTCTACCTGCCTGGGGGGACTACACTCCCGCTGCTGCACAGTCCCCGATGCTTCCCTCAACTGTTAGGTCCTGCCCTGATCTCCCTGGCTAAAGTCCCCCCTTACTTCCTCTCCCATCACCCTGTTTGCCATCTTCACAGCATTTTTTAAAGTACATGACTGCACTGACTTAATGATGACCACACTGAAATTAAAATTACAGAAGTGATTAGGATTTCAGAGGCAAACTATGAAAAAAAATTAAAGTTCTAAGAAGAAATCAGTTCAAATAACTTGCTTACAAATACATTTTTCTAACATCAAGCTGACCACTTATAACAGGAAAAATCTTAAAATTATTTACCTCTATGTTTTACACTTAAACATCTGTTCATCTGTGACTTAGATTTGGAACCAATTTCACTAGGCGGTTACTTACATAGCCAAAATGTCCTCTAGGAGACCAGAGCCATCCTCCGAGGAAGATTATGGGATATAAAAATAGGGCGTTGGTTCAGTAAGCTTAGAGTTGTATTCTACTTGTTTGCTAGTATCATTTGTAGGGATACCTTCTTCCTTTGCTGTTTGGACTCTATGGCTGTTTTTATAGCCTGAAATCATCCACATTATTCGGCTTAAAACATCACTCATTTTTAGTTTAGTGAAAAAACTTATGTAAAAGTTTCAGTGTAATAATATTGCTATCAAAATTGTTATGCTGAAAGGAAAAATAAAACTAGGTATATTAAAGCATAAAGAACTTAAGATAGCTATGTGACCCCAGTATTTTTTATTAGCTGACGTTTTCTTATTCACTTATTAACTCACTTGTTTTCTGTTTCCCCTGCTAGATAAAACTTAATGAAAGTATGGGTAACTTTGTCTTGTTCACAGCTGAATCCCCAGGTCCCTAGAACAGGGCCTGGCACATAGTAAGTGTAGTAAGTGTGTATTGAACGAGCGAATGTTCCCAGCAGGTTTGCCCAGATGAGAACACCTCACCCCCATCGCCTAAACCAGCTGTGACAGGCCCGAAAGGCCCCCTTGTCCTCACCTGACACCCATCTGGGCCTCCCCCACTCCCAGCAGTTGTCCCCACGATGAGGCAGGTCCCAGGAAGCTTATAAAGACTACGGTGGCCCGATTGGAAAATAAACCGTGTAAAGTTGAGACGGATTTGGTACCTGAGCAGCGAACACGCTCTAAGGCCAGACAAAAGCACAGGCCACATGGGACACAGAAAGCCTAGCACTACACCAGTGCTCCCAGTACAGGACACTCCGCAGCCCCTGCCAGCCACAGGCTGAGTGACGGCCGGCAATACAGGTGACGCATCCTCGGCAGGTGCTCTCGAGCCCAAATGGGCCGAGGACCTTGCTGTCAACACGGGATTTTCCAGGTTCCTCCATCAGAGACTCGGGGGTGGGTGGCCGTGTTGGTCACCAGAGCCTAGACTAGTCACTCGAGTCCAGAAACTACAACAGAAGGGACCTCTGCAACAACTAGTCCAGAGCCAGGGAGTTTAAAACCATCGGGAGGTTTGCATGCCTCCAGGGATGGGGAGCTCACTGTTGCACGTACACCCTGCAGTTCCACCCCAAGGAAGCTCAGACAATCAGACCAAACTGGACTGACTGCCCACTGGACCAGCTAAGCACCGCCCTCCTGAGGTCACACAAAAATGAACCTTGAATTATACCCCAATAAAGATGTTAAAAAAAAAAAAAAAATGAACCTTGGGGTCTTCCCTGGTGGCGCAGTGGTTAAGAGTCCGCCTGCCGATGCAGGGGACACGGTTTCGTGCCCTGGTCCGGGAAGATCCCACATGCCGCGGAGCGGCTGGGCCCCGTGAGCCATGGCCGCTGAGCCTGCGTGTCCGGAGCCTGTGCTCCACAGCGGGAGAGGCCACGGCAGTGAGAGGCCCAGGTACCGCAAAAAAAAAAAAAAAAAAAGGAACCTTGAACAGTTCAATGATTGTGATCCCAAAGGGTATCCTCTAAGCTAACAGTCCCGGAGTCCTCGCAGCCACACGTTCCTCAAGGGCAGGACCCCTTTTACCTTCTGGGCTCCTGGTTAACAACATGAGGTAATATCCCCTCCTCAGCCGAGGAGGCTATGCTCCCACTAATGCGTCCCGAGAAAAAAGCCCGCCCCCTCCGGCAGCCACGCCTCCAGTACCTGGCTCCCAGCTTAAACACACAAAGCCACTGGTCCCCAGCACGGTCCGGCTGTCCCTGCTCTGCCAGCTCAGCCCACACCAACTGTGGGGGGCAGTTCACTGATATCTTTTCGCTTCTAGCATCCATCTGGGAAAAGGCCCCGTCACTGGGATACGTCATATCGGCCCCTCCAAAGCCTCTGGGTCTGGATCAGTGCTCCCAGCTGCTCCACACTGGGCTGTGCCACAGATGGACACCCTGTGCAGACCATCGGGCAGTCCCGAATGTGCTTACATCAGAGGCCACACCACGGGCCCCTGCTTGCTCCATGGCCGCCCCCGCCCGGCCACTTGCTCCTCCTCTAACAGCCCCCCTCCTCTACCTCTCCAGAGCTGTGCGTGCGGCTGGCCCGCCCTCCCCAAGCCCAGGTCTGTTCCCAGAGCTTCACGGGGCCACGCCCTCTGCCCCTCCCCTGGCCTCACAGGCCTCTCCATCCTAGGCCCGGAACTCTTGCCCAGGTTGCCCCCTTCCATCCCCTCCTCCAGCACCTGGCCCTGGCTGGGAGCCCGCTGGGAACTGAGAACCCACATCCCACCCTAGGCCCCCACCCCGCTGTGCATCTGCACGGCTGCCCACGGGTACTCACATTTTGATGTTCTCATGATACTGCCTGGTGTCGGAGGGCTGGTTGTACAATGGCTGCAAGGAAAGAGACAGGGAGGCGCGTCGGAGCCGGGCCTGGGCTGTGGGCAGCCGGTGCGAGCTGGGCCGGCTACTACCCCACTGCAGAGCCCTGGGGCCCCTCAGCCGCAGCGCCCCAGGCCCTGGCACCAGGGAGCCATCCACTGGTGTGGGAACCAGCTGCTGGCAGGCGTGAAACGGAACACGGGGACCCAGCCCTCAGCCCCGGCGAGGAACAGGCTGTAACGCTCTGGGCACAGCTGTGGGTACCAGGAGCCCTCACCGCAGTGGCTGCCGTGACTGCTCTGCAGGGCACGGGGCAGGGCTGGCCTGAGCGCCCAGGGACAAGCACACACATCCCAGGGAAGCTGAGATCAGCAATGGTCTTGAACGGGGAAGACTGCCAAAGCACCGTGAGATGCCCCGTCACCGCCGCTGACCGGCAGAAGATAAAACAGCCAGAGTGCCAGGGGTTGGTGAAGACGTGAGGACACTGGAAGGCGTGCACATGGCCGATAGAAACGTACGCAGGTACACGTGTCCCGGAGATGTGAAAGGATGAAGATGCGCGTGCCCTACGACCCCCTTCCCCTACCGCGGAAGCCCTGGAAGCGGTCGGGCACTGTGTCCCGCCAGGAGATGGACGCCAGAATGCCCGGACCGCGTTGTTCATGACAGCAACGCATTAGAAGCAAGTTAAGTGTCCACCTCCAGAAAGAGGAAGAAATAAGTTAGGACGCGTTTACACCTCGAAGACTGCACAGCAGTGAGAAATGAATGAACTGGGTGCACACACAGCAACAAATCCGCAAATGGAAAGGAGGAAGTTGCTGCAGCATCTGCGATGGGGCAAGAGCTGAGCTCGATGTGTGTTATCTCCCGGCTGGATGGCAGCGTTGCAGTTAGGGGCTGACCCCCGGGTTCGCATCCCGGCTCTGCCACTTTCCAGCTGTGTGTCTCTGGGTGAGCTACTCAAGCCATCTGTGCCCCAGGTTTTCATCTGTAAATGGGGTTAGACTCAGAGAGTCGTTGTGAAGATCAAAGGAGGTAATGTGTGCAAGCCCTCAGCCCAGCGCCTGGCAGACTGAGAGGTCCAAGAAGTCTCAGGGTCAGTATCACCATCAGGGTGCAGTGACTGCATTCGTGGAAGCAATTTTTCCTGCCCCTCCCCCCGTCCCCACTCACGCCCTGGCTTTGGCCAATGGGACAGATGCAAACTTCATGAAAGTAGATGAGGCGTTTCTGCTCTTTCTTCCTCTCTTGTTTACCTGCCCCCTCCAACGCCCGTCAAGAGACCAAGTGTAGCCTGGCAGAGAGCTGCATGGAGGACAGCAGCACCATCCCAGCAAAACCGTGAGCCGCCAGCTGACCTCCCAGCTGCCCACGGATGTGAGTGAGCTGAGCCCAGTCGAGAGAAATTACTCAGCTGACTTCTACACTCGCGGAAAACAGCAAAATGTTGTTGTTTCAAACCACTATGTTTGGGGCTGAATTGTTACACAGCAGTCGCTGACTGATACAATTACCATCCCCATTTTACAGGTGAGAAAATCTAGTCCCTGAGAAGTTAAAACATTTGCCTCTGGCTGGTAAGAGATGAGGCATCCCGCCTCTCAGCTCCAGCCCTGGAGGAAGGGGTTTGCCCTTTCTCTGCTTGCTCCCTTCTCTGCATGTCCCCCTCTTTATGTCTCTGTGTGTCTCTTTTTGTGTTGCCCTCTCTTCCCTTCCCTCTTCCCTCCTTCCCCCTCTCTGTCTCACACACCCACACAGGTAGCAGGAGCCTCCCAGACAGCCATGGATGACTGTGGTACAAAAACCAGGTACAGAGTGTGACGGGTCAGGCTGGGCAGGTGAAGATGGAGACGTGGTGTCCTGAAGCCTCAGGGCAGGGCCCCGGGGTGAGGGAAGAGGGCACATCAGGCCCCACCCTTGAACTTCTCCCTGATCATGGACCTGAATACACCTCCTGACATCATCCCAGCCGATGGGGACCACCCACAAGCAGCATGGCCACAGGGCCAACCTGCGGTGTCCCCAGGGACAGGCCTCCTGCTCTCTGTGGACAGGGCAGGGTCCTCAAGGAGGGGCCTCTGCTGCCCTGCGAATCACAGGCAGCCTTGGCTAAGGAAAACGGCGCCTCTCTCCCAGTGTCCCCCAGGTTCCCTCCGTGACAGTTCACCATCACTCAGGCAATTGCAGGCCCCAAGGCCAGCTGCTCCACCTGGGATGGAGATGTCGCCTCACGGCTAGCACAGGCCATGTCCCGCCACACTGGGTCAGCTGCCCTTCCAAGGTGCTTGGCTCAAAATGGGGAGGTTTCCCCACCCCCACTCTGGGTGTCTGGACAGGAAGGCAACAGGAGAGACCACCGTCAGACTCACTGCAAAACTTCCCAACCAGGGAGGGGCAAGACGTTACTGCACATGGTGGAGAGCCCACATCTCAGGACAGCAAGGAGCCCCACAGAGATGCCTGTGCTGAATGCCAGGGCATCAAATGCCCACGTTTAACCCCAGGTGACTCTGCGCCCGGTCCTTTACGCTCCTCACAAGCCAATAAAACACAGGCCGGGCGGGAATGAGTGTGGCTTAAAGGCTCGGTTTCCAGGAACAGATGCGCCCCAATTTCACCAGCCGTGTGACCTCGGACACATGCCTTCAGCACTCCAGGACTCGGTCTTCTCATATGGAAAATGGGTGTAGAGCAAATAGGACCTACCTCACTGGGCTTTCGAGTAGCCCAGGGAATGTCACACTTGGTGACTCAGCTGCTTTTTTTTGCTTTTAAAGATGGCAAAGTCTCCACGGTCTAAGGAGGCCAGGAGGGGCTGAAGGACCACACAGAGAGACCCCGAGTGCCAGTGATGGGCGGGGGGCGGGGGGTGGGGCCAGAAAAGGGGAGACTGGCTTCTGGGAGGGCAGCGGGTCCCAGCCCGCCTCTGACCCGCCAAACTCGCAGGGGAAGGAATCCCTTTCACCCTCCCGCCCCGCTGGGTAAGAGGAGGACACAGCACCGTGCCCCTCCGGTGGCCTTTGGCAAAAGGCCAGGGAGAGGTCAGAGAACACTGTGGGGTGCGCTGCCTCTGACCACAGGGGCTGTCCCCCAAGGAGGCACTCGCTGGGCATCCTTCGAGGTACACTGAGACCTGGGCGGGAAGGGAAGCCTCTGGGCCCAGGGCAGCCTCCGCTGGCTGTCTGTTGCCATGGTGACGGGCTGCCGCCTTCGCCTCGGAAGACGTGTGAGTGGGTCGGGGGTGAGGAAGGATCATGACACCTCCTTGGCTGGTGCACTGCTGAGGGGAGGGCGGGGCCACAGGGCGTCCCCCCTAACGCCCCTCCTCGCCACCTGCAGGCGGGGGAACACACAAGGCCAGGCAAGGCCTCCTTCTGTCCCAGGAGGCATGTCCCCAGTCAGCGGCCACGCGGCCACCTTGGCCTTCACACCCACAGCAGCTTTCTCTGCCTCCTCCCAGGTTTCCAGCCCCCGCCAAGGGGACGCGAGACCTATGAGGGAAAGTCCCTGCCGCGGACCCCAGAGGAGCGAGGCTGGGGGGCCTACGGTACCTGCAGGAAGGCCCGCCCCCTCCATGCCTCCATTTCCTCCTCTAGAAATGGGGGTGCAGCCAACTAATCGGAGGGAGAAGGAGCACAAAGGGGAGGATGTGCGAGACTGTAGGGCCCCAGACAGAAGTGACTAAGGAAGAGAAGCTGGGTCTCGGGGAGAAGGAAGGAGGGTCCCCTCCAGACCTGACGGCAGGCGGCCGGCGGGTGGCCCAGAAGAACCAGGCGGACGAGCTGCTAGAAACGGAGTGTCTGCGCTGGCCCTCAGCCCTCTGGTGACACGGCTTCTTAAAATAACACCTCTGAACAGGAAGGAAACCAGTACTCAAAGCTGCAGGGCGAGGAGGCGGGGGAATGGGGCTGCCCACACCCTCCCCCCGCTGCCCGCTAGGGGCCAGGCCTGGTCCCCAGGGCGCAGAGCCCTGCCTGGAGCCGCCCACGCCGTTCACCATCTTCCTCTCCCACGTGGGCTTCTCCCGGGCCCAGGCCTCCCCACCAGGGAGGTCACAGAGCGCTCAACACTGTCTTCCTCGGCTGACTGTACCCTGGGCTGCAGATGGGAGACACCTCCAGGGAATTGGATTCCCCGGGGTGCAGCCCAGGGACCCGAGACCCGGGGCGAGCAGCCCCGGGCCCTTCCTCCCGGCCTGAGCTCGGACTCCTGGGGGGCCCGAAGCAGGCCCCGCTGAGGGTGCGCCTCAGAGCTGCCTCTGCTTGGAGGACGCCTCTGGTCACTCGGGCCTTGTGGGAACCAAGACAGAGGGCAGACCAGGGCAGAAGCGGTCAGCCACAACCCCATGGGCTCAGCACACCTCCCCGCTTCATCTCGTGCTGTGTGACCCTGGGCAAGGCCCTGCCCTCTCTGAGCCTCACCTAGAAAATGGATGGCGACGCTTCCACAAGCCTGACACACAGCAGGTGCCCTGGCAACGTGAGGCCCTTCTCCAGCCCCACGGAAGGCCACCAAGGCAAGAGCCCACCGCCTTCTAGAGCTCCTAGAGCACTCCGGCGACAGCCACGCCGCCCCCCCAGACCTCGGCCTCCTGCGCCACCAGCCTTGAGGAAGCCTCTACTGTGAGACCACCAAGCAGAGGACAGCCTCGTCACCCCCAAAGACCCAGGAAAGAATCACTGAAGTTGTGAGCCCGGCAGATGCCCTGCTGTTCTCAGCGGCTCCCTTCACACTCCAGCCCCCTACCCAGGAGCCTCCAGGACTAATTAGGTCAGGAAAGGGGAGAGGGAGAGCCTCCAGGTCTGGAAATGGCTGGGCGACGCCTCTAGTCCTGCCAGCCCCATTGGCAAGAAAGGGAAACCGAGGTGAACAGCAGCTTACTGGTGGGAATGGAAACCAGTGGAGCGACTCTGGAAAACCGTCTGGTAATTAATTCCTCAAGAGAGTAAACACAGAATGAACACGGTCCAGCAGGTCCAGGCCGAGGTATCTACCCAAGAGAAAGGGCAACACACATCCACATGGAGACCTGTACGTTACTGTTCACAGCCACTTCCTTTATAATGTCCGAAAGCTAAACCAACCTAACGCCCACCAATGAATAAATGGATAGACTAAACGTGGTCCATCCGTACAATGGAATACAATTCAGCCATAAAAAGGAATGAAACACCAACACAGGCTACCTCATGGATGAACCTTAAGAGCAGGATGCTGAGTGACAGAAACCAGACACAACAGGCCACGTATTGTATGATTCCACTGATACGAAATGTCCAGAAGAGGGAAACCCATAGAGACAGAAAGCAGACTAGTGGTTGGTTGGGAGGGAGGGGGAGGAAGGGGGGTGGGGGGGAGGGGGGGATGGGAGATAAGGAGGTGATAGTTCAGGGAACAAAGTTCTTTTTGAGATGGTGAAATGTTCTCAGATCGATCATGGAGATGGCCGTGCACATCTGTGAATGTGCGAAAGCCCACTACCTTGTACTCTTTAAATGGGTGAATTGTACGGCATGTGGATCACATCTCAATAACGCTGCTTACGTTTTTCTAAAAAGAGGCTGCTAGAGACATCCCAGAAAGCACGCCCAAAGCGGAGCCAGGCCGCAGGCTGGGAGCCTGCCACCCACCCCAGGAGAGGCCCTGGGCCCGCCCCTGAGCCGGAGGAGCCCCCCACTCCCTGTCTGGCTCTGCCCCCTGAGAGGACCTGGGAGCGGTAAGAGGCCAGCTGCTCACAGTTTCTCAGTGGCCTAAGCGCACGGACCCCAGGTTGAGGGGCAGCTGTCACTGCAGAAGAAACTCCGGAGCAAAGAGCTCTTCCCTCCTAAGGGTCCACGCCACTGAATGCTCACCACAGGCCAAGAGGTGCGTCAGTGAGCCTTTTCCCCGCACCAACTCAGCACTCCCCCATCAAGATCCTCGGCTTCCCCATTTCACAGATGAGAAAACCGAGTCCCTTTCCCAAGGCCACTCGGCAAACACACGGTGAAGCCAAGTTTAAAATTAGGCTCCAAACGCGTCCGATGTTTTTCTGCCCCACAGCCTGCACACGCGCACACGCGCACACGCGCACACGCACGGGGATCCCTCGCATCCACCCTGTGTGCATGTCCCCACGCGCTGCCCCCCGTGGCTCTGCACCCACCCGCTCGGCGGGACAGTGACGGTCCCAGGCAGGTGGGCACTCTGGCCATTTCTCCCAGGACTCCGAGGCCACCAGCCGGGAGTTTCGGTGCTCCCTTGTTTCCTATCTCTGGTGACACATAGGGTGATGGGTGCCTGAGAGAGAAAAGGCCTGTCTGCTTCCCGGCTCTGCTGCTGACATGGCATCTTCCCATCAGTCAAATGATACTGACAACAGTAACAATAACAACAGCAAGAACTAACGCTCAGCACTTACTCTCCGTCAGGCTTTCCAAAACTCAGTGTGGTTAATCTTCACTGCAGCCCAGTGGGATGTGTGTTATTATTAGTCCCAGTTTACAGATGACGAAACTGAGGCACAGAGAGGTTAAGACACCTGCTATGAAGTAGCAGACCTGAGAGCTGAACTCAGAGGACCGGGCCCAGAGCACGGGCTTTCCACGATAAACTGGGCCAAACGGGTTGGACTCCAGCTGGTGAATCCTGCAGCCCGACTGGCTGGGCTTGGGAGCGTAGCTGGAGCGCCGACGCACCCCTTCTCACCCCCGGTGCGGCCTGCCCGTCGCTACCTGCCCGCCCCTCTCATCCGAAGGGTGGATCTCCTGCCCCCTTCCGAGGACAGGGCAGGGCTTGGCAACAGACGACTTCTCCTTCCCTTCACCCCCACCTGCCCCCCTGCCCACCCCCTCCCAGAGCGCCCCACCCTGTTCCCCAGCTCACCAGCTCCACCTGGGGCCCCAGGCCTTCCAGAATCCGATGTGCAGCCTCGGCCTTCTTCTGCAGGGTGACGGAGAAGAGGAGGAATTAAAAAAAAAAAAACACCAGCACACACACACACACACACACACACACACACACACACACACACAGAACAGCAGGCAGCTGCCCAGCCCAGCATGCCCGTCCAGGCCCAGGGGCGGAGACGGGGCCGGAGACGGGGCTCGGGGAAGGGTCCCCCTACAAGCCCTCCCGGGGCTGGAGACAAACACAGAGGGCCTCAGCATCCCCGCAGTGGCCCTGGCAAACCCGCCAAGTTTCGGTTCGAACAAACGCACCCTGTTCTCTGGCGCCGGGCCCCTGAAGCCCCCAGCCTGACGCCCCCCAGGGCCTGGGGCGGGCACAGCTCCCGCCAGGCCCGAGATGCCTTCCTGCGCCTTGGAAGCCGGCTGGGTGTCTACAATTACCTCCGCAGTCAGGGGGCAGGAGGAGGGGGAGGGAGGACGAGATAGAGGCGCTGGGAGATACCCTTTCTAGGATTCTTGTATTTCACAATCATGTGACTATTTCTGAGCTGCCCTGGGGCCTCCCCGCCTCCCCACTCACAACCCGGACTTATTAGGAAAACAGGAACATATGGCAGAAAGGGCTTAGCGGCTGCGAATCCAACAGGCCGGACCCCCAGGGCCCCTGGCCGTGAAGGCGGACATTGTGTCTGGTCCAGGCCCCCAGGCAGGGACCACAGGGCCCGCTCGGCCGGCCAGACTGGGGACGGGGTGGGCAGAGAGCTATGGAAGGTGATGACTTCAGGGCGGGTCTCTGTCAGATGGAAAGCGGGGTGCCCACGGCGCACACGTGGGAGACCTGAGCCCCTCCTGCGACCCAGGAAAGGCTGGGTGCTCCTGACTCAGCCAAACTCAGGAAGACCATCCAGGACTCAGCGCGGGCTGGCAGGACAAGCCAGGCAAGACACCATCAACAGGTCGAAACCGTCTCTCAATGATCCCCGAATCCAGACCCACTAAACGCAGGTGACCCAGAGCCCTGCTTACAACAGAATTCGAGGCCCAGGCTTCGGGTGTCGTAGCAGGGAGGAGCGGTGCTGGCAACAGGCCAGCCTCACCCTCTCCCCCAGCCCCCATGACAGAGGGTAGGTATGTAGGTGGGCTCAAGCTGGCGCCTAGAACTAGCTCCGCCTAGAGCCCTGGGCCCAGCCCACCCAAGAGCAAGCCATGATCTCGGCCCCCTTTGTGCAAGCCAAAACCCTGAGGGCAGCAGCCTCAGAGCGTGGCTGGGGGCCGGGAGAGCAGGGGGCAAATTATTACTGTAACGATGGCCATTTTATTGAGAACCTACTATGAGCCAAGCACTGAGCACACGGCACGCGTTATTAATACTTGAATCACACATAACACGAATTCAGGCAGATTTAAGGAGTATCCCCATTTTACAGCTGATGGAACTGAGGCACAGAAAGATGATGTAAGGAAAAGTCCTTTTTCTGATCTCCAAGCTCCAAGAGGGGAGAAAGATATGGGCTGGTCCCATCCAGGGCCTCCGCTAGGCATGGGTCCAGCGTCTTCTATTGGGGGAGGGGGTGTGCGGAGTGGGAGAGATTCCAGCCTGGCCACACCTCAAAGCCAGAAAGTGTCAGCCATGGGGTATCAAAGATGGAAGAATTCCCGAGCTGGACCAAGTGAAGGACTAGGTATAGGGCGAGGAGGGAACAGGGTAGCTTCCCAAACATTTGAGCACTCACTCTGTATTAAGCACCAGGGCATGAAACAAAATGAATGATATCGGCCTCTGCCTACAATGAACCCAGTCTAGTGGGCAGTTGGTCATGAGCAGTGACGGCAGATTAATATGCTCAGGCAGGAAACGAACGTGTGGTATACGGGGGAGGCATTAAGCGGGTCAGAGTCACTCTCTCCAGAAAGGTAACAGGAGGGATACACAGCTGGGTTTTGAAGGATCAACAGGAGTTTGTGTGCACTCATGAGGCTCTGTCAGGAACAGCAGCAACTGCCCATCTAGATAAAGGAATGATGCCAAACACAGGAAGGGCAGGGCTGGAGCAACTGGGCCACTGGAAACTGCCGCATCACACGACTGGGCCTGGGTCTCAGATCTGGGACCCGTATAGGGCCTCTAGAAGCCTGTGTGTGTCGTATGAACCAGAGTGCATTCCATCTTCAACCACATCTTCACTGTCTCAGGAACACAGGCACCTGGGGAGGGGGCTTCCTGTAGCCCCTGGAGAAGAGACCAGGGAGGAGCCCCTTCCTTACCTGCCAAAGCCACGGGGAGCTCAGGCGGCGAGGTGTACCCTGAGCCACCAACTCTCCGTCATACACCTGGCGTGAGAGTTCCTTTGCTCCCTAACGGACCCTCCCCCAGGCTCTGCTCTTAAGCCCTGAGCGGCCCTGGGGCCTTTTAACACAACTCAGTTTCCAAAAGGCTGCACACCTACGATTCACCCAGAAGAAACCTGCCACAGAACAGTCCTAAAGATGCCGCAACACTGGAACACGGGGCAGCGGGGCGGCCAAGAGCAAGACTACACGGCCAGCCAGCCTGGGCTCTGACCCACTTGCCAACTGCGTGGTCTTGGGCAAGTCCCTTCACCACCCCTGAGCCTCAGCTTCCTCATCTACGAAACGGGGACGACATCAGCACCGCCCTATGCAGCTACTAAGAGAATTAAATGAGCTGACACACGTACCGCGCGAACTTCAGGATCTGACACGCGGTGGGAGCTGGGTAAGGGCCGGCTGTTATGATTATTGCTGTCAACAATAACGACAAGGTCACGGCTCACACCAGGTGACCCCCTACACGTGCCGGGGCTGGATCCGCTAGAAGCCCCACCTGTGTGGATTCCTGCAGGAACCCTCTGCGGAAGGTTCTAGCATCAGCCCCATTTGCACACAAGGAAGCTGAGACTGGGGTCACACAGCCGACCCAAAGCGTGCAGCTCAAGTGGCAGCTAAAGGCTGGGACAGGCAGGCCCTGAACCGGCACCCCACCTCTTCACGTCTTCGCGGGGACACTTCTTCCACCTCGTGCTACCACACTCCCGCTCCCGCCTTCACGGGTCCAGCTTGTATGGGTGTGGGGTGGGTACGAAATCTGCTGTCAGCTCCCGGGGAGCTGGGGGGATGTCCTGCCTCCCGGGCCCCTCCCCCAGACAGGCAGGCCTTTCGAGAAACACACATCTGTCCAGCAGGGGCCCGCGTCTGGGAGTCCACTCTGCTCTAACCCTCGGCAAGTCGCTTCACCCGCCTGGACCTTAGTCTCCCCATCCGCGCGACAGCCGCGCTCACCCCGGGTACCAAACTCCCAGGACCTTTTCAAGGAAGTTCTACGAGGAACAAAGTGTATGCTGTCGCTTCTGTTTTAAGGTCCCTCTGCAAATGGAGGGGAGGCTCCCCCCAACACCCTGGAATGGAGCACCGCCACAGATTCAGACCCACACTAGGAACTCCCTCCCACCCGCTCGGCTGACGGCTTCTCGCCACCACGAGAACCAAAGCCAAACTCTTGGCCAAGGCCCACCGGGTCTCCCACAGCGCCTAGCCTTTGGGAAGTCACTGCCTGAGGTCACCCTGCTCAGCTGCAGGGGACAAACCAGGAGCACAAGCCAACAGGACGGGACAAACCGCCGCCCCTGGCTTCGACCCGCCGCCAGGGCTCTTGCCTGACACTGGGGGCTCGGGCTGGGGTCTCACAGGGAGACGGCACTCCTCCTGCTGGGGACCCCAGGGTCCGAGCGGCCTGGCCTCCCGGGGGCCAGAGCACCTGGGGCACGAAAGACCTCAGTCACCTGTGCAGACAGGTGCACACGAGCCCCGTGGACCCACATGACCAAATACTACGTCTACATCTATAAAAGCACAAACATATACACACGTGTGTCACACCAGACGACTCACACACACACGCCTTCACACATGCATGCGCACAGCATGCACAAATACACTGTGTACCCAAGCAGACACGTGCATGTGCAAAAGTATAAACACAGTCACACACGTGCCCCACGCGAGCCACTTTGCGTACACGTGCGCACAGCCACTCACGTGCCTCTACACGTGCCACAGAGCTAACGAGTTACCCACAAACGCCCGGGTGTATCCACGCACACATAACCACAGCTGCGCCCACACGTGCCGACCCAAACACACGTGTGTCCACATATATATGTGCGTGGATGCACAAATGCACGGAAGTCACGGGCTCTACCGGGGCTGAGCCACGCACACCATTTGCACACATGTGAGCACAGCTTTCCACAGTTACACACGAACCCACACACATGCGCACGTGTACCCCCCACCACACACACACACACACACACACACACACACACACTATCCCAGCTCCTGATGAGCAGGGCGGCCGGACCTCACGCTGACCAGCCCCCTGGCCGGCGCCCCGCCCCTTGGAGCCCCCATTCTAGCCCGTCAGCTCCAGCCTGAGCTCCCGGCCTCACCCTCCTCTACTGCAGAGTGAAGGCAGCACCCGCCTACCCAGGAAGCCAGGAGCCCAGCCCCCATCTCCCGCTAGGCCCCCGCTGCCCAGCCCTCCACACCGCGTCCAGGTGCCAAGCGCTACAGCATTTCGGGGAGCAGTTACCCCCGAGGCCCGGCGTCCTCGTCTGTACCAGCAGCCGGAAGACCCCTTCCAGAGCCCTCCCGGGTGTGTGACGGAGCCTGAGTGCGTGAGGCGGAATTCGTGGACTCCTGTTCACAAGTCCGTTAGGACGACGCTCCCTGTAGGCGGAGGAATTTGGAGGAAGCCCTGGAAGCCAGAAGCAGTTAGGACGGCCAGACGCAGAGGCAGAGGCAGAGGCAAGGGCCCGGCTCGGCACGGGGCCTGAGCCGCTGCTCTGAAAGCCCCGAATCACGACTCGGGTGGAAGGGAGTCTGAAGCTGAGAATCAGGGTGCCTGGACCCCCAGAATGCTCTACAAAATGCTTCACCGTCTTGGTCATTACCAAGAGAATTGCTCGTCTCTGTCCTGCTTAGTCATAATCACACTGGATAAAAAACTTTACTAGTAAGATGCTTAAAATCGAAGACCAAAGGGGACCTGGGTCCTACTCTCTGATTTCCTTCTCGCCCTCAGCCATCAGGGGGCCTCCAGGAGTTCTGCTTCCTCGCCATCTTCGGACAGGCCACAGTCCTCTCCACTGCAAATATCCTTCTACCTTTTCCCAACAGAGCCCATCGTGCAGACCTAGCTCAAGCCTCCCCCAGGACGTCTACCTGGATTGCCCACTGCCCTAAATTCCTAGAGCACCAGCGCTGTACCAGTCGTCCCTTATTTACACATCCTTCGCCAGCGCTGACGAATGCTGCTTGTGTTTGTTTTACCCAAACTCAAAGTGTGAGCATCCTCCCAGACCCACCAGACCTCCACCTCCCACCCCCGACACACTCCCTTTGAAGATCAATGGAGACCCTGTCTCCTCTGTGAGCCTTCGCCTGAGCTGTGACCCCCGCGCCCGAATGCCCTCCTCGGGGCGACGGCCCACCCACTGCTTCCAAGAGGCCTTTCCCAGTCCTGGCCCTGCAGCGCCCGTTCCTGCCCCTCGGGGCCTAGAAGAACCCTGTTTCCTGTTCTGCCATCTGTGTGCACCTGCCCGGCCCCGCCACGCAGCCACCCCCCCTCCCCACCCTATGCGCGCTGACGCCTCGTCCTCGTGCCCCGAAGGGATGATGAGCCAGAGCCCAGTCTGCAGAACAGCCACGCAGGCCCTGCCTGGCGGGAAGCTGCGTTTTCCAGCCGGTGGGGCATTTAGAGACAGACCCTTGTGTCCGCCTCTCAGAGGAACCAGCAGGAAAGGAAGGAGGATTAAAATTTAATCCGATTGATCCCCCAAGGGGCAGTAAGTCCTGGCTGTTCCTGCCCAAGGCATCTGAGGGGCTCCTGCCCACTCGGCTTCCGGCCCCCGAGGCTCAGCCCAGGCAGGGGGACCCCCGCCAACCTTCACTGGGGGCAGAGGCCAGTCCCCACAGCCCCCAAACCAGAGGACTCTTCCGGAGGAAGAGTCTCCCTACCCTCTGCCATTCATTCATTTGTTCAGCAGACATTTAGTAAGCACCTACTGTGTGCCAGGCACTGTTCTAGGTGCTAGAGATATAGCTGGGAGAGAAAGACAGATATCCCAGAGCCTCTGTTCACAATAAACACAATAAACAAGAAAATATGAATTAGGTCCAGTGGGAACAAGGGCAAAGGACAAAATTAAAGCCAGGGAGAGGAGGCGTTGACGGTTTTCAGGATTAAACAGAGGGTCAAAATGGGCCTTGGCTGAAAAGGGGACATTTGAAGAAACAGCTGAAAGAGTGAGAGAGTGAGCCCAGTGGGAAAAAGGAGCTGCGGGCAGAGGGTGAAGCCAGTGCAAAGACCCTGAGGCAAGAGCACGCCTGCATAGTCAGGAAACACAAGGGTCAACGGGGCTGGGGCAAAGTGAGGCAGAGATGAAAGGAAAGAAAGGGGGATCGGGACAAGGAGGGGCAACTTCCTCAGGCCCTCGTTGTGCGTGCATGTGGTGGCTTGAGTGTGATTCCGTCTCCCCCCATCAGAAAGCCAACGTGAGTGGGCTGGGGCCGAGGTCACCACTGCACCCCCAGTGCCTGGAACAGTGGCAGGCCCAGAGCAGATGTTCAGTTACACGGCTGCTGAATGAATGAATGAATGAATGGACAGGCCCTGCGCACCTGAAGTTACCAGGCAGAGGCCTGGTCTCAGAATCCCAGGAACCAGGGTTGGAGCCCTAGCCCGACACTCACTAGTTGAAAGGCCGCGGGGAAATTAACCAGGGCTTCTATTTCCTCATCTGAAAATATGGAGTAGGGGTGCTGACCCCCACTTACTGTCAGAACCCCATCAGGATGAAATCAGCATAAACGGGCATAAAGCCCCCAGCCTGAGGCGCTGGCGGGGAGAGAGGACAATGCCTGTGCTCTGGGACCCCAACTTGGGAAGCACCAGCCCAGGGTCGGGAGCACAGGCTGCACAGGCCCCGCCAGCCTCCGCTCCACTGCCCCTGACCTCCTCTTGGGACAAGCGCCCCCCTCCTCTATCTATTCCCTGGGGCAGGGCGGGGAGGGGGCTGACTCCACCACCAGACTCCAGAGGTTGGCCTAAGATCCAGCCCTGACCAATCAGCATACTCAAATCCACTGGCCTCCACTGGCTGAGAAGTGGGCTTGTGACTCCAGCCAGCCAATGAGAGCCAACCCTGGGACTGTTGCTGAGACGTCTGGGAAGAGTCTCCCACCTGGCCTGGGAGTGGCCAGTGGGCCTAGAGCTGCGGGCAGTCATTTCTCCATGTCCTGGGAAACCCCGCCTGGGGATGACACTGGAGAGAGAGAGCAGAGGTGGGGGCAGAGCGCTCCCAAACATCTTTGTCTGAGCACCTGAGTCCACACATACTTGAAGTAAACTAACACCAACTTTCATCGCGAGACTCAATAACCCCTCTTTAAGCCTCAACCAGTCTGAGCTGAGTTTTTGCCTCTTGTACCCAAGAATCCTGACTTCCTGGACCCTTCCTGGCACAGCACTTCACAGTGTACAAAGCCCTTCCAGTCACCGTCTCAGCCACATCAACTCTGTGGCCTCAAGACTGTGGCCAGGGGGACTTCCCTGGTGGCGCAGTGGACAAGAGTCCGCCTGCCAGCGCAGGGGACATGGGTTCGAGCCCTGGTCCGGGAAGGTCCCACATGCCGCGGAGCAACTAAGCCCATGCGCCACAACTACTGAGCCCGCGCTGTAGAGCTCGTGAGCCACAACTACTGAGCCCGCGCGCCACAACTACTGAAGCCCGGGCGCCTAGAGCCCATGTTCCGCAACAAGAGAAGCCACCACAATGAGAAGCCCGCGCACCACAATGAAGGGTAGCCACAGTTCACCGCAACTAGAGAAAGCCCGCGGGCAGCAACGAAGACCAACGCAGCCAAAAATGAAATAAATAAATGTATTTAAAATAAAGAAAAAAAAAAGACCGTGGCCAGGACCCGGGACGATGGAAGGCCTGGAAGTGAAATAAACCACCCAGCTCATGAGGGCACGGGCTGGACTGGAATCCAGGCCCACCCACCACCCTCCCTCACACAGAGCTGCAGAAAATCAGGGCAGGAGGAAGCAGGAATTCTGGCAGGGAGACCACCCAGGGTAAGACCTGGGAAGGGGTGTCTTAACTGCTCTTGGGGGAGGGGGAGTGCCGAGGCCAAGGAACCAAAGACCAATCAGATCTGTAGCTATAGCTCTTTGGGGAGAACCTGGTGAGACCCGGAGGGGACCCCCCAAATTACTGCTTAGGCAAACCCCCAGGGAAGTGGGGACGAGTGGCTGGGATGGAACATGGAGCCAACTTCTCACAGGGGGCACCAAAGGCCTGTGCCTTCGAGTCTGGCTGGGGAGGGCTGAGGGCTCCAGCCTGCTAGAGTCTGCCGGCCCCCAAAAGACTGAGCCCCCAAAAAGGGCCAAGGGCACCGTGGTGACATCCTGGGCAAAGCCGTCAACCTGCCACCACAGCTGCTGGAAGGAACTGCGCCTGCTTTCCCACCCAAGGATCAGGGAGGGCAGGCAGAGGGGCTGCCAGGGTGACAGATCCAGGAGCTCTGCTTTTGTCCCCCTACCACAGGCTCCTGGAGCCACCTCAACCCTGGCTCCGATCCCCAGCCTCAAAGCTCACTTGCTGTGCAGTCTCAGGTAGGTCACCTTCCCTCTCTGAGCCATGGCTTCTTTTTTTTTTTTTTTTTTTAATGTCATGGCTTCTTTATGAGTGAAATAGAGAGAATAATAGTACCCATCTTAAATGGGTCTGGAGAGGAATAAATGAAATCATGCAAAATATAAACAATAACAAGAAGAAAAGAATAACAAAGACTACAACAATGACAACAGTTAATAGTGCCAGCTAGCACCTACATGGTGCCAGGCATTGTTCCAAGGGCACTACATAATGAACTCATTTAACCCCCACACCATGGTATAAGGTAGGTGCTATAATTATCGTCATTTTACTGGTAAGGAACATGGGTTGCAGGGAGACTTAATTAATTTGCCCAAGGTCACAGTGCCAGGAAGTGGTAGAGATGGGATTGGAACCCAGGACATCTGGCTAAAGCACATGTGGCCCCTTAGTTCTCCTGTCACTGTGACTGTTATTAGTGTTATTTGGGGTAGGGAGCCAGGGCATGGAAGGGTGACCGGCCCTGCAAGGCCCAGCACACCGTTCCCAGGCCTCCAGCAGGTTCAGTCTCATCCTGCATCTGTTGCAGCTTCAAGAGGTGGAGGCAGAGCCACCAGCTGATCCAATAGCTTCCTGCCTGGAGCTATAGCCCTAGGCACATGTTCCCAGGCTCTAGAGCAGCTCAAGCCTTGGGGTTCAGCCCCTGGGAGACACTCTGCTCTGGGTACCTTGAGCCCCTCCCCCTCCAGACACCCAGCAGCTGCCCTCCACAGATCTCTGTAAGCCCCCACTGTCTGCTACAGACCCTGCGTTCAACCATCCAACAGCCCTTTCCAGGGCTAAATGTAAGCAGAGGCCAGTGCTGACGAATCAGGCCCTGGGATCTGATGGCCCACGGGTTCAAATCCCAGGTCCATCGCTTCCCAGCTGTGTGACTTTGGACAAGTCACTTAACCTCTCTGGGCCTCAATTTCTCCCTGTGTTAAATGGAGACAATCACCATACCTACCCTCTGAGGACTGCTATGTAAAACACCTGGCCCATCGCCTGGAGGAGCTGTTCAACTAATGTTTGCTGTCGTGATGAATAATATTACTATTGTTTTCTGCATTACAGGAATTTCTTCTGCATGAGTACCTAAGTGATTGCCCCTTCCCCCCGCTGATCAGCTGGCCCCTGACGCTCTCCTATGACCTGATGCCTGCATTTTCCTTTGCATCCCACAGGCCAGCCACGGTCCACACCAGTCGGCATGTCTGAGCAGAACATACCACAGCCACACCAAGATGGGTCTCCACTGGCCACCCTTTCCCCCTCCCACACACACCCAGGTTTGCGGGGGTGGGGGGGTGGCCATACAGGTTCCCATTTCACAGATGGGAGAGAGCCAGGCCCTTCACAGCGACACCTGCATCCCACCTGGTGGCTGGCACAGGGAGAGCAGGAGAAGCTGGTGTAGGGGCTCTGCGGGCAGGTCAGGGCGTACCCGGTTCTCGTCGTAGATGATCTGCACCAGACTGCGATGCTTCGACTCGATGGGTGGTGGCGACACGGGCTTCTCGGGCTCCGGTGGCTTGGCGGCCTCCTCCTCCAGCTGTTGCTGTGGGGAGCGAGCGGGGAGAGTGGAGTGGTGAGCACGCCAGCAGGAGGAAGGAGAGACAGCGCCCCCTGCCCCTGGGCGGGAGGGCGGCACCCCTGGGCGGGAGGGCTGGTGGCCCCACACAGGAAGTCAGGCTGCTAACCATTTCCCCTGAGTCACCCGCAGGGACTCCGAGCCCCGGAGAGGCCCCAGCTGCCAAAGGGGAGGGCCCAACCAGGGCCAACTCCGGGCTCTGCAGCCAGCCTTCCTGGGTTCAAGTCCAACCTTGGCGATTTATCCGCTAGGTGAGCATCGGCGAGCAGCTTAACTCCGCTGTGCCTCAGCTTCCACATCTGTAAAGTGGGGCTCGTGGCTGTGCCTCCCTGATGAGTTAATGTATGTACTGTGCAGACTGGGGGCTCGCTGAAGGCCAGCCGTTATCCATTATTTCCACCATCAGTACCGTCATCCTCAGGAGAGGCTGTGAAGACTCTGGACCCAAACTGTCCAGACCAGAACGCTATTTCTACCATTTACTTGCTATGAACCTTGGGAGCTTGCTAAACTCCTGAGCCTCACTTTCCTCATCTGGAAAGTGGGGATAATGAAAGTTTCCATCCTAGAGAGTTGCTATGAGAATTAAACAAGCTGACGCACGCAAAGCACTCAGCACCTAAAAGGCAGCTTCTCATCACCATCGTTATCGTCATCTGCCCTGCAGTCTTCATACTGGACCCCCTCCTCCAAACACCATAAAGGACTTCCCTTCGTGCTGCTGTCTGCTTTATACCCAAAAGGCAAAGCAAAGACCAGAGAGCTTAAGACACTGGCCCAAGGTCACACAGGCCAGTGCCCAGGTGCACAATCTGACAGGCCATCTTGAGCGAGATGAGAACACTGTTCGTTGCTCACAAGGCTCACACATCCTGCCCATGACCATGGAGCAAAGCGTTATGAACTCAAAAACACGGCCAAGAGGAGAGCAACGCAGAAAGAGCCAGAAGATCGCTTTGGCTTCTGCTGGCAGAAGGCCTGGAGGGTTGAGCCGAGCTGCCTCAGTCCCACAGTGACCCCTGTTGGTAGCTTTCAGAAGGGCAGCCAGCACCTGCCAAAACACTGAAATCCCTCCAACCAGTGCAAAACAAACTAGGCCAGGAAATGGAAGGCATACACGGCCAGAAAGGAGATTCTCGCCAGTCAGTGAAGGTGCCCCTCCCCGAGGCACCAAACGTTAAACACAGAGTTACCACGGGACCCAGCAATTCCACCCCTAGGTACAGACCCACAGAATGGAAAACAGGTACTCAAAAACATGAACGCAAAAGTTCACGGCGTGGTTCACGATAGTCAAAAGGTGGAGATAACCCAAACGTCCATCAGCTGACGTATGGATAAACAAACGTGGCCCATCCATCCGTACAGTGGAATATCACTCGGCAGTGAAAGGAATGAAACACTGGTACAGGCTGCAGCATGGGCGAACCTTGAAAACATGATGCTGAGTGGAAGATGCCAGACACAAAATGCCGCACGGTGTTTGATCCCACTTATAGAAAACGTCCAGACAAATCCCTAGAGGCAGAAAGCGGATTCGTGGCTGGTGGGGACGGGAAAATGGAAGTGACTGCGAATGCGTACGGGGCCTCCTTTTGGGGTCATGAAAATGTCTTGGAACTAGAACTAGATAGAACGGGTGGTTGCACACCGCTGTGAATGTACTAAAGGCTGCTGGGTTGTCCACCTTAAGATGAGTCATTCTATGTTTTGTGAATTTTAGTTAAAAAAAAAAATGCCAAAGTGGAATTAAAACCCAAAAATCTATCGAGGGC
Source organism: Lagenorhynchus albirostris (assembly GCF_949774975.1). Taxonomy (NCBI): domain Eukaryota; kingdom Metazoa; phylum Chordata; class Mammalia; order Artiodactyla; family Delphinidae; genus Lagenorhynchus; species Lagenorhynchus albirostris. The sequence goes on from NC_083108.1 coordinate 82,799,277, forward strand.
TGCCCTGAGCCACGTGGCTTCTGGCTGCAGTCACAAACGTGTGCACATGGCCTGTGGCTTCAGCCTGGGCCCAAAGCCAGGCCCAGGGGGACTAAAGGTCCCAGCGCTCCACGGGCCTTGGCCACGCCTGCCTGACTCCAACCGGGGCCCGGCCCCCCTACATGCTGAGCTGCCATCCTGGAAACCCACCTACCACCCCCAGCTGGCCGAGCCTCACTGGCCAGTCCAGCTTCTGGACCATCCTCAGGTCCCCCCAGGCGAACGACAGCCCCGAGGCCTCTTGGGATCAATGCTCCCTCCCACTGCACATCTTTCCAGTTCCACTCACATAGCCCCGAACTGGCTTCCGGGAAGCATCTCTCACCAGCCTTCCCTCTACTGCCCATGGTGGCCAGAGTGGGTCCTCGAACCTCCATGGAGCCCATACATCCTTACCTGGAGGGGATCGGGTGTGACCCTGCTTCCCCCAGGGTCAACACATGTGTCACACTATCTCAATCCACAGTTTTTAAGGAGCACCCACTACGTGCTGGCGTTGCTAGGAGCACAGCAGGGAACAGGAGACAAGAACTGTGAGACGACCACAGTGTCACAAAGCAAGATATGTATTCGTTCAAATGGTGACACCATCAGGCAGGATGACGGGCTGGAGCAGGGGTGGCAAACTTTTTCTGTAAAGGACCAGGAAGTAAATATCTTAGACTCTGTTGGCCACACAGTCTCTGTCTCTGTGACCACCCAGCTTTGAGGCTGTATCATAAAAGCAGCCACAGATGATGTGTAAACAAATGGACGTGGCTGTGTGCCAATAAAACTTTATTTACAAAAACAGGCACCGAGCTGGATCTGGCTGGATTCGCTGACCCCCAGGGTAGAGGATGGCTGGGGATGAGGACTCCTGTAAAGGCTAGGGCGGGTCCCGCTGTGGAGGGGACATCTGAGCAGACACCTGAAGATGCCACAGACGGAAGCAGGAGGAGACCCAGGAAAAGGCAGATGATCAACTTTCTATCAAAAATATTAAAACTAAAATTATAAAGTTAATATTATTAATCTTTACGTTAACTTTTCTTTTGGTTTCGACAGTGACAACGAGGACTTCTTTTCGCCACATGACTCTGTTCTCTCCTCACCACCTTATGAGGTGGTGTCACATCTGTGCCCATCTTACAGACAAGAAACCGAGGCTCAGAGAGGTGAATGTTCCAAGGCAGAGTTAGGAGGCCCAGCTCATACAGCTTCCAGAGCCAGGGTCAGAGTCACGTGATATCTCCCCCCACACTGTGGATGAGGAAAGTGAGGCACAGAGAAGTAACTGCCCACCCCACATGTCTGGACAGCCTGCCTGTAAATGCTGACCTCCCACCCATCGTTCCTGTGCCGTCCCAGTACAGTAGCCACACGTGGCTATTCAAGTGTAAATTTCATTTCAATTCAAATTAAACGACATTAAAAATTCAGTTCCTCAGCTGCACTAGGCACATTTCAAGGACTCAACAGTCACATACGGGTAGTGGCTACCATAGTGGACAGTGCAGACCTAGAACATTTCTGTCATTGCAGAAAGCGCCCTCGGACAGCACCAGACAAAACAGCTCTCTTGTCCAATAAACGTAAAGGGCATAAAAATGAGCCAGTACGATGGGCAGTGCTCAGCACGCGTTCACAACTGCTCTAACTACTAGTGTTGATGTCTTCTCAGCGGCAGCTGCTGCTGAATCGGGAGCTGAGAGCCGCCACTGCCCCACCCACACGCACCTGCTTCTTCTTCAGCTTGGAGATCTGCTGCTCTACCATGGTGATCTCGCGGTCCACCCGATCCATATTCTGGATCAGCTCCTCCTTGGAGAGCCGTGGAGGTACCAGCTCCAACTCAGGGTCAGCATGTGGGGGGCTGGGAGGAGACACCGGCTCCAGCTTGCCTGTCAGGCTGCGATCCTGTGGTGGAGGAAAACCAGGTGTGGAATCAGCGCAGGGGGCACCCCCATCCCCCCAAAATCCACAAGTTTCCAGCCATGACTTCAGGCACCAACACACCGGGCATCTGTCGTGCCAGCCCCCATGTGCCAAATACAGGGTTGTTTACTGATCCCACCTCGCTGTCTTTGCCTTCACTGGTCCTCCTGCCAGGTGTTCCTCCCGCAGCCTTTTCCAAAGTGCAGATCCTTTTTACCCTCCTACACGCAAGTTTCCCCAACCGTCCCTCAAGTCGTGAAGCCCTCCCTCTTTCCTTTCCCCATAACACACCTCTCTCTTACCCTACTTACCCCGCCTGTGCCCTCCCACCAGACCAAGCTCCTCGAGAACCAAGACCCACGACCTCCAGACTGATGCTCCGTGAACACTTATTCACGATGCTCAGTCCAAACCAGCAAGTTACAGAATATCACACACAGTGCAAACCCAGTTGTGTAGACAATATACACAAACACACAGGAAAACTATGAGAACGGGATACAGAGACGTCAAAAGTAGTTACCGGGGCAGCGGGGGAGAAGGCGGGTATTTTCACTGTCTTCTTTTTAATTTACCAGCGTTTTTCTGATTTTCCTTCACTGAGTATTACTCTTTGTATAATGAAGTTGTTTTCAAAAATGTGTTAAACAAACAAGGGAATCCTTCATTGAGTTATTCGGCGACTCCTTCATTCCACCAACAAAAGTTTATCGAGCATCCGAGCTGTGCTGGATACTCAATAAAAAAATAAAACCCAGTCCTTGTCCCGGAGCACTCACCTGTACAGCCCCGGGTTCAAATCCCCACCCACCCTGCCACCTCCCAGCATCATCATGACCACAAGCAGATCATCTGCCTCCGTTTCCTCATCTGTACAATGGGACAAGTCCCACCTCCTGCCTGCTGAGAGGCTTGAATGAGTTAATATGTGCAGAGCGCTCAGCTCAGAGCCTGGCACACTGTCAGAGCTCCACAGGCATTGGCTGGGGTTGTCCTGCCCCCAAACCAGCCCCGCCCTGTACCATCCTCAAGGCCAAGCCAGCAGCTGCTGGCAGAGGACAGAGGACACATTATTCCCGGGGACAACTGCAGCCCCAGGGCTGCCAAGTGCCACCCCACCCCCCAGCTCGAGTTGAGCAGAGCCTGTGCCATTCTAAGTCCACCCCTCCTGGCCTCGGGGTCTTGGTCCTACACACACACACACACACACACACACACACACACACACACACACCACCGAAGCCCACAGGGCTCCAGTGTCTGGGGATCACCCTGGCCTCATCGTTGCCATCTGAGACGTGGGAGAGCTGGCGTCGAGACTCCCAGGCCCTCCACACACCCAGAGCCCTGGGGGCAAAGGCAGAAAAGATCTCAAGCCCTTCAACAGCTCTGATGTGGCCCTGCCCCATGGCTCTGAGGTGGGCCTCCACGCTCCTCGGGGACGCCTAGGAAACCGAACCAGGCACCGTCCCAGTCCTCGGCACACCCCACACCCTGGCCCCGGCTGCGGCTCTCCCAGGGGGCTGCCCCTGCATCCCCATGGCACAGATGAGGGTACGGGAACCTGCCGGCACAGGCCTGGCACGGCTCTAAGCCAGCGGTCGGCACGCTTTCTGTCAAGGGCCAGGTGGAAAACACTTCAATCTTTGTAGGTCAGACGGCCTCTGTCCCAACTACTCACCCACCACTGTAGTGGGAATGCAGCCACAGACAGGCCACGAAAGAATGGGCATGGCTGAGTGCCAATAAAACTTTATTTACAGACCCACGCTGAGGGCCAGGTTGGAGCTTGCCGAGTTTGCCAACCTGTGCTCTTAACTCACATAATTGTCACAGCCCACCCTGGAAGTGAAAATATGGTTTTCCCCATTTTCCAGATGGGGAAACTAAGGTCCAGTGAGATTCAACGACGTGCCCGAGGTCACCAGCCACAAAGCGATGGAGCCTTGGCTTGGAGGGCACAGGACGGGAGAGACCAGGCCTCATTCAGAACTCTCCAGAAGCAGGCAGAGCATGCAACCAAGTTGCTGGGGGTCCCACAGCAGAAGCGGGGTCGCCACCATGCATTCATTCACCCCTCAGAACCATGTGTCTGGGCAGAAAAGCAAGAGTAAGATCCCTTCCAGGGTCTAAGACCCCCTGAAATTAGAGGCAAAACTGTGCACAGAAGACAGATCCCCTAGAGAAATACTCAGAAGGAGTGTGTGTGTGTGTGTGTGTGTGTGTGTGTGTGTGTGTGTGTGTGGCCCTAACTGCTCCCAGATAGGAGGGCGGAGGGCAGACACAGGGGCCGCAGGCACCTGACCCCACACACGCCAGACCAGAAGCAGCCTGCGCACCGTGGCATCTCCGGACCTTTGTACCAGCCACTCCCTCTCCTAACTGCACCTTTCTGCCACCTGAAATCAGACCCCCCCCATCCACGCCCCCTCCCCCAGCCCTTAACTGAGATCTGCCCCTTCCCTCTGTGCCCCAGGGCGCTTGGCTGGTCTCCCTCCACAGCCTCAGTCATTTCTCAGGGTTCTCTTTTTTGCTGGGGGTGGCTGCGTTGGGTCTTCGTTGCAGTGCGCGGGGCTTCTCACTGCAGCGGCTTCTCGTTGCGGAGCACGGGCTCTAGGCGCGTGGGCTCAGTAGTTGTGGCTCGCGGGCTCTATAGAGCGCAGGCTCAGTAGTTGTGGCACACGGGCTCAGCCGCTCCACGGCACGTGGGATCTTCCTGGGCCAGGGCTCGAACCTGCGTCCCCGGCATTGGCAGGCATATTGTTAACCACCGTGCCACCAGGTAAGTCCCATTTCTCAGGCTTCTTGAGACAAAAGGCTTTGGCGATATGGTTCCTGGAGCCCAGTCCTGCTACCTGCTGTAGGAAACCACTCTTCTGCCCACCTCTGATCTTCCACCAGGACTGAGAAGGGACGGAGAGGAGCACAGCAAGAACAAGGGCTGTGGACAGAAGGCTTTCGGGGCCAGGGCACCCTGAAACAGTTCATCCAACCCAGGGATAATTCTCAAAATGACATGAGCAAAAAGAAGGTTTCCATCCCCAAACCCGACAGGAGCAGCGCAGGGGTGAGACGAAGCAGTTGGCAACCGCTCGCAACTGTTGGAAAAGTTGCTGGAAACTTTTTCTTAAATTCTTGATGGGGAAAATCCGTCTTCTTCAATGACTTCTTCCTTAAGGTTCAGGCTTAGCTTTTATTCTAAGCAAAACCACACAGGCAGATCCGTCAACTGACAGATAAAGTGCGATCTCTCCATACAATGGAATATGATTCAGAGTGACATACAGACGCATGGTAAAGCACAGATGAACCTTAAGAACATGATGCTGAGTGAGAGAAGCCAGACATAAAAAGCCACACATCGCATGATCCCGTCGATACGAAGTGTCCAGAACAGGCAAGTCCATAGAGACAGAAAACAGATCGGTGGTTGCCAGGGGCTGCGAGGAGGAAGGGACTGTTTGATGGGTACCAGGTTTACTTCTGGGGTGATGAAAGTGCTCTGGAACTAGAAGAGGTGGTGCCCCACACCGTGACTATACTAAATGCCACTGAATTGTTCACTTCAACGTGGTTAATTTCATGTTCTGTGAATTTCACCTCAATCTGAATCGAAGATGATGCAAGCCCGAAGGGCGAAGGGTGCTTTCTGCAGTGCTGAGTTTTCCAGGAATGGGACCAAGGGAGCCTGGCTAGCGGGCCTCCAGATGGTTCTCCCGATGGCTGCTGGCCTTCGTTTAGGCCCAAAGCCACAGGAGGAAAACAACAATCCTATACCCTCACCAGTCACCGCTAGGTAGCAGTCGGCACCATTTTCCCCATCAGACGCCCTTGGTGTGAAAATTCAGGCCAATGTGGAACAGAAAAACTCATTATGTAAAATTACAGACACAGAGGCAGCAAAAGCCTTAGGGGCTGGAGAGGACCCACTGGGGCTCCCCCTGTCTCAGACCCAGGAAAGGGCAGGGCCAGCCTCAGGCACCCACAGTCCTCTCCCCCAGTCACAATGATGGGTTCCAGGACAGGCCTGGGCCTCAGTCAAAGGCAGGGAGATAAACAGCTTTGTCCTGGAAATGTGGAGACAGAGGGAAAGTTCTTTTTTTTGGCCTTGAATGTGGGAAGAAGAAGGCCTGGAAACGCAAACTTTCTCCTTGTTAATACACCAAGACCACGTGCAAGATGGCAGGGCCAAGAAATGGACAGAGATAGAGACCTGGTAACGTGTCACCTGGATCAAGCTGTGCCTGAAGCCAACGACCCCTCGATTTCAGTTATATGAGCAGGACTCCTGCCTCAACCTGCTTGACACGGGTTTTCTGTCCCTTTCAGCCAACGGGGCCCCAAAAGACAAAGAGATTTTCAGAAATGGTGCTGTTTGTGACGATTCTAAAGTCCCAGAACAAAGTCTGGTGAATTCCGAAGGAAGCCTCTGATGCCACAGGACTCCAGAGGCTGAAGGCCACGGAAGCATTCTAAAACAGGACATTTTTATATTGCATATTTTTATATGAAAAAGGAACACAGCCGGGGCCGGTGGGGAGGGAGGTGCTGTTTAAAAAAAAAAAAAAAATCCCATCAAATTCCCATCTCACGTACCCAGCTGAATTCTACACAGCAGATGCAAAAAACATCTGAACTCCCTCAGAGTTGTGTTTCTCCCCTGGCTTCTTCCCTTGCCCAAAATTTGCTCATACTTTCCAAATGTTCTTAACAGCCTGGAGCAATTACTGTAGTTGGTCCAGCCAGGCCCCTACCCTGGGCCCATCACTCCCCCACACCCATGGGGTCCAGGAAGAGGAGAGAGAGAAAGACAGACAGACAGACACAGAGACAGAGATAGAGAGAAACAGAAATACGGAGACAGACAGACACAGACACACACACACACCCCAGGCAGAGAAAGACGGAGACACAGGGACAGAGAGACAGAGACATACAGAGACAGAAGCGAAGACTGAGAAGGACCCGCAGAGGGAGAGGAAGCATCCCCAGGGAGCCCTAAGAAGAAGGACAAGCACAGAGCCACTGTCAGGCCTGGAGACCCTCAGATGGACCCACAGGTCTGAGGACTCAGAGCCCAGTTCTGGAGAGATGCGCGGCAGGCAGCAGAGGCCCAACAGGGCTGTCCAGAGACACCCGTCAGCCTGTTCTCTGGGCAGAACCAGACATGAGCACAGGGATATGGCCCACTCGGGGCTCTGGTCCCTCGTGGGGGGTGGACATCAAGCATCCCTGGTGTGGCCCTGTGCCCCCCTTCACATGCACCCCACTCCCCTACTGCCCAAGACCCACTTCAGGGAATAGCTTTTCCAGTGGCAACAGCCCCCCCAGGAGGCTGAGCAGTGATGGAATCTGAGGAGTAGGCTAACACAGGGATGGCAGAATGGCAGGCACGGGGGACCAGAGGGGAAGCCCGAGGCGGGACAGCCCAGTGGTCAGGTCTGGGCTACAGACCCGGGCTGCCTGGGCTTCAGGGCCTGCTCCCCACTTCCCAGTGACCGTGGGTGAGTGGCTCTCTTAGCCTGGGGCCCCGCCTATAAAAGGTGATCGCAGACCGGGCTTCATCAGGCTGGAAAGGCACAATGGAAGGACACTCACGCTCAGCACAGTAGCCGGCACACAGTCAGGGCCTCCATGTTAGCTTGTCATCATCATCGTGACCACCCCGGGAAACCCCTTTCCTGTCAGCCCCCCGATAAAGAACTGGCCTCAGCCTGAAACCCCACCAATCCAGTGTCGGGCAGAGAAGAGGATCCAGCAGGTCCGAGTGGGCCACTTCCCTCCCCTGTCTTGGCTCCCAGGCCCCACCCACCCTCACTGGTACTGCAGTGAGATGAGCACTGACCTCACCCAGCAGCTGGGCAGCCGTTAATGAGCTAATGTGCGTCCTCATGGTCATGAAGGAGCATAAACGCACTGCTCAGCACGTGCGGAAAGGACATCCATCACGCAGCCGGCCAAGGATGAGCGTATCATCCGGCCACAGTCCCTGCCCCACCCTAGGCAGTGACAGTGAAATGACAGCCTCTGAGGCAGCTGGGGGACCCCAGGGGACAGAAGCATCTGGGCCACTGGCTGTGATTCCTCCGTTTAGATAGAGAGCAAATGAGCTTCTGGCGTGGACGGTCCTGGGGCTCACTGAAATAGCAGGAAAACCTCTCTCAGCAGCAAACCATGAGTGCTTAATCTGTGCACATTCTCCCGCTCCATCTCAGCTCAACTTTCTGCTTAAAGAAGAGTAAAATGCAGGTGCCTCCAGGGCACAGTGATCCCCACGGGCTGGACACACTCCGGCAGCTGGAGCGGGCAGTGGGGGAAGCGGTCCCTCTCCAGCCAAGGAACGGCCCACGGAGCCAAGCTCGTCCCTGGACCCTCCTCTGGCTGCCCAGCCTCTGCACGCCCCGGGCTCAGCCCTTCTCCCAGGCTTCGCCCAAGCCATCCCCCCAGCCCAGCACGCCTACCCCCTCCCTTGCTCCCCGCCCAATCGCAGCAGCACCCAAACCCTCAGAGGAGCTCCCGGCTGAGCAGGCCTTACCTTGGACAGGTCCTCGGAGCCCCCGGGCTGGCCAGCGGCCAACAGGGGCGAGGGCCGCAGCAGGGGGTCAGGCAGCAGCTCCAGGCGAGGGCGCTTGCTCTCCAGGAATTCCATCTCCGACTTGCCCAGCTCAGGCAGGTATGAGTGCGACTCGGGTCGCAGGTGAAGCTCCTGGGACCTGTGGGGGGCAAGGGCACATGGCATCACGTCTGCTGCCCGTCCTGCGGGAGGAGTGCCCATCTGCTCAAGGGCACACAGAGAGGCAGGACTCAAATACAGCTCTGTCTTCCTCCGAGTCAGCATTCACTAACTACGTTTACAGCAAGAGAACGTACTGGTGATGGGTTCCCTGCTCCCTCACTGAGTGTGGCCCCCAGACCAGCCCCTCCTGACGCTGCTTACAAATGCAGAATCTTGAACGCCACCCCAGACCTACTGAATCTGACTCTGCATTGAAACAAGATCCCTGGTGATTCACGGGGAAAGTCTGAAAAACGCTGTGGGTCTAACACAGACAATAACACACATGACGCTGTTTGCAAATCACTCACCCAAAGTAGACATCACTAGCTGATCACAGCACTCTGGCTGCTCAACCTGGCCTTGCCTCCTTTGCAAGTCAGCCCAGCAGCCTTATGCAGAGATAGGAGCTGTCCAGCCTAATCACTCCCAACTAACTCTCCTTAACCCTCCTCCCCAGTTTGCAGAGGAGGAAACTGGCCCAGAGAGGCCATGGCCTTGCCTGAGCACACACAGCTGAGCCACGACTCCCAGCCTCCACCTCCAGCTCCTGCCCAAATACTGCCCCCGCTGAAATGCTTTTCCAGTTGATGTTTTTTGCCCAATAAACTTAGAATAGAATCCAAACGCATTCCCCCCACACTCAGGCCCTGCCTGGTCTGGCCCTTGTTCACCTTGCCCACTGCATTCCTGCCTCAGGGGCTGTGCGCTGGCTAGGCTGGAACACTTCCACACTAGCTCCTTCCATGCTGCCTCTCCTCCTTCCTGTCCCAGTGCATGCGGCGTCTCCTCCTAACAGCAGTCTCCCTGCCCGCCAGATACACCCCGTCTCACCCCATCTCGTTTTCTCTGTCTTTCTTTGCAGCCTTCACCATCTGCGTGTTGGTTCATGCATGTTTGGCGGCTGCCTCCCCCGTCCCAGAGTGTCTGCTCCACAAGGGCAGGGACATTCATCTGTCTAGGGCCTGACATACAGCAGGCGTTCAATCAGTGCGTGTAGGCCGAATGAATGTTACTGACTGTAATGTGGGCTGAGGCTATGCTGCCGTCCTCTCCTCCCTGGGGGGCCCGTCTCTCACCAAAGCCAGGTCACAAGATGCCCCTCTGCCCACCTGAGAACCAACGGCTTCACAATTACAAGATGCCCTGCAGGAAGCAGGTGGCATCCACATTGAAACATGAAAAGGGCACCATCATAGGTTAGTGTCCCCCCAGAATTCATGTCATCTCAGAACATCAGAATGTGACCTTCTTTGGAGGTAGGGTCTTTGCAGACGTAATTAACTGAGATGAGGTCATGCTGGATTAAGTTGGGACCTAGACTCGATGACAGGTGTCCTCCTAAGAAGGGCTGAGGACACAGACACAGGGGGGGGCAGAGACTGGGGTGATGCAGCAGCAGGTCAAGGAACACCTTGGGCCTCCAGAAGCTGGCAGAGGCCGGGAGCAGGTCCTCTCCCAGAGCCTTCGGAGGGAGTGCGGCCCTGCTGGCATCTGGTTTCAGACTTCTGTCCCCCAGGAACTGCCTTCAGAGGGAGTGCGGCCCTGCTGGCATCTGCGTTTCAGACTTCTGTGCCCCAGGAACTGGGAGAGAACACGTTTCTGCTGTTTTAAACCACCCGGTGCAGAGGGACTGAAGCCATGGCCCGCGGCAGCGGCCTCCCCGCAGGGCCCTGGATGCCTCCATGCAGCTGCGGCAGCACAGAAGGCCCAGGCCAGCTCTCCGGAACTCTGGTCCCACCTAGGCCATCCCTCAACCTCGCAGCCTCAGCAAGGTGACGAAGGAAGAGACGATGGGACAGGGCCCCTGGGCCAGCCCAGCCTCAGCGGTCCCTGCTTGCCCCTAGAATCGCTGCACATGGCCGGAAGGATCTGAGGGTGGAAGTTATATCCTGGCCCTCCTATGCGTACCTCCCATAGCGCCCTCGAAGTTCACCCTCCCGGCCCCCAGCCACCTGGCTCAGCCCAGCCCCCCGGCCTCCTCGCCTTTCTGGAGCACGCCAAGCACATGCCCCCCTCCAGGCCTTTGCACGTGTTGCTCCCTCCACCTGGAAGGTCTTCACCCGGCTCTCCGAGCGGCTGGCTACTTAGTGGCCAAGCATCTCTCCCCTGAGAGGCCTTTCGCGGCCTCTCCAGCCAAAGAGCAGCCCTTCCCTGCCCTGCAGGAAACAGGCCACCTGCCTCGTCTGGAGTCACCTTGTGTGTTTGGTGCACCTCCCCTGCTAGACTGTGGGCTTCCTGCAGGCAGCGCTGCCTGTCTAAGTGCCCGCTGGCAGCCCACAGCCTACAGTAGGCCATCGCGTGTTAGAAGCTCAGGACTCTCGAGAGTTCCCTGGTGGCCTAGTGGTTAGGATTCCAGGCTTTCAGTGCCGTGGCCTGGGTTCAATCCCTGGTCGGGGAACTGAGATCCCACAAGCCACGTGGTGTGACAAAAAGAAGCAGCAGACCACCTAGAGGGGTGGGATAGGGAGGGTGGGAGGCAGGGAGACGCAAGAGGGAGGAGATATGGGAACATATGTATACGTATAACTGATTCACTTTGTTATAAAGCAGAAACTAACACAGCATTGTAAAGCAATTATACTCCAATAAAGATGTTAAAAAAAACATTTATATACATAATTTTGTCACAAAGAAGTATGATAGTGTGATCAATAAAAGATTTTCAAGCATAAAAAAAAAAAAAGAAGTAGGGGCTTCCCTGGTGGCACAGTGGTTGAGAGTCTGCCTGCCGATGCAGGGGACACGGGTTCGTGCCCCGGTCCGGGAAGATCCCACATGCCGTGGAGCGGCTGGGCCCGTGAGCCATGGCCGCTGAGCCTGCGCGTCCGGAGCCTGTGCTCCGCAACGGGAGGGGCCACAACAGTGAGAGGCCTGCGTACCGCAAAAAAAAAAAAAAAGAAGCAGCAGCAGCTCACGACTCTTAGCAATTAGAGCTGTTACTGTCTCAGGCACCTTGGGGCCCTGCTCTGGTCTTGGCCCTCCCCTCACTGGGTCCCCACCCGTATGGCTTGCTCTCTCCCACCTGGATTTAAGGAAGGCAAGGCAGGCCCACAGGCCCAGTCTGCCAGCTGAGGGATGGCAGAGGACTCGGAGAAAAGGGGATGACAAAGGGATGGGAGGAAGGGGGCTCCCCATGTGCACCCAGCTGTGGACAGTCACTCCCAACCAGCAACCCAGCCCCACTCCCCTACTTTTTGGTGGTCATCCCCTCCTGCCTGGGCCACACACCCAGAGGCCACTGCAGGCTCACAGCGGGAAGTCCAAGGGCCACATGGCTCTTCCCTGCCCATCCCCAGCCCTGTCCCAGTCACAGCCACACCAGAACAAGGGCACAGCCTGACCCCTTTGTTGAACACCGACCCTGCGAGCTCTTCATGAGCACAGGCCTCCACTTCCCCGTCTGAGCAATGGACGCACAAACCCCTCCTCACCTTTCATTCCCGGGCTGAAATTCGGACAGCAGGGAGGGCCTCCTCCGCTGGGGCTGCATGATGGAGCCAGGCGACAGGTGTGAGGTGTAGTCACGGGGGTGGTGCTGGTACTCAAGCAGCCCGACGTCCTGCGGCAGAGGACACAGACCAGTGAGCACCCATCCCGCCGCAGTGCAGCCCACACGGCGAGGCAGGGCCAGAGCCCCCTGCCCGGTGCTGCTTCTGTACCCGCGGACCCTCCCACGTCCTCTCCCGGCCCTCCGACCCAGTCCAGCCAGAGGACATTCCTGGGGCCAATCGCCAAGGAGAAGTGACACATTCAGCTTAAGGACACCTGGTCCTGCCCTCTTTCCAGATGAGACAACCGAGCCCACGTGTTAGCAGAGACAAATGGAAAAGGGCACAACCTGTACGTCTGCCATGGGTGCAAGTGACCCAGCAAGACACGGGCATCCACGCCAGGGGACAGTGGATGACACGGCAAATGCCGACGGTCTGCAAGGCTCAAAGACCAGATTCCAAAACAAAGCCCCGACGTGGGAGTCCCCCGTGTTACAGAGGGAAACCTACACACGTGTGTCACACAGGCAAGCATAGCTCAAAGTCAGAAGAATAAACTCCAGGCAAAACATGCCTTCTTCAGTAATATGCCATCCATTACCCATTGCCATCTGTGGAAAAACTAAACACTAACAAATTCGATGTACCCCGATTAGCAACTACACCCTGATTTGAGACATGTTAAAATGTTTTTTAAAAAAAAAGAAAGATAGAAAAGAGAAGCCTTTCAAAGGAGAAAACAGGACAGGCTTCCTATGTGTACCAATCCAAATCGATTAGTTGTGCCTGCAGAGAACACCCAGTTATACTGTGGGGTGGCAATCAATTAGTGATGTCTGACACGAGTAAGGCTTGGGAAAGCGTGGGATTGTAGGTGATTTGTTTTCTTCTTGGCACCCTTCTTAATTCTCCCAATTTTCCAAAAAAAATCTAGTCATTCTTTTGCTGTCTGGCTTTTTTTTTTTTTTTTAAGCAGTTATTTCTGCAAAGAGAATTAGATGATACCACGTAGGTGTGTTGGAAATGTATGTGTTTCAGACCCTCCAAAACAAACACATGTAAGAGGCTGGGAGGCTGGAGGCGAGAGAGGATGAGTAACCAGAATCAAGAGGGATCCTGTCAACCTCAGAGGCTGGAAATGAGGGAAGGGCCTTCCTGGGCAGCCCGATGTGGAAGCAAGAAGCTGCACGGCCTCGGGCTAGAGGTATCTGTCCATCCCTTAAACTCTCTGAGCCTCAGTTTCTTCATCAGTGGAATGGATGCCTGAATTCCCTGGTGGTCTAGTGGTTGGGACTCCGCGCTTCCACTGCAGGGGGCACGGGTTCAATCCCTGGTCGGGGAACTAAGATCCCGCACGCCGCGCGGCGCGCCCAAAAAAAAAAAGAAAGAAAACTGAAATGGATGCCTGACCCAGATGGAAGGTGGCCTCTGTGTCTCCAACCAAGCATCCCCCTTAACTCTCCAAGGGTTTCCCTGAAGACTGAGGGCAGCTTCCAGAAGACAGAGGACTCAGCCTCCCCCCTCCACCGCACTCCACGATGTCGTGCACAAGGCACCGGGTGCTAATGAAGGAACAAGAAGAAAGGGCTGGAGGGAGGGGGTGGCAGCTTCTGGGATCATGCCGGCACGGCTGCCAGGCACAGATCCGGTATGCACACGCATGCAGAGGTGTGAGAAGAAATCGGCAAGCACTGCAGAATGCTGGGAGGAAAATTCCCTCTCACACAAAAGCAAAATGAACAAAGCAGCAGAGAGGCAGACGGTCCAATCCCTTGGGAGAGGGCCCCGGCAGGACGGCGCCTACCACTGCCAACAGAGGCGGGAAAAGGCGCACGGCCCCTGGGGCTCCCGAGGCAGGGGCGTGGGGCGGCCACTGCATGAACCCTTCTGGCCTCAGTTTCTCAGTCTGGGAAGCAAGCAGGATGACCTCATTAGCACGGTCCCTCCAAGGACCATCTTGGGGGCCATTTCTGTGGTATCCACACTGATCTCCACCCCAGGGCTCTGAGTCCAGGGACCACCAAGGGTGCCTGCATCTCTACAGGAAGGCAAGAACTGGGGAGACCCCAAGAGAGCCCGAAGGTGGGGCTCACTGTGGTCACAGGAGCCTGAAGACACCAGGCACTCAGGCTAGAAGCCTCCAGCCACGTCTCAGAACACGAGAACCCTCCCCATGTTAACAAGACGTTCCAACCCCACCTGCTGCCCTCACACATGTACGTGGCCCAAGCAGGCTCCTGCGTCCGTGACCCTTGGTCTGGGGGGAGCGCCGAAGACGAGAGGATTCAGATCCTGCTTGAGAGCTTGTTGACGGGACCGCGGCATCTGAGCGCACGGCCAACACAGTCCTGCTGGCCTCGGCCTAGACCCATCCCCGTGCCCGCGAACTGCGTCACGTGCGGAAGGACCATGTATCCATTTGTGACAAACTGGAAATGAAACAGACTGGTCCTTCCCACAGAGAGCCTGATAAGCACTGATCTAGGGCAGGAGTCAGCAAACGGGGCCCAAGGCCAAAGCCAGGCTCGGCCTGTTTCGTCAGGTGTCACAGGCACACGGCCACGGCCATTCCTGTACGTGCTGGCTGAGCTGCTTTCACGCTAGGATGGCAGCAGCGCCGGAGTAGCTGTGACCGAGACCGAGTGGCCGGAGAAGCCTGAAATATTTACAGAGAAGGTTTGCCAGTCCCTCCTCCAGAGGAAAAGCCCACAGTGTACCCTGGGGGCCATTCGCAAAAGGATACTAGTGGGCACGTTGTCGTCATGACAGCAGCAGCATCAAAGTCATCAACACTGCACTGTATCAGTCGCGCTTACTCAGCCCGGGCGTTGTGCAAAGGCCTCTGCACGTGTCAGCTAACTTGATCCTCAGGGTCTTATAACTACCCTCGCTCAACTGATGGGGAAACTGAGCCACAGGGCGGTAAGACCACTCGTCCAAAGTTTCACAGCTAGGAAGTCACTGAGGCAGGATATGAATGCCAGCGGTCTGGCTCCAGAGTCTGTGCTCTGAAAAGCCCTTCTAACACTAAGGCACAGAGAGGCTAAGTCACTTGCCTAAGGCCACACAGCAGGCAGGAGTGGCACTGGGATCGATTCCCGTGTCTTTGGACTTTATTTAACACATTCATTTAGTGCAAAGCTTGCAGGAACCCGAGAGAGCTCAGGGGGTCCCGCGGGGCTTGGGAGAGAAGGCAGAATCGAGCTGGGCTCTAGAAAGCTGGAAAGGAGACAAGGAGGGCAGGATGTGTTGCGACCCTCAATCCTGGGAGACCCTCAGTGCCAGGAGCCCGCCAGGACCCTCAGGGAAAGATGTGGGGTCCTGATACTGTGGGCGAGGGAAGCCGAGACCACAGAGAAGGAGAGGACAGGGCTCAGAGAGGCTCTGAGGGTGGAGCAGGTGGGATTGAACGAGCCATGCGTACCGGCACCATGAAGAGAGGCTCGGAGTGTGCCTGAGGCTGGGTCAGGGTAAGCACACCTGGAATTGAGCCCTCCATCTGCGCCGGCGTAACACACCAGGCAGCCTGGACATGACACAGGCAGAGGCACAGGCCAGCAGAGAAGGCGGCTCCCACCGCCCCTCTCAGAGCGCAGAGCCTCCTTGGTCTCCTGCCACCCCGCCAGGAGGACAGAGGCGGCTGCCACGTACAGACACCGCCCCGGGCACCTCGCAAACATCCGCCAGTGATGCTTAGGCCCACAACACCCATATTGCAGCTGGGAAAACTGGGGCTGCCCCACGGGGTTAAGCGAGCAGCCAGATGTCACTCGGTGAGTTGGAGGAACAGGGATTCAAAGCCACATCTGGAGGTTCTTCTGGGCTCTGGGCAGGGGGGACTCGCCATCAAAGCAGCCCCATGCCCAGACACCCTGGAAGAAGCCTCCAGGGCCAGAGGTGCCACCCTGGATGGAAGCCTGTTGGGAGCAGGTACGGGAGTGAGCTGAGTCCCAGGAAGGTCACAGGTCACGGGGTCCAGGCCCCGCCCCCTCAGCCCAGCAGACCTGCCTCAACTACTGTACAAGGAGCTGGGACCCCTGGGTTCCCACCTGGCCCTTGGATGGGGCATTTGCCTTCCACGCCTTTTTCCCTTTTCCTCCGCCCTCTGTCTTCCAAAAACCCTCTGCCCCCCGAAATGGGGGCATCTCACAAACGCTGCCTGTACAGTGGGCTGGCGGTAAGGGGTTAGGGGGCACAGGGCTGCAGGGGGACCTCCAGATTACAGGCCCAACACTCACCTCCCACCAGCCAAAGAACAGTGGCTCCAGCCCCGGACACACGCCCAGGAGAGCAAGACCCCCCCAGGATGCCTAGAATTCTTGTTCCTGCCTCTCCAGTAACAAGCAGGGGCCCCCAGCTGGGTCGCCCAAGCACGAGGCAGGGTGATCAGGAAGTGGGGCCCCACTGCTGCCACCACACAGGATAAGGATGCCCTGCCTCGTAGCTACCCAGGGCCCCTGCCCACCCCCGGGGTCAGCCTCCTGCCTGGAGGAAGTGACCACTGGGTCCTACCCGGCCCCATCCTGCGTCACCGACGGCCCAGCGGGAAAAGTGCGGACGGTGTCTGAGATCAGCTGCTGACTCCACGTGACCGCGAGAGGGCCCAGCTGGGGCAAAGGATGGGGGGATTGCAGGACGGCAGGGGCCATAGGGACTCAAGGACTAACCGCCCTTGGGGAGGGAGTGGGAGAGGGGTAGGAATCTGGCAGGAGGGGACGAGAAAGAAGAGAAACCAGAGGCAACCGCCAGGAGCCCCCAGGGGAGGCAGCCCCTCCAAGCAGCTGCAGTGACAGTGACAATATTGCAAGTGGACACAGCTGGCTGAGTGTCTGCCAGGCACTGTCATAAGGACCTTCCGCAGAGCATCACGTTTAATCCCCAGGAGAATCTAGGAGACAGATGCTCTCATTACTCCATTTTATGGATGACCAACCGAGGCTCAGAATCATTAAGCGACTTGTCCTGTTTCCTCACCTGCAAAATGTTCCCCACCTACCGAGTGCAGAGCATAAGCGTACCCTCACTTCAGTGATAAAGAGAAGCGAGTGCAACTGTATACGTAAAGGGCATAAACAAAACGCTCACCCTGTAGTAAGCACTCCGACGACAATGCTTAATTTTGTGATTGTGATTATGATAAAGGTGCTGACATCATAGTAAAGGACCCCCAGGAGCACGGTCCTCGGCCCTGGGCACACAGTAGGTGACCAGTAAATAGTCATCCGTTTCACAGGGGCTCAGAGTCCTGAAGCGGAAGCCGACTGCCTTCTCACGGCGATTTAACCCGAGGCCTATCGTTTAACCTCCCGGCCTCAGTCTCCTCATCTGCGAAATGGGACGATCATGCAAGGTGCTCTTTCATCGGGTTGTTTGGGAGGATTCGACGACCCCACCCAGAATGTGCCCGTTTATCACAGCTGGCTCTCAAAAGCATCTTGGGGGCCCAAATCCTCAAGAGGTCACCGTTCTTGGGACACCCTCGGGCTGGTCCACTGGGCTCGTATGCAGAAACATCTCGCTCATGGAAGATAGAAAAGCCCTCCCATGCCACCTCCTCTCCGCATCTTAGGAGGGACCCCACCAGCCAAGCAGGACAGATACAGGCGTGTTCACACAGGGGCCGGCACAGCAAGCTCTGACCCCAGCTGCAACTGCAAACCCTCACATTCCCTCACCAAGCAGCCAGGAGGTCAAACGAGGGAGGCCCAGGACCCCGAGAGCCCTCTGGCAAGCCCCTGAGAATACAGAACATAACCAAGCCTCATCCTCAGGGCCACATGCAACTAGAGATAAAGTCAGGAAAGGGGGCCCCCACTAGGAGGTGGACAGAGTGGGGTGCAGCTCAGAAGAGCTGACCAACGGTACTTCCCTGGCAGTCCAATGTTTAAGACTCTATGCTTCCACTGCAGGGGGCACAGGTTCGATCCCCGGTCAGGGAACGAAGATCTCACAGGCCATGCGGCGCAGCAAAACATTTTTTTTTAAAAAGAAAGAGCTGACCAAGGGCACGCCCGCTCCCTCCCCAGCAGGCCACCCCCCGCCCCCCGCCACTCACACAACGATGGGGAGAAATAGGAACCCAGGGACAAGAGAAGGCCCCAAAGGTGACCCCAGGTGCATATTTGTGCCGCTTACCGTGTGTGGCCGGGCGATCTGCACGGGGTAGGAAACGCCGTGGGGCGGGTAACGGGGCTCGGTGGCCCTCCACGTCTGTGCCACGGGCTGCGTGGACCCCGACATGGTGGTGGGCGTCCAGGGGGGCTCGTGGGCCCCTGTAAGCTCCCTCTCAATGGTCTCCGAGGATTAAAAGCCAGTCTCCGTCATCTGCTCGAGGGCCACCCTGTCCCAGGCACCTGTGAGACCAGAAAAGCAAAAGCGAGATCAGTCCCAGGGCGGCTGCTCCCTGCAGACCCTGGCGGGGCCCCAAGTCCTTCCTGTGGCCCCTGTGAGGAAGAGAGAGCAGACAGGGTCCTCCGGGACCCCCCTCCATGCCACTGGCAAGCTCCGTGCCCACCGACAGCAGCGGGAGACGCCACGTGGTGTCTGGGGCCTCTCCAAGCCACAGGCCAGCAGCTGCAGCACAAGCCACATCGGTGACAGCCGCGTCCTCCCCGCCGCCAAGGCCCTCGCTCAGCAGGCACGGGAGCTCTAACTCTGCAGGCATCGCCCCCACAACCCCCCACGGCTCCCAAGCACCTCAGCCCGCCCCACCCCACCCCAAGTCCTTGCCAGTTTGAGTCACCAGGGCAAGGTTCCCCGAAAGCACCTGGCAGCTCAGGCAGGCGACTGCTGTCCCGGGAGGGGAAAAGTCCGTACACCCGTCCAGGGTGATGGCGGTGAACAGGGTCGGCTCGGGCAGAACACAGGTCACCGTGTAACCCCGGGCAAGGTCGGGCCTGCCTGGGCCTCCCAGTGACCCTCTGGGGAGGGTGAGTGACACTACGACGGGGGAGCAGGACAGACGTGAGGTTGGCCTGGACGTGAACTGAGAGCGAAGCGACTGGGAGCCCGAGGGCCACACTGGGGAAACAGCCGTGGACACGGATGAGAGCCGGCTGGGCCCCCTGTGGCTCCCGGAGGGGCAGGCAAAGGATGCTGTCCACAGGGAAGAAAGCACTCATGTGTCCATGATGGAAGGAGTCCACTGGCTTTACAGATGGGGAAACTGAGGCCCAGGAAGAAGAAAGGACTCAAGTCAAGAGAGCAAGAGAGCCCCTGGTCAGAAGGGGTCTTTGCCCAGAAATCTCCGGGGGGGCCCCAACCTCCCCAGGACCCTTCTCTCCCTTCTCCGCCAGCCACTGCTCCATGCAGCCTGCCCAAGGTTATAACTGGCTCCGCCGCCCAGGCCCAGGCTGAAAGCCGGGCAGGTCTCAGGCCTCCTCCACACTCAGCCACTCAGAAAAGGGGTGTCCATCAGGCCCCTGCCATGTGCAAACCCCCCACCCACACCCACCACCCAGGAGCTAAGGAGAATCCAAGATGGCGCAGGGGCCCGGCACCTGGATGCCCCATGTGACGTACCCTCTCGGGCTGGGGTTGCATCTCATGTGTACCCCCAGCTCCCTGTACTTTCATCACAACGTCCCTCATCGCCCTGCCCTCCACTGACAACTGTCTTTCAAGGGCGTGGATGCCCTAAACCTCTGCCCTTTGGAGGCCTGATGTGGAGGGATATTGGCGGGGGAAGATTGAGATCATGGTGGTCAAAGGAAGAACAAGACCCCCTTCCCTCCCACCTGGGGGCCAGGACTGCATCCCACTTCCCACCCCCATCTCCTGCTACAGTAGACTCAACTTTTTTTTTTAGCAACCATCTTCCCTCCCCAGACTCCAGGAGTGATCATGTGATCTGGGCCTGGCCAATCAGATTCCTGCCCCTGGGGCAGCGACTGGTTCAGGGATGGGCATCTGACCCAATCTGAGCCAATGAAAGTCAGTCTTGAGACTCTGAGAAGGAACCAGAAACAGGCACTATCCACTGGGGCTGTAAGCCAGGAGGGTGAAAGCCTGGAGCTCTCGGGGACCACCACTTGGCAGGGACCTACCCGAGACCATACCCCCAGGAAGGCAGATCTGAAGGGTAGAGAGAGCACAGCTGGGTCCTGATACAGCCATGCCTGAAGGCAGATCAAAGCTGCTTCTTCATTTAGGGAAGCCAAGGCACTCCTTCTGTGTGTTTTGCCTTTGCCAGCCCAACCCAGCTTTCTGTCACTTTGCCATCAAAAGTTCTGACTCACCCAGAGAAGGAGGGAGTCACAAAGGAGGCAACCTTTCCATCGGGTGCTGTCAATCCTTCCAACACTGCAAAGCCAAAGAATTCCAGAGCCCAAACTGCCACACCTATGACCACCTCAGGAAAAAAGCCCACGTGGACTTTTCCCAGACACCGCGACAGGGTGCACTGTGTAATTCTTATGAACGTGGGAACAGTCCTGCTCAGCAAATGGGAGCTACCGTTACTACAGTCACTAGTTCCGTCACTGCAGTAGCTGCAGCCCGGTCACAGTGATGTTGTGGACACGGAAGGGAGGCAGAGCTGCCCCCCCCCAGTCCCCACCAAGAGCAACGCGGCAGCCCTCAGGCAGCCCAGAGACAAGAGACTGGCCTTGGGAGAGGGGTCAGTTGTGGCCACCAGTGCTGGACCCTGTCCCAGAATTCCCTGTGTCCCAGCTCATCACAAAGCCCAGCAGACCCTGGTGGTCTGATGCAGCAAAGCCAGTTCTATTCCGGCCTCTCTCTGGGGTTTTTTGGGGTTTTTTTTGTTTTTGTTTGCGATACGCGGGCCTCTCACTGTTGTGGCCTCTCCCGTTGCAAAGCACAGGCTCCGGACACACAGGCTCAGCGGCCGTGGCTCACGGGCCCACCGCTCCGCGGCATGTGGGATCTTCCCGGAGCGGGGCACAAACCCGCGTCCCCTGCATCGGCAGGCGGACTCTCAACCGCTGCGCCACCAGGGAAGCCCTCTCTCTGGGTTTTAAACGGTTGCCCGCTCTCTGCAAGAGGAAGAGAGCAGCACCTGGGCAGAGAGAAGCCCAATCTGCTTGCCTTTCCAAGGGCACCACGCGCAACTTCCAAGTTGCTATGTGACTTCGCATTGCATGAGGCGGTGAGAAGTCTAATTTACCAGGAGATTTCTAACCTCCTTTGCCTAATGAAAGGCCGACTGAGGGACGGCAGCCCCGGAAAGATGCTCACGGCGTGCACTGCATGTGGGCTCCAGACGCCAGGGAAGTGACACCTTTTCAAAGCAGCCCTGGAGAATCCTCGGCCACTTCCCCACCCTCCTCGTGCCAAGGCCTGGCTTCCCACGACCTCAACGTTCACAGAGTGTCCACCGCCGAGCTCGGGGTTCATGCCCCACCACCCACCTGTCAGAGGATCACTCCGCCAGCTCCACGGCCCAGCATCCTCGTGTGCAGGTTGTCCCCGAAGCCAGGGGACTCTGGGGGTCTTGCACCTCCTGCATTCACCACGAGCTTATTTTAATAAGCTCCATTTCTATCGCCCCCAACCTTAGCCATATTTTTTGCCAACTTGAAAAAAAAATTATTTTTAGGAAAATAGTTCGACAGTTCCTAAAAATGTTAAACATAGAATTATGGTAGGACCCAGCAATTCCACTCCTAGGCGTATACCCAAAAGAATGGAAAACAGAGACTGAAACAAATCAAGGTATTCACAGCAGCAGTATTCACTATAGCCAAAGGTGGAAACAACCCAAGTGCCCATCAACCAATGGGTGGAGAAATAAACAGAACGTGGTCTATCTGTACAACGGAATATGATTCAGCTATAAAAAAGAACCAAGCACTGACACATGTCACAACGTGGATGAACCTTGCACACACGATGCTAAGTGAAAGAAGCCAGACACGAAAGGACAGATACCATATGATTCCACTTATAGGAAATGTCCAGAATGATAAATCCACAGAGACAGAAAGCAGACTGCTGGTTGCCAAGGGCGAGGGGTGGGATGGAGGGGTGTGGAGCAACTCATGGGTATGGGGGTTACCATGCAATGACGGAAATGTTTCGAAACTAGATAAAAGTGGTGTTTGCGTAACACTGTGAACGGCGGGGCAGGGGTGGGGATTAAGCTTTGACCTCATCAGCAACATTTGGAGGTGCATGCCAGGAAAAAATATGACGTTACTTCATCAAAGACAAGGGTAGGAGAGGATGAGAGCAATCCATGGGGCAACGTTGGGGCTCCTGGACCTGGTCTTGGCTGAAAAGGGTTCTGAGACTTGGATCCAGGTCAGAGCAGGAGTGCGATACAGGGGCCCCAATATCACTGCAGGGTCTGGGAGCTTTGGGGTCAGGAGAGGGTGGTGGACATCCGTTGATCTCCAGACCCTTTGGGGTCCCCACTGTGAGCTGAGATCCAGGCTAGTGAACGAGGCAGGGTCCAGGCCACAGAGGGTCTCGGTGCCCCGGCGGAGTGCAGACAAGCAGCAAATAGTGACTTCTGAGAGTAGGCTGGGGGCTCTGGAAGCCTTGGGGAGGGCGAGGGGGTGGCAGAGAGAACTTTCTGGAGCGTGAACAAGACACAGCCGGGGGAGGGGGAAGTGGAGGGGGCTCCAGGCAGAGGCCACCACCTGAGCAAGACCCCGGAGATGAGACCAGGCATCTCGTGCTTGAGAAATTCATCAAGTCATTCAAGGCCCACGAACCATGGAAAGGATGGATTTTGTTCAAAGGGCAATGGGGAGCCACGGAAGGTGGTGGAGGGAGAGAGGAAAGGATCGGGGTGTTTGACAAGCAGGCGCCGTGAAGAGCGAGTGTGTAACCCAGAGGCCTGGGGGCTCTCGCAAGTGTCCCTGCACGAGATGACACCGGTGGGATCGGGACAGCAGGAACAGAGAAGCAGCAGCAGACGGCGTGCAAGTCGAGAAGGAGCCTGCCAGCCAAAGACACATCTTGCTCTGGGGGTGAGGGAGGCCGAGCAGCCCCCCAGGGACAGGGGCCTGTCATTCCCCCCTCAGGCAAGGTGCCTCGGGGCTCTGTCCTCAGTTTCCTCCACTGTAGACAGGGAACATGCGTGTCCCTGCCCCACGGACCCAGGAGGACAGCACACCTGTGAAGGGTGCCTGGTAAACAGCAGGTGCTCAGTAAGGCAAACTCAGCCAAGTCAGGGCTCCGCGGGGAAGAGAGAGCGCTCTGGCGAGGTGAAGGACTGGCTTTGCCAGGTGGCATGCGATGCTGCCGAGTCCCACAGGACGGCGACACCGCAAGCCCCACCAGGCCTCGCATATCCAAACCAAAAACCACGGGCCCACAGAGCCGGCTGGAGGAGGGCTGCACACTGCAGGCCCAGCCCATGCTGGGAGCACCCGTGCACACGGCCAGGGCCACGCAGCCGCCCTGGGAGAGCCCCACAGGCTGTGGGTCTGATTCGGCAGCACCCCACAAGCCTGCCAAGCCCGTGTTCCATCCACGGAGAAAGCTCACTGCCTGTGCTTCTGTGTCTGCCTTGCAGGGCCTAACATAGCGCCGGGCACACAGCAGGTGCTCAACGAACAAAACTGTCAGGCGGAGGTGAGCGCCAGTAACACGAGGTGAGGCTGGAGCCCGCCACACCTGCATCCCCTGACCCTGCTGGGCAGAGGCCTCTTTCCGGGGGGCAGTTTCCGTCCTGCCCGGACAATCCCTCTCGGGCCCCAGGCAAGACGGCCAGGGAGGCCACACCAAGACACATTCCACAGATTTTCCGAGTCAGAGCAGCCAGGCTCAGATCGGGGAGGGTGGGGTTATAGCCACTGGGGCTGGGATGTCTCTGCGGGCACGGGGAGGCGGAGGGGGTGTTTGCTAAGGGGCCGGAACGGAAGCTGAAATGTGCCTGGGAGCCTTCAGACCTGAGCCCAGGAAGATGAAAGGGGAGCTGTCTGCACTGCACACGCCTGACATTTTCTTGGAACTGACCGGACCGACGCTGGGACTTGTGGCAGGTGGGGAAGCTTCAGAATTTAAGGTCAGCCGTCAGCGCTGACCCGCGCGCTCCTCAGAACCCCCCGCGGCGCTCGAGTGGCCGCCAGGCCCACAGAGGGGACACGGTCTACGACACCCCACCCCAGCCAGCCTGTCTCGGGCCAGGGACACACACGTGTGCTGGGAGCCTGTGGGCAGGGGCCCTGCCGGTCTCCTCAGTGTCTGACGTGTAGCGGCTGCTCCCTAAATGTTTGTTTTAATTGGCTGCTGGACCCCCGTGAGGGGCGTGCCTGGCACACAGTAGGTGTGTTATTTTCCTGGCGCTGCCATGACAAAACGCCACAAAGTGGACGGCTAAAGACAATGGAAGTGGATCCTCCCACTGACCTGGAGGCCAGGAGTCCAAACTCCAGGGGTCAGCAGGGCCACACTCCCTCCAGAGGCTCCAGGGGAGGGTCCTTCCTTGTCCCTTCCAGCTCCTGGCGGCTCCAGGTTTCCTTGAGGCCCCATTGCTCCAATCTCTGCCCATCTTCACGTGGCCTTTTTCCCCATGTGCCTATGCTTGCCCTTCTTATAAGGACTCCAATTATATTTAAGGCCCACCCTCTCCAGTGTGACCTCATCTTAACTAATTACATCTGCAAGAGACCCTCTCTCCCAATCAAATCACGCTCATGGGTTCCGGGTGGACGTGAATTTGGGGAGGACGTCATTTAACCCAATACAATAGGTGCTCAATAAATATTTGCTTTGTCCACCGCTATATCCCAGAGCCTGGCACAAAGTAGGCACCCAATAATTATCTACTAAACAAAAAGGTGCCAGGCGGCTTGGCCCGAGGAGAATGGAGACCCGGAAGCCAGCCCTGGGGCAGTGGAGGGCGGATGGGGCAGGACTTGAGGACAGAAGCAGTGCTGGGGTGTGAGGTTAAGCTGCTACGGAGACACCAGCTAGGATGAAGCTAACTGCTCCCACCTTGTGTTTCTAGCTTCTGGCATGCTGTAAAAATCGGGGACCGGCCAAGCATTTGATGGCCACCTTCTGCAGGGGCTCACGGCACAGAAGAGACGCCCGGGAGCCCAGCTCTGAACTAAGTCACAAGATGAAGATGGGAAGTGGCACGGGTGAGCCTCACCCGGCCTGGCTCACGGAGCCTGTATGGCCCACACGGACGGGGGCAAAGGCAAAGCTCCTGCCCCCTGCCCTGGCTGCTGCCCGCTGCCAACCACACTTCATAGGCGCCTCCTGTGGGACAGGTGCCGGGACGCAGCAGAGAATAACAGACCCAGACTCCCCGCCCTCGCGGAGCTGACATTCCACTGGGTGAGACGGGAGTAATTACAGGGTGGTGGACAGTATCTGTGCTATGGAGAAAAACAGAAGCGTGAGGTGGGTAGGCAGGGGATGGGGGGTGAGGTGCAGTTTTAAAGTGGGTGGTCCGGGACAGCCTCACCGGAAGGCATCTTTAAGCAAAGTTGTGGAGGAGGGGAGAGAGGGAACCAGCAGATGTCTTGGAAGGGTGTTCCAGGCAGAGGGAACAGCAAGTGCAAAGGCCCTGAGGTGGGAGAGGAACAGCAGGGGGACCTGAATGGTGAGAGCGGAGGTCACATGGGGCTTTCACTCCAAGTGAGATGGGAAGGATGCCACACCTCTGGGCAGGGGTGATGTGAAGGGTCTCCTATATCAAACCTGCCCCTGGCATCTCTGCACTCAAGGAAACTTCAGCTGCGCCCCCTGTCAAGGAGCCACGGGTGCAGGCCTCTGTGCATAAAAGGGCTGACCCACCTGTAATCCTAACTCTGTTAAAGGAGGAAGACCAGCTTCCTTGCCCCTTACCTGGCAAAGAGGTCACTGGGCTCCCTAAGGAGGAGCCAGGACCCCAATCACAGCCTGTCCTTGGCCCTGCCCGAGGGGCGGTGGCCTGGAGTAGCTGAGGGTCACCATACTCAGAGCCAACTCAGGCTGCTGCCCACAGAGGTGCCACCTGCCCCCCGCAAGCTGGGACCAAGCTAAACAAACCCATGCCAATGGGGTCTCCTCACATCCTGGCCAATCAGGAAATTATTTGGGTATCTACAATGCACAGGCACTGTTCCAAACACTGCAGCTACAGCAGCGAACCAGTCAGACAAAAAGGCTTGCCAGTCAGAGCTGACATCCAGTGACAGGTCTGTCCCAACAGGGAAAGCGCCCAGCCAGGTGCTCACCGGGAAATGGATGGATGGACGGATGAAGGGAGAATGGATGGACAGATGAAGGATTGATGCTAAGATGAATGATAGATGGATGGATAAAGGAGAGATAAAGGGAAGGGAGAGGGAGGACGGACGGACGGACGGATGGATAGATGGATGGATGGATGGATGGATGGATGGATGGATGGATGGATGGATGGATGGATGGGCTAATCAACCAATGCATATCAGTTTAACTGTTCCATTTTCCAGGGGTTTTCTGGTCTTACTTTTTTAACCAACCCCCAGAGCCAAGCGTGTCTTTATTCCACTAATATCCCTCCACGTCAGGCTCCCTGCAAGCCACCATGGGGGACACACATAAGCACCGTCCTCCCCATGGCCCAAGCCCACACAAGTGCTCCCCAAGCCCCAGGCTGCTGGGCACAGAATCCCTGGGGAAAACTGCCTCTGGTCCCGAACTCCAGAAGCGCAAAGGGAGGGACTCAAGGCCCACCCTCCCCGGGGCACCACTTCTCCTCCTCAAGCCATAGCCAGCACCCCTCCCTCCTGGGGAAAAGGAGAAAAGAAAAGCCAGCCCACTCCAGCCTCAGAAACATCTCCCCTGTGGCCAAGGGATCTACAGCCCCGGGTAACACGAGCCATCACGCCACACGCATGCGCCAAGCAACAGCCAGAACAACAGCTTCCCGTGGGCCCAGACTGTGGCCCAGACCCCGGATCTGCTCCCGCCGGGCAGTCTTCCAGGGACCTGCTTCCCCCTCCCCACCCAGCTCAGCCAGGCCCCAGCGACCAGCTCAGCACGAGGCGCTATGAAGAGGATTTCACAGAAAAACCCCAACGTCTGGCTTCTCTGAAAACCAGGGACTCTCGCGTATTGCCAGTGGGGACGTAAAATGGTGCAATCTCTGCGGAAACCAGTCTGGCAGCGCCTCAGTAAGCTAAACACAGAGACGCCATAGGACCCGGCAATTCCACTCCCAGACATCCAGCCCCAGAAACGAAAACAGGTGACGAGACAAAACGCACATGAATGTTCACAGCAGTGCTATTCGCAACAGCCAAAACGTATCCATAGAGACAGCCCACATGTCCATCAACTGACGAGCAGATAAACAGAACGCGGCCCATCCATTCACTGGAATAGTATTTAGCCATGAAAAGGGGCATAAAAACCATGGAAACACCATGCCAAGCCACACGCTGAATGATGCCATCTATGTGCAATGTCCAGAAGACGCAGATCCGTTGAGTCAGATGCGGGCTGGTGGCTGCCAGGGGCTGGGGGAGGGGAGGAAGGGGAGCGACTATTCATGGTTATTAGGTTCCCCTTGAGGGGATGAACATGTTGCAGCACGAGATAGCGGTGATGGTGACACACCACTCACTCTACTCAATGCCCACGAACCGTACACTTCAATATGGTTCCAATGGTAAATCGTGTGTGTTTTTTCCTACAACAAAATCACTTAGGGGCACGACCGGCTGGAGGCGGGCAGGAGCTACCCACATGGGATGGACACACCCTCTCCTGGTCAGCTATGTTCGTTTCTATCCCCAGCCAGGCCAACGGTACTCAAAGGCCAAGGGCTCAGTTCCCCTTCTCCGTCCGGCCTGGCTGGCTGGCTGGAGCTATCACCTCCACCATCACTTCCCGAGAACCCGACCCCAACTCCAACTTGCCAGCCTGGGCTCCTGCAAGCTTCTCTCTTCCCGCCGCTCCCCTGGGCCCAACGCCATGCACCACCACCGTCTGTTTACCCGCTGTCTCCCCGCCCCCAGACTGAGCTCCTGACCTGCAGTTTCAGCCCCACCGGGTATCACATGCATAGTAGGAGCCCTGGAGGCTGTGAGCTGTCACAGCCCCTCAGTCACTAAGGAAAGGTGGTGCCCTCCAGCAGGCTGCCCTAACCCTAGACATGTACCCCCTCCACCAAGCCACCTCCTGCCCGCGCGTTGCTACGTGTGGAAAGTGACCAAATGGGTTCAAATCCCAACTCTGCCACGACGTAGCTGTGTGACCTTGGGCACAGTCCCGACTTCTCTGGGCTTTATTGTCCCATCTGTAAAACTCTCTTCCAAGGGCCAGTGGAAAGAGGATTCATTGGGAAAAGATCTACGGGAAGTTCAACACCCATAAATGAGTCCCCAGAACAAGAGCTGTGCCTGTTACTACCCTGCGCTGCTCCAAAAACTGGGACGAGGGAGGGAGACAGGCAAGGTAAGCAGCCACGGCAGTGATGATGTCACTGGCAGAGGTAGTGACCTTGACTATCCCCACTTTGCAGACGAGCCAACTGAGGCTGCGGGAGGTGAGCCGACCAAACGGTAGAGTGAGTCCCTAATGAGGAGGTGAGACCAGGGACACCCACACCTGAAAACAGAAGAAGCAGAGGGTGCTTCCCGGGGTGAGCAGGCCCTCGCAGTCTGGAAACAAGGAGAAGGGGGTGCTGCTCTTCTCAGCCCTGAGACCTTGTCTACACAACGTCTCACTCATTGCCCTCTTGTTACAGATGGGAAGCTGAGGCCCAGAGAGGGTCAGCAGGCTGGTGCTGCAATGGCCAGACTCCACCCTCCTCAGCTGGATCGCTTGGCCCGCGTGGTCCAGGCGCCTGAGGAGGTGGGCACAGTGGCCTGCACTGAGCCCAGGGGCCATGCAGGGGGGACGGGCTCCAACTGCACCAGGACAGCCGGGTCCCGCGACAGAAACCTTCCGGGGAAGGGGCTTCCCTGGCGGTCCAGTAGTTAGGACTCTGCGCTCCCACTGCAGGGGGTACGGGTTCGATCCCTGGTTGGGGAACGAAGATCCTGCAAGCTGCGCAGCTCGGCCAAAAAAAAAAAAAAAAGAAGAAGAAGGAAAAAGAAAACAAAAAACCTTCCAGGGAAAAACATGCCCCCAGCACCTGCCCCACCTCTTACCTCCCTGAAAAAAGATCCCCAGCCACTGGGAGAACCTCCGCCCACCCCCTGCCACTGATTCTGCTTCGAGAAACCCTCCCAGGTCCCTCATACCCGCCCCTTGCTACCGGCAGGTTCTACCTCATCCACAGGCTCCCACTCACCGGAAGAATCTGATTTCCGTCACCAAACATGATTATCCCCATTCAACAGATCAGGAAACCCAGGCTCAGAGAGGTGAACTCACTTGCCCAAGGTCACACAGCCAGAAAGCTGCCAGGCGTCATGCTGATCCCCTAAACCGCCAGCCCAGGCCCCCTCCCAAAGCAAGCAGGGATGCGGCGCTGGTTGGAGCTGTCAAGGAGGCCCGTTTCTGTTTCCAATTTAATTGGTACGTTTGTGTCCGCTGGGCTGCGGCCAGCTCAGCCTCCCGGCCCAGCTTCCCTGCCAGGGCAAGAGCTGCTCAAAATCACTTCCTCTGTGACTCTTTTTCTTTTTTCCCCTTTTAATTTTAAAAGGAAGAGAGAGAGAGGTTGAGAGAGAAACCACAGCCCTGACAAACCTCCTGGCACACCAGGTCACAGGGTTCCGCACGAGAACCCTTGCCTTGCGACACGACCTCCCTCTGGGGTATTTCACAAACATTACGCCGGATCTTTCCAGGCTCTTCCTCATTAAGTTCTGGGCACCCTGGGAGGGACGTGGTTTCCATTAGACCCGGCTCCTCCATCTGGCCTTCCAAACGGCAATTTTCTCTGCAGAGGGAAGCGGTGGAGGGGGGGACGGGACACAGAAAAGAGGCTGGTGTCTGGGCGGCGGCTGTGTGACCTGGGCAAACCGATTAACCCCCTGCCCTGAGGCTGGGATGTGGGGTGCGCCTATGAAGGGGGTCCCCAGGAGGACCCTGGGATTCTAAAGGATGAGGGGCTGGGGTCCTGGGTCCGTCCACTTGGCTGCCTGGGTCGGACTGAACCAACAACTGAAGAGAAAAGAGGCCACAGAACCCAGCGCTTGACATTCTGCTAAGTGAAATAAGCCAGACACAAAAGGGCAAACACTGTAGATTCCGCCCAGATGAGGTGCCCAGAGGAGTCAGAGTGACAGAAGGTAAAAGGGCAAACACTGTAGATTCCACCCAGATGAGGTGCCCAGAGGAGTCAGAATCACAGAAGGTAAAAGGGTGGGTGCCAGGGCCTGGGGGAGGCACGGGGGAGCTCGTGTTTAATGGGCACAGAGCTCCTGCTCTGCAAGATAAAAAAAAGTTCTGGCGAGGATGGTTGCACAGCAGTGTGAACGTACCGAACTCTACTGGACCGTACGTTTAAAAATGGTCGAGATGGTCAGCTTTCTGTTATGTGTGTGGTGCCACAGTTTAAAATTTTTTTCTTTAAATTTTGAACACACACACACACACCTCCTCCAGGGAGGACTCCCTGACTGCTAGCTAAGAGCACCCAGCTGCTCTGTGGTGGTTCCCACTGTCAGAGCAGCCCCCATGAAAAAAGACAGTGTGGCCAAGGGCGCTGCCTAGCACTCAGCAGCCCCTCACAGCCAAGGGTCGAGAGGGACCACAGTCAAAGGGCGGTCTCAGCCCATCTCACCTCAGCACCCAATGGCCACGGGGCACAACTGGGCCCGCAGACCAGCGTCTCACAGCGCTGGTCCCTCAGAAGTCTCCACTGACCAGCCGCCTCCAACCATATGGCCTGGACCCAGGGAAGGGCTGACCAGAAACTCTCTGCCCCTTGAGATGGGCCCCTGGACCCTGAAACCTGAGGCCAGGCCCAAAGCAGCTCTCTCAATGCCCGCTGGACTGCAGTCTCCACCCCATGGCTCACAGCCAGTGCAGAGACCCCGAGGGTGAGGGCGGCAGCCCCTGGGTTCCCACCAACTCCCCTGCACCAACATCTGGCAGACG
Organism: Lagenorhynchus albirostris; assembly: GCF_949774975.1. Classification (NCBI taxonomy): domain Eukaryota; kingdom Metazoa; phylum Chordata; class Mammalia; order Artiodactyla; family Delphinidae; genus Lagenorhynchus; species Lagenorhynchus albirostris. Next base: position 82,830,444 of record NC_083108.1, read on the forward strand.
TGCCCACAGCTGTGCAGCTGCCGGAAACGCCTCCTCCACACACACAAGCCCTCAAGGACGGCTTTCCGAAGAATTTATGGGGTCATCCCTAATATTTAAGGGCAGATCTCTGGGGGACGTCCTCCGCCACATGTGAACAAGGACAAATGTTTCTGCTGCTAAGAATAGCTGCTCTAGGCCGGGAGCCCACCCACTCACCTACCGTCCTCCCATGCATCCCGCCCCCCCCCATCCCGGACCCCCAGCAAACTACCAGTCTGGACCCCTGTAGGCCCACCTCCCACAGGCCTGGCTGGGAGGCCCCTGCTGCCACCCAGACGCCCAGGCCGAGGGAGAAAGGATCCACTTTGATCAGCTCTGTCCAAATGTGGACGCAACCAGGCCACTGAATTAGCTCGAGGGCATTCGTTGCTGAGTCTCTGATGACGGAGGAGTGATCAGGAATTCAAAAGGTCTTCCAGCCCTGCAGCCAGGAGTTCCAGAGAGCGAACGGCTTCCCTGCCCAGGAGCGGCAAGAGCGCCCCAGGGAGGGAGGAGAAGCAAAAAGGCTCCAGGGCGGAGGGTCCCAGGCCGGAAGTAGGGAGGCGGAAAGAGAAAGGAGGGCTGTGCACATCCACCAGCCTGGCCTGCAATACCCTCAGGCCAGGCTGGGGCCGTGACAAGGAGGGGCAGGTGGGGCTGTGTGTGTGTGTGTGTGTGTGTGTGTGTGTGTGTGTGTGTGTGTGTGTGTGTGTGTGTGTGTGAAAGGGCACAGGAAGGGGGTGGCCCAGGGGATCACAGCTTCCAGTTCTTTCAGGAGAAGAAAGCCTGATTTTCAGACATCCCTCAATTTGCAATTTTTATTTAAAAAAACACTGACTCGGGGACTTCCCTGGCAGTCCAGTGGTTAAGACTTCGCCTTCCAATGCAGGGGGTGTGGGGTCGATCCCTGGTCGGGGAGCTAAGGTCCCGCCTGCCGTGCAGCCAAAGAACAAAAACGTAAAACAGAAGCGATACTGTAACAAATTCCAGAAAGACTTTAAAAATGGTCCACATCAAAAAAAAAAAAAAAAAAAAAAAAAAAACACTGACTATAAACCCAATGCAATAAATCCGTCTGACATCCAAATCCAGCCCTCGCACTGCCAGGATGTGACCTGTGGCTTCTGACATGTGGTCAGCTGGGAGCCACAAGAGAGGGTCCAGCAAAGCCCGGGGAGCTTCAGGGAGGGGGGATGGCAAGTGTCCGACCTGGGCAAAGGCTGGAGGCGGGGCCCGGGAGGCCCCTAATGACAACAGGGAATGAGAGGGGCTGGGCCACTTACCCATCAGCGACACCACCCTAACCCCAACAGGACACACACTGGCTGTGAAAGGGGGGCTGGCTCATCTCCCACACATGGAGCTGTCCATGGCAAACCATACCCCATTGTCCTTGGGCCACCAACCCTCCTGCAGCCCTCACTCCTGGCCTTGGGGGAGGCTGACCCCGCCTCCCAGGTCTGGCCAATCAGCACCAGCTGCAGTGATTGATTTGGGAGGGGCTTAACTCTCAAGCTGAGCTGATAAAAGTTCATTCCCAAGACTTGCTGGAATACGGGGAACGACAGGCTTACCTTCCACTGGGGCCGCTGAGCTGGGATGAGGCTGTGCTACCAGGGACTGGACAAGGAAAAGCACCTCGTCACCTGAGCCCCTAGATCCAACCTTGCCTGAAGCTTACCTGAGCCTTTTGTGTTAAATACAGGAGAAGCAGGGAGTCTGACAATTGCAACCAAGTGACCTACGATAGCAACGCCCGAAAGCCCAGCTTCTAAGCCCCAGGAAATCTCTCCCCAGAATCAGATCTCCTCCGCCCTCTGGTCTCCTCACCTGTACAGGTAGGGAGAGGTCTAAAGCCAGCCAGAAGGAGGCAAGGAGAAATGAGATGGAGCCCGGGCCAGACTCCACGTAGGAGGAAGGAGGCTGGGACACGCCTGCCCTGTCTCTCACCCAGAAGAAGTGGCGTCTCCCAGCCCAGTCCTGAGCCGTCAGTGGCTCTAAGGGGGATACAGCAGACAGTGGCTTTGCAGATAAAGGTGCCCCTCCTGGCTGACTCAGATCTGGGTCACTCCTCAGCCACAGGCACACCCCACCCACACTGCCCTGCGCAGTAAATTTAGCCTCCAGCCTCAGTTTCTGGAGTAACATCCCGAGTGCACTTGTCTCCCTCTCTCTCCCGCGCGCTCTCTCTCTCTCTCTCTGAACATCTGCTCTCCTGAACTGAACGTGCTGATAAACAGAAGCCGCTTGAGCAGGTCCCAGCAGTCCCTGCCAGGTCAGAAGGCAGGCATTGTCTGCAGCCAGGAGGCCATGCGGGCTGCACCCACCTACAGGCGTGCCATGGGTCCCATTCCCGCTGGGGCCTCAGTTCCCTGGGCTGTAAAACGGGCAGCTGCTCCTGGCCTGGAAGGTGGCCAAGGCTTGAACCAGCAGGTGGAGATCCTGACCCCACCCCCCTCAACCCCATAAATGCTAACTTCCACCATCCCTTTCCTCCCGGCCTCCAGGCGGCCACAGACTTGCGCTGGCTCCCATTTCAAAGACAGAGAGCCTGAGGGTCTGGGAGCGAAGAAGCCTGTCCAATGTCCCACAGATAGGAACGCGGCCAGGGAAAGATGAACAAACACGACTTCTAGCTCCCAGGTTCTCAGCAGTCACTACAGCAGATCCAAGGTGAGCACCTCGCGCTCACGATCACAGCCAATCCCTAACACGCCGCTCGCTGGCATCGGTTCATCTGATCATCCCAACAGCCCTGAGAGGCAAGACTGAGGCACAGAGAGGCTAAGTAACTTGTCTGAGGTCACACAGCAAGCAAGTGGCACAGCCTGGATGCAACCCCAGGTAAGCTCTCCAGCATCCACCTCTTATCCAATGTGTGATGGGACCCCATCACCTCTGTACCCCTGCCACCCTGCTCAGGCTGGGGGAGACCCATCTACCCTACCAGGCTCCAGGTGGCACACCCAACATCACTGCTCACGGGTCCAGGTCAAGTTTTGCCAGCTGGAGGTGACCACGGATCACCGCAGATGGGCCGCGGCCATCTCCATGTCTAACCAGCCAGCACCCAAAGCTTGCCGCAAACCACCGACCCCAGGCCTCAGAAGGGGAAGGCAGACAGCATCCTTGCCTCCACCCCAGCCCCCGGCCCTTATCAGGACCTGGAATCCTTGTTGCCAGAGTCCTGCTGCCTTATTTCCCATCCCCCCACAAGCCCAAATACAAGGTCCATGAAAGCAGGAACCGCATCTGTTTTGTCCATCGCTGAGTCCCAGCGTGCTGCACACAGCAAGCGCTCAATAAATGCTTGTTATATCTACAAACACTCTAAGAGCAAAATTCCAGGCTCTGGGCTGAAGCTCAAAGACCACTGTGTAAACAGAGAAACCGAGGCCAAGACAGGATCTACGTAAAGCCAGATTTCAGGGTGTCAGCTACACGGGGCCAACGTGTCCCAGAAACTGATGCCATCTACACCGCCTGCTCCATTTTCAAGGTGGCCCAGGACTCTGATCCCTCCCTCCTGGGAGCTGCAATGCCAGCCCATCCATTAGCCATGACTGGGACTCTGAAGGCCGTCACCACCACCGAGGGGACGTGTGGCCTTCTCCAGGTAGCCCGCCCTCGCTGAGCCTTGGTGTACCCATTTCTCAAGGGCACCTGGCAAATGAGGCAGCTTGCTGGGGAATGGCTGCAATCTGGGTACTAGGTGAGCTGCCAGGCATGTGGGGAATGGGCATTCTGGGCTTGGGGAAGGTCCAGCGTGGAACCAGGGAGCCTCCAGGTCCTGGGCCTCCTCGTTAGGGGCGGGAGAGGTAGCAGCAGGCAGTGGGCGGTTCTGGAATTTGTGGGAGGCTGGCTCCAGGCTCCTCAGATGGGGCTCCCCACACCGCTGGGCACCCAACCACCTCACTTTGTCCTGGGCCCTCAGGCTTGGGTGGGGAAAGGCACCACGCAAACCCCTCCCAGGGAGAGCTCTCCCAACCTCCAAAGACTGGGGATCACCGGCAGCGGTATGAGTTTCCCTAGATCCACTGCAAACAAATAATCACAATCCGGGTGGCTTAAAACCACTGAAATTTATTCTCTAACTGCTCTGGAGGCCAGAAGTCCGAGATCAAGCTGTCTGTAGAGCCACACCCTCCGAAGCCTCTGGGGAAGGATTCTTCCTGGCCTCTTCCAGCTCCTGGTGGCTCCAGGCATCCCTTGGCTTGTGGCCGCATCCCTCCAGTTTCTACCCATCGTCACACGACCACCCTCTGTGTGTCTTCTTCCTCTTTCTGTCTCTCATAAGGACACTGGTCACTGAATTTAGGGCTCACCCAGGTAACCCAGGATCACCTCATCTCAAGACACATCTGCAAAGACCCTTTTTCCAAAGCAGGTCACATTTAGATGGGCTGGGTATTACCAGGTGCACATGTGTTTGGGGGGGCCTCCGTTCACCCCACTACACTGGCCTCAGCTTTTCTCTGATTGCCCGCCTACTGAGAGCTCACTCCCTGTTCAGCCTGACAGCCAAGGCCCAGCACAGTCCGCATTAAGATGAGAACACTGAGGCGCAGAGAGGTAGGCCACATGCCCAGGGTTTGAACCCGTTTTCTCTGAGCAGGGCACAAGGGCCTCCCTCCCGTTTAGAGGAAGCAAAACGCTCTCACGCCCACGCCTCCAGGAGAGGGCCCACCGCTGATGACTCACTCCCGCCTCACAGGCCAAGAAGTGGTTCCGCACTGTTGGGGGGCAGGGGGCGGGGAAGGACACAAACCCCAGAGTCTCAGTTTGCTCCTGAGTCAAATGGGAGCAAATCCCACCTCCTGAAGGATGAAAGGGGGTCCTGGAAGGCGAGAGCCTCTGCCCCGATAATCACCGCCCCTGGTGACGCTCACACAGCTGCCCACCCAGCCTCCCACCTCAGCACAGAAAGGGCCATTATGACGTCACAGGCCTGGAATTATGTTATTAGCCTGGGAAGGAGGCAGGAGCCAGGCACAAAGCGCTCATTGTCATGTAAATCCACGACTGGGGGGGTAGGAGGCAGCCCCTCCTGCCTTCCAGCTTCAGAGCTGCGCTGAGAAACCGACTCCCAGCCTTCCTAAAGAGTTCGGGCATCTCCAGGCTCGGAGGCAGACTGGGAAGTGGGCCCTTTCCCAGGTCTGAGCCAGATCCCTGGAAAATAGCACCTGCTCTGAGGAGGGGCCCCCACAGAACCTGGGTTCCAATCCTGCCTTCTCTACAGCTGTGCCACTGTCCTGTGAGACAGGGATGGCCAAAGGGACTCTGAGGGTGAAATAAAATCATCTCAAAGAGCTGAGTGGCGCCCTGCATACAGGAACGACTGCACAGGAAACGCCACTACCTATTCTCTTTAACTTTTTATTTTATACTGGAGTAGAGTTGATTAACAATGTTGTGTTAGTTTCAGGTGTACAACAAAGTGATTCAGTTACACATACACATGTATCTGTTCTTTTTCAAATTCTTTTCCCAATTAGGTTATTACAGAGTATTGAACAGGGTTCCCTGTGCTATACAGTAGGTCCCTGTGGGTTATCTATTTTAAATACAGCAGTGTGTACATGCACCACTACCTATTACGCCTCTGAGTACTGAGTGCCTGCGGCTGTGTGTCTTTGGGCAAGCTGCTTACCCTCTCTGTGCCTCATATGGAAAGGGTGATTCAGGGCCCCCATCACAGGGGTGTTGGAAGGACTCAATATGCTAAGCTGTGCAGAATGCCCACCCCACCTGGTCAGTCTTCAGCACATGAAGCAGATGCTGTCAGCACCCCTCCCCTGCACCCTGGACCCCTCAGGGCCCCCCCCCCACCACCAGTTTCCTTGCTCACCAGCCCCACCTCTCTGACTACCTAGGAGGTGCAGACTTTCTGGGCATGGTTGTTGGGTTCCTACAGGGCATTCCTGAGCAAACATACAATTACTGCTTTTCCAAGGACTCTAGTTTTCCAAGAATGTCCCCAAATGCATTCTCAACCCCTGGAAGCAGAACATCTGGGGTGCAGGGAGGTGAGCTCACCATGAATTCCAGCTCGAGGGGCCTGGGTCTCCCTAGTCGGAGCCCTCGCAGGTGTGCATATCTGTCCCCATTCACCTCGAGGGGACAGGCCTAGGTCCACAGCTTGTGGGGGACACTGAGTCAGGAACAACTGTTTGCTAAGCACCTACTACGTGCCCAGTGCCAGGGACACAGCGGTTACCAAGATGAACAAAATCCCACCTGGAGGGTTTGGGGGGGCACGGCTGATGGACATATGTAAATCCCAGGTGATGACAGTGGCAAGGTGGCAGGAGTGATGATGGAGGCCTCTCTCAGGAGGTGACATGTGAGCAGAGGCTCAGTGAGAGGAAGCTGTGAAGATCTCATAGAACGGCGTCTCAAGAAGAGCACAGCAAGTACAAAGGTCCTGAGGCAGGACCATGATCGGGGCTTCTGAGAAACAGCGAAGAGGCTCGTGGGGCTGGAACGCCCCTAACCCCCCACCCAACTCCCTGCCCCTCCAGGCTCTGCCCAGCAAAGCCAGAACCTGAGACGCTCAGCTGTGACTGATGTCCTCCCTGCCAACACAGCCTCCATCGCTCCAACATGACGGTGGAACCCCTCTCAGCAGCTCAGACCCCCGCCCCGGGTCCTACAGACACCACGTGTCTCCAGCTTGGGGTGCTCTGAAAGCCTCCAGAATCCTGAGGCAGCCCCTTCCCGGACCTTCCTGGGCCTCCTGAGATGCCCAAGGGCCCACGCTCAGCTACCAGCCGGCTCTAAGGGGCACAACCATCTGCTGACCCTCTCCCAGGAGCCCCTGGAGAAGCGTCTACCCTCGGGTCAGCTTCGGCCGGACAGAGATGCTCTTCTCACGCTGAGTGCCGACGGAGATAACCCAGCTCACTCTAGGGTTAGCTGGTTACACCCCAAAGGCCTTCTCACCACTGCTAGAGGCAGGAAGGAGTCCGAGGGAAACCAGTACCTACCACAGGGAACAGCAGGAGGTACGGCTGCACCCACAGGACAGAGCAAGGAGGTCAAAGTGCTCAGAGTAAAGGCGAGGTCAGCCGCCCCAGGAGGGAGCCCACAGACAGAGCTGAGAACAAGTCCCACCTTGGGGCTGCAAAGACAGGCCTCAGAGGAGGTGACTGAGACGTGTGAGCTCTGGGTGGGCCCAGGAAGTGAGGGAAGGGGCCCAGAGGCTAGGCTTTCTGGCTTTCACAGGTCATGAGCCCAGCGCCCTGTCTAGCTGACAAGTGGGGAGAGAAGAAGGAGGGGACCGAGGCTCAGAGAGGGCAAACAACCTCCCCAGGGTCACCCAGCGAAAGAACCTCCACACACAGGCTCTGGCTTGGGGTTTGAGTCCCAGCTCCGGCCCTTACAAACTGTGTGCCCTTGAGTGGGTCACCTGACCCGAGCCTCAGTGTCATCCTCTGAGAAGTGGGGCTCATACAGCACGCTCCCTTCCCGTGGCTGATTTCGGTATGAAATGAGATAGCGCGGGGCAAACTACAGCCATCACATCAGGGTTATAATAGTACCAGTGACAGCACCCCTCCCCCTCAGCACCTACCAGCACCTTCCTAGGCACGTAGCATGAATCAACACATCTAATCTTCGTGCCAGCCCTGTGAGGTACCAAACACGACCCCCCTTTTACAGATGAGGAATACTGAGGCACGGCAGGGTTAAGCCAGCTGCTGTAATTCACACAGCTACAAAGGAGCACACTGGGATCAAACCCAGGACAGCCAGGCCCCAGAGCCTGTGCTCTCTTTCTTTTTAGATCACCGTACATTCACATGCAGCTGTAAGAAATAACACAGCTGGATCCTGTGGACCCTTCAGCCAGCTCCCCCCAACGGTATCATCCTTACAATAGCTGCAACCAGGAAACTGACATGGATGCCACTGGCCTTATTCAGATCTCGGGGGTTTACATGTGCTCACTTGTGAGTGTGAGTGTGAGTGTGTGTGTGTGTGTGTGTGTGTGTGTGTGTGTGTGTGTGTGTGTGTGTGTGTGTGTAGATCTATGCACTGTTATCTCAGTGTAAATTCGTGTGGCCACCACCAACGATGCAGGACAGTTCCACCGCAAGGGTCTCCTCTGCGACCTCTGGTCTGAGCCACCACATGTGACTGTCTTTCTCTGTGGATGGGGGATCGAGTCCCCAAGACCCTCAGGGCAGGGTAGTGGTGGCAACAACATAGCTCTGTGGCTGACCCAGGTGGGCACTGAGGGCTTGGGGGCAGCAAAGGGACATCCGTGGGATCCTCTGCTGCACAGGCCTTTCCCGAGGTCCCCAGGAGAGGCCTGAGGACAGTGGGACAGCGGGCAGCTGGAGTGGGCAGCCTGGACACCAGGGAATTCCCCACTGGTTCCTGCTGGCCTCAGAGGAGAGGCCCCGAGCCAGCCACTGGCCCAGCATCCGGTGTCACTTACAAACACAGGACAGTTGCCACCCTTGGCGGGAGAGCCAGCCCTGTGCACCCGGCCCCCAGCCACGCCAGGCACCGTCGGGGTGCCTGGCCCAGGCTTGGTGAGGGACAGGGCAGAAATAGGCACGCGCTGGGGAAGCCCCAGGGACCGCAGCCCAGGTCCAAATGCAGACCGAGGCTGGGGCTGGGGAGGGACCCTTCTCACGTCGCTGGAGTTTCACTTCTATAAAATAGGAGGGCTCTCAACAGGGAAGAAAAGAAAAACCGATGGAGACCAAGATGTAACTAACTTAATGCAAGCTTGTGGTCTACACTGACGGAGCCTCCCCACACCTGCCCACCTGAGGCCCCTGCGGGTGTGTCACGGCTTTCTCCAAGGCAATGTGTGGGCTGCTCTCCCTGAATGGACAGGAGAACTGAGGCTCCATGGGGCTCCACGACCTGTCCAAGGTCACCCTGTCTGTGAGGGGTGGAGCAGGGACCATTCATTAGCCCCCTTAACGCCATTCAACAACTTAGGGGTGGAGACAGATGAAGTATGCATTTGCCAGATGGGGAAACCGAGGCTCAGAGCTGTGAAGTGACTTGTTCAAGGTCACACAGCCGGGATGTGAACCCAGGCAGTCTGGCCACAGAGCGAACCAGGAGCCTGCATCCCTCCCCCCACCTCATCCTCACGCCTGTGTGGCCCCTATTACTGCCCCATTTGACAGGCAAGGAAACTGAGGTTCGCACAGGGGAGGCCCAATGTACAAAGGGACAGAACCAGGATTCAAACCCAGGTCCGTGGCAACCAAGCCACGCCGTCTGGGAACCCAGCCCTCCCCGGCCTGTGCTCACATGCCCCACGAGACGTCCCGCTGCCTCCCGACGGCCCCGGCGCACCCAAACCTCAGGACAAATCACTCCCTCATCCCCTCCGCTTGCAACTGAGGGCTCCTTGTGAGCTCGGGAAGCCCTTCCAACTTTCCAGTGTTTATCCCAGCTCCTCGCTGCCAGGTCCCTGGGCAAGCCTGGGCCAGTGGCGCTGATTTCAAACCAGACACGGGCGCCCAGCCAAGAGCCACCGCGGTGGGAGCCGGGCGCCGGGGCAGCCGCAGCGCTGCCTGCACCTGCCCCCCCCTTGCTCCATGGCCACTGAGGCACCGGCCCCCCAAATCCCCAGGCCCCCAACCCACCCCCCGGGGCCAACACCGATGAACAGACGCCAGAAGCACCACATCCCTGGCCCTGCCCGCTCCCCCGCAGGGACGCGCACAGTACGGGGGCTCCGGGAAAGCAGCACTGTGCCCCCCACGCATCGCTCCCATCCTCCCGGGCCACCTGCCTGCCCAGCACCCTTTCTGGGGCTTCAGCAACTCTGATAAGGCGTCAGGGACCACCGTGCCCCAGCCATCGCCCACCTGCCGGGGCAGAACTGGGGCATCAGAGCACAAGCCCGTCGGCCACCAAATGGGGTCTCCGGCGCAGGTCCCGGTCCTCCTGCGATCTGTGGCCCCCGATCTCTGCCCCCTCTCCCCCCGCCGGGCGGCCGGGTCACACCACATCTCCCTGCCCACTGCCAAGCCCGGAAACTTCTCTTACCCGAGCACATGACCGGCCTCTCGCTCACGTCAGCTCCAAACACAACTTGAAGGAACTCTCCCACAAAAACAGAAAAAACAAAAAGAAAAGAAAAAGAAAGAGAAGTAGAAGGCGCCAGCACGTGGGTCAGCGGAGTCCAGACACACACACTGTCCTGCTGGCTTCCAGAGGACACGCCGCGGCCAACCTCAAACCCATCCTTCCTCCAGGGCTGACCCGGGAGAGGGGCGGCCCCGCCGAGCAGCGGTGCCGCCTTCCCGCGAGACTGCGGGCTCCCGCCCCGGCTGGGGGGGGGCCCTGCAGCCAGCCCGGCCCCCCAGGCCCCCGGCCCGATCCCCCCTTAGACGGGGCGGGCAGAGGTCCCCCAGGGACCACCCACGGGACCACCCGACCCACAGCAGGGTGAAAGCGCGGCGCTGGGCCCCAGGATCCCTGCTTGCCTCCTGCCCCTCCGGGCCTATAAACACAGGGAATTACATAAGTCCACTCCTCTCGTTGGGAAGCCAAAAGTACGAGCTTTTTCTCCTAGCCTTGGCAGTAAGTAATAATTCCTCATCGCCATGGTAACCCTGGCGGGCTTCCAGCCGACACTCCGGGAGCTGAAACACGGGGAGGCCTTTTTATAGCTCGGTAGAAAAACCTCACTGTTCACCGCTCGCAGGCGAAAGCGAGCTCCAGGCCAGCGTCTCCTCCTTAACCCGTCTCCTCCCAGCCGGACCGTCCACCCAGAGGGCAGCATGGCCGGCCCAGCCCGGACCCGGCGTGAACCCAAGCCGCTGCCCCGTCCCTTCCCGGCCCTCCAGTCTCCAGGGTGACATGGCCACTGGGCAGGCTCTGTCTTTAATATATTTCTGCCCTTGTCATCTCAGGAAAAGCAAACATGACCCCCTCACATTGGTATTCTGAACCAGGGTTGTACCAGTGACAGGCCCAGAGGGTAAAAAAAGACAGTCACACACACACACACACACACACGCACGCACGCACGCATGCACGCAGTCCAAAATGGACGGCTTGGTGGTCAGCCAGGGGTCTGAACTTTGGCTGCAACTAGCTGTGTGACTCAGAGACAGGTCTGAGCTTCTCTGGGTGTCAGTTTCCCATCTGCAGCCGGGCAGGCTCTGCTCTGCTCCCCCAGCGCTCCGGGCGCCAGCGATGAGGTGTCAGGGGAAGCTCCAGAGGGATCTCTAGGCTCGCTCCCCTGCCCCCAGCAACCAGGAGTTGGGCCCAATGCTGTTTGCCTGAGACGGCATCCTGAGCGATGCCGAGGGGTCCCACGGGATACAGATGCGGGCACGGGCAGCACAGGCGGAAGGCACAGCAACTGCAAAGGTCTGGAGGCCGGATGGAGTTCGGTGTCTTGCAAAAGCACAGAGAAAAATGGTGTGGCCGAGTGCAGTGGTGAAGCGGGGAGAGCGTTAGAAGTCAAGGTCAGGGAGCGATGGGGGAGGAGTGGGGGAGGAACAGCATGAGAACTCTGGGCAAATCACGGAACTCCGTGGACTGGAGACCCTCCCCAGAATAATAATGACAACGACAGTTAACGGTAACACGTACTGTGTGTCCAGCGCTGTGTAAGCACTTCACATGTTAACCCATCTGTCCTCAGGACAGCACAACAAAAGGCAGGGGCACCCAATATACAAAGAAGGAAACAGGCCCAGAGAGGTCAAGTGGCTTGCCCAAGGTCACACAGCTGGAAAGTGGCTGAGCTGAGGTTTGAACCAGGCAAATCTGGCTTGCATCAACCCTGCCATTGGGTATAGTCAGCAGGGATTCATAGAGTGTTTGGGGCAGATCACATTTGTATGTGACAAAGGTCCTTGGCCACTGAACTGGCCGGGGGACTGGAATGGCCACTAGGTGACCTGTGAAGAGGCCCCCGTGGAGGCCACATGTGTGCTGACTTTCATCAGCTCATCCTCCAGCCTCTCCCAGAGTATTATGGAAGAATTCTACAGATCTGCCTTCTTTTACAGGTGAGGAAAACAAGGCACAGAAAGACGTGAGCGACCAAAAGCTATTATTTTTAGACCAAAGATCCCACCCATCGACTTTCACCCTGACTGCCAGGAGGCCATGAAGCTCAGGAACGGGCCAAACCGGCCCCACCAAAACACGGGCAGGCGGCGGGGCCCAAAGCAGCAGGCTCAGAACACACGGGTTCCTTTTGTTCTTTTCTGTTTCTTTGGACACAGACCTGCACCCAGACTTCCTCAGAGGCCGGCCCTGGAATCAGCAGTAACACATCCACAACCCCACCAGAGCTATTTATGCTTTGGGCAGGTTGGACGCTGGGCTGCGTCATTCCGGGGTCACTTTTTGTGTCTCTCCTCCAAGAAGCTGGGTAGCAAATGGTTTGCTGAGTGACTCTATGAGGATGGCAAACCATCAAAAACCAGAAACAGCCCCTGGCAGCCCACTCTAGGCAGAGCCAGTCACCAAAACCAAGTTCACATTCGGAATAAGTTAGTGTGTGGTCGTCTGCTTAGCCAAAGAAGGCCTCGTCCCCCACGCCTCTGAGGGTGAGCACCCCTCGGTGCTCTGAAAAAAACCAAGATTCGCCAACGTGTACTTCTAGGAACCTGTCTTCGGGCAAAGCTTTGGACGGTGGGAAAGATAAGTGAAGACGTTACAGGATACACTGTGATGGGGGCCACAGAAGCATGGGGTCCCCAAAAAGAGGCAGGAGGGGTCCCTAGACCAAGTGGCCCTGGGTAAGACCCCCAGCCTCTGCAGACATCAGCCTGCTCAGCTCTGAAATGGGGCACACCTGCCTGTTGTCTCTGTCAGGGTTAAGAGAAACTACATCTCTGGGGGGGCTCAAGGGACCAGAGGAGACCCACAGTCACAGCTCCCACTCAGCATCCAGCTCCAGGTGGAAGGGATCCCCACTCACTCCCTCCCCACGTGGCTGCCTCCTGACCCGGCCAGGCTCCGAGATAAGGTTGGAAGCAGGGGGACTTCCCTGGTGGCGCAGTGGTGAAGAATCCGCCTGCCAACGCAGAGGACACAGGTTCGAGCCCTGGTCTGGGAAGATCCCACATGCTCCAGAGCAACTAAGCCCGTGCGCCACAACTACTGAGCCTGCGCTCTAGAGCCCGCGAGCCACAACTACTGAGCCCGCGTGCTGCAACTACTGAGGCCCACGCGCCTAGAGCCTGTGAAGCCCGCGCACCGCAACGAAGAGTAGCCCCCGCTCGCTGCAACTAGAGAAAGCCCGCGCGCGGCGACCAAGACCCAACGCAGCCAAAATTTAATTAATTAATTAAGTTTAAAAAAAAGGTTGGGAGCAGGGTGGGGGCTGGGGGATGAGAAAGAGAGAAAGAGCTAGAAACGTCCAGCTGTGGTTTTACCTCTTCCTCTCCTTTACTGAACCCCAGTGCTCCCAGATTTGGGCGGTGACTACCCCCTCCCTGGGCAGCCTAGGTTTCCTCATCTGAAAAGCCACTTACAAGATGATTCTGTGGATGTCCATCCGCACAATGAGAGATTCTTCAGCCATAAAAAGGAATGAAGTACTGATTCATGCTACCACGTGGACGAACCTCAAAAACATCAATGGCAAGTGCGAGAGGCCAGACACAAAAGGTCACGTTTTGTATGATCCCATTTATATGAAATGTCCAGAACTGGCAAATCCAGAGAGACAAAGCCAACTGGTGGCTGCCAGGGGCTGCGAGGAGGCAGGATGGGCAGTGAGTGCTGTTGGGTTCAGGGTCCCCTTTTGGGGTGATGGAGATATTTTAGAAGTAGACAGAGGAGTTGGTTGACAGCATTGTTTTTTTTGTTTTTGTTTTCTTTGGGTTTTTGTGGTTGCACCATGCGCGTGGCATGCAGGATCTTAGACCCCTGACCAGGGATTGAACCCGTGCCCCCTGCAGTGGAAGCACAGAGTCTTAACCACTGGACCACCAGGGAAGTCCCTGTACAATGTCTGTTTGTTTGATTATTTATTTATTTATTTATTTATGGCTGTGTTGGGTCTTCGTTGCTGTGCACGGGCTTTCCCTAGTTGCAGCGAGCGGGGACTACTCTTTATTGCAGTGCTCGGGCTTCACATTGCGGTGGCTTCTCTTGTTGTGGAGCACGGGCTCTAGGCGTGCAGGCTTCAGTAGTTGCAGCATGCGGGCTCAGTAGTTGTGGCGCACATGCAATCGTCCCAGACCAGGGATCGAACCCATGTCCCCTGCGTTGGCAGGTGGATTCTTAACCACTGCGGCACCAGGGAAGTCCCAACCTTGTTTACGTACTAAAAAAACCCAATGAACTGTACACTTTCAAATGGTTAATTTTACGTGATGTGAAATTCGCCTCAATTCAAAATAAATAAAACGGTGGTTTGGTTGAATGGCCACCATTCCAGTCCAGTTTACTGATCTTCTGAAAGCCGTGTCTACCTTTAAGAGTCCCTGACCTCAGGCCTGGAGACATCAGGCATTCAGCGAACATTTATGGAGTGCCAGCGATAGGCATTGGGCACAGAGAATAAGCAGGAACAAGACGAAGATCCCTGCCCTCGTGGGGGTAACCTGGGGAAACGTGAGGAATTCAGCCACAGATAAAGATGCGATGAAATTCAAGGAGTGACAGCAGCTAGGGACTGGTGGTTTCTGAGGTGGTGATGGCTCGACAGTGGCCTGGATGGAGTAAGAGAGACAGGTGTGGAAACTTCTCAGAGAATAGTGTCCGAGCCAAGGCAACAGCCAGGGCAAAGGCCCTCAGGTAAGGCTGCATCGCACTTGGTGAGTTTCCAGGAGCAGCCAGGTGCTGGCGCAGCACGGCAGGGAAGGTCAGCCTAGGGATCGTGTAGGTCTTCAGAGTCCGCAAACAGATCTTTACGTGTGATTAAAATAAAATTCAGGGCTTCCCTGGTGGCGCAGTGGTTGAGAGTCCGCCTGCCGATGCAGGGGACGCAGGCTCGTGTCCCGGTCCGGGAAGATCCCACGTGCCGCGGAGCGGCTGGGCCCGTGAGTTATGGCCGCTGGGCCTGCGCGTCCGGAGCCTGTGCTCCGCAACGGGAGAGGCCACAGCGGTGAGAGGCCCGCGTACCGCAAAAAAAACCCACAAACACAAAATCAAAAAAATAAATAAAAAAATAAAATTCACAACTGCATTAGTTTCCTACGGCTGCTGAAACAAATTACTACAGCCTGGACAGCGTGAAGCAAGAGCAGGGTGTTCTTTCACAGTGCGGGAGGCCAGCTGCCCCAAATCAAGGTGTCAGCAGAGCTGTGTTCCCCCGAAAGGCTCCTGGGGAGGATCCTTCCTTGCATCTTCCAGCTCCTGGTGGTACCAGGCTTCCTTGGCTTGTGGCCACATCACTCCCCTCTCTGCCTCTATCTTCACATGGCCTGCTCCCCAGTGCGTCTTCTCTTATAAGGACTTTTGTCATCAGATTTAGGGCCCACCCGAATCTAGGATGATCTCATCTTAGACCATTAACTTGATCACATCTGCAAAGACCCTTTGTCCCAATGAGGTCACATTCACACGTTCCAAGTGGATATTTCTTTGCGGGACCACAGCTCAAGCCACTGTCACAATCAAGACTCCCAAGTCAGCAGCACCAAATGCCGGGAAACATCCCTCATCTCCTCCTCTCCTTTCCACATGGATTCCAGGGGACCAGGCTGGAAGCTGCAGGGGCAAACGCTTGAGCATCTTGAGGAAATCATCCATCCCCTCTCCCGGGGGCCCCCTGCAGCTGGCCCTCTCCCGGCCTGAGCCAGACAAGAACAGACCCCAGAGAACCCAGACCCCCTTCCCTGAAAGACGTACCCATGAGCCACTCACAGGCAGTTGGCAGGAAAGGGGCCTCCCTGATGGGGGAAGCCTTTGCCCCTGAACGGAGACTTCCCCAGACCAAATGCACTGCACTTCATTACTTCTTCCAGGCACAAAAGCATCACAGTTAACCCCTTGGCAGTTGTGGCTAAAGGTAGTGAACTGTCCCTTAGGGCTGGCTTCCCGTGTGCTGTTTTTTTTATTCATTCATTTATTTTTATGGCTGCGCGCAGGCTTTCTCTAGTTGCGGAGAGCGGGGGCTACTCTTCACTGCGGTGCGAGGGCTTCTCATCGTGATGGCTTCTCTCGTTGCGGAGCACGGGCTCTAGGCGCGCGGGCTTCAGTAGTTGCGGCATGCGGGCTCAGTAGTTGTGGCTCACAGGCTCTAGAGCGCAGGCTCAGTAGTTGTGGCGCACGGGCTTAGCTGCTCCGCAGCACGTGGGATCCTCCCAGACCGGGCCTCAAACCCATGTTCCCTGCATTGGCGGGAGGATTCTTAACCACTGCACCACCAGGGAAGTCCCTCTTTTTATTTGAAAAAGGTGCCGCTCCCACCCCCAGCAGCTGTGAGCTGGCCGCAGGCAGGGCTAATTGCTCACATCGAATGGCAGTGCCATCCTGCAGCCAAGGGCACAGAGCAACTGGCAACAATGGCTGGGGCAGGGGAGCCCACGCCTGGGCAGCAGAGGAAGGAGGAGGTGTCCAGAAAAGCTCCTGGCCACCACCAGCCAGATGCCAGAACCCAACCCAGGAAGAACAAATGACCCCAGACCAGGGACACACACTCGCAATGTGCCAGGCACTGGGGGGAACAGGTGTCACACCTGTGTGCTCCTCGATGCCTCACAACAATCCCACGGGGTGTTATCATCCCCATTTTACAGATGGGGAAACGAAGGAACAGAGAGGTGAAGTGACTTGCCCGAGGACACACAGCTAGTAGTGGCAAAGTCAGGATTTGAACACGGCGGGGGGGGGGGTGATGTCCAAATCTACATCACTAACCACTAGGGTTTACTATCTCTCAGAACACGTTGAGCTCCTCTGGAGGGCTCTGGGAGAAATTCTGCAGCCTCAGGCCTCCACCTTTGGAAATGGTGTCTCTCTGGAGGCATTAAACGTGAATTCTCAAGTCTTGGGACCATTTGTGACTTCCCTGGACCGGTCTGCCCAGATCACGGAGGACAAAATATTTTGAGATGAAAGTCACAGCTAAGAACAGAGGCCACGGAATGCTGACAGCCAGCTGTGGCCAACAGGGAAGCTCTTTCTGGTACACATAATTTTTTTTTTAAATTAGGACATTGCTGACAAAATCCAGATTTCCAGCTTCTCTTGGAAAAAAATCAGAATATCCAGCATGCCAGTTAGCCACAATCCCCACCCCTCCCTTTTGCCTCATTCCTTTTCCTCAGACTGCGTCTGAGTTTGGGACACTCCTTTCCCTCACCTTGGCCACCCCCCACCCCCAGTGTTAAAAATAGCTGAACAACCACTGAAGGCCTCACTTGGCAAGGAAATGGCAAAGAGAAGCGAGTGCCATTCTTGGGGCTGCAGGTGACTCTCCCTCCCCCCCTGGCTTGCTGTGCTGGTGGCATGAACCTGCCTGAGAAGAAGGCCCACACAGAAGGAAGCAGAGCTGAGACAGAGCCAGCTCTCCAAGGTGTGCTTTGAGCCCCTGGATCCAGCCATGCCTGAACTTGTCCTACCCTGGACTTTGCCATTAGGAGCTCCCATCAGTTCCTCCTTGTGGCCTAAACCTGAATGTGTCTCCACCACAACCCAGGAGCCCTAACTAATCACCCTCAGGTCTCGCCTCAATTGATACTTGTCCAAAGAAGCCCGTCCTGACCACAGGCAAATTCGAAACTTGTTACGCTCCAGTGATACAGCCTAAACTCTGGCCACATGACTCTTACTGCTTAACTGACCCTCTCCCTCTGGACACTAAACTCCTCAAAGGCACGAACCATGCCTGAATTCCATCACTCTGACCCCAGCGGCCTACAAACATCCAGAACATTCCAGTGCCCAATAAATGTAAATTAATCAACCAGCAAAAGAACAAACGGGAGAAACAAAAGCCACTAAACTTGATTTCTGCCTTAAATGTGGTAAAGGACCCAACCCCTGAGGTCTATAGAACAGCCTCAGATCCAGAGAACTACTCCTGCTGCCCCTGGCTCTCAACATTCCTGAAACATCATGACCCCAGGGCCTTTGCACATGCTGTTCCCCCCCCCCCACATACACACACACCCCTAGCTGGCTCATCCCTCTTCCTTGCATAGGTCTGGTTCCTTCTTATGGTCCAGGTCTCAGTTCAACTGCCACCTCCTCAGAGACCACCCTTGATTCCTCTACCTAAGACGAGCCCCCCAGAAAGCAGGGTCGTCCCACCCTGCGTTATTCCACAACCAGCATTTCCCTGCCTTGCAGTAGCATGTTTGTTTATTGTACTGCCCATCTCCCCATCAGTCTGTGGGATCCACAAGGCGAGGCCCTGGTGTCTTGTTTGCTGTGTATCGCACCCCACTCCCAGGAGGCCATGGGGACACCAGGCTGGCTGCAAGGAGGCAGGAAGCAGACCCTCATGTCCTGACCAGTCCTGACCAGCCCAGAGCAGCTGTTGCATGCCTGAGGGCCCTATGTTACACGGGGAGGCTGGCCCACCGCCGGTGCAGCGCTGCCAAGGGATTCATTCTGGCTCCAGGCTCAGGGAGGGCTGCAGGTGGTGCCTGCAGACCCCATAATCAACAGCAGGTGCTGTGGAGTCAAGCTTCCTGGGTTCAAATCCCAGTTCTGCCAGCTGCCAGCTGTGTGACCTTGGAGAAGCCACTTAACCTCTCTGCGCCCACAGCATCCTTACATACAAAATGGGGATGATAATACTAGCCCCTACCTCGTAGGGCTGCCTCAGGAAGTACATTAGTGAATGTACATGATACATTTAGAACACAGCCTGGCATAAAGTAAATGTGCAGGAATCATTAGAAATTACAGGGTTAATAATAATGATAATGGCAAACTCTCACATAGCACTAAGGCAAGCAAGAAGTCAGGAAATGTTGGCTTGGGTAATAAATGCAGTATTTGCTCTGTGCCTGGTCCTGTTTGAAGTGCTTTACGCAGGAGTTCCTACAAGGTATGTTTGTTATTATTCATTCAATGTGCTTGTTCCAGCTCTTCCAGGCAGCCTCCCCGGATTGCTCCAACCCTCAGGAGCAACAGGGACACACACAATTCCTCATGTGAGTCCGTCCTCAACTCCCCTCTCCGTCCCAGGCTACAGGGAGGGGCAGGAGAGCCCCCAAACCCCATGAGACTGAAGTCAGCACAAGGGTGTACATGCCCCACACCAGCCCAAGCTGCAGCCCCTGCTGACTCCCAAAAATGCAGGCCCCATCGGGCACCCCAGAAAGTGAAACATGCTCCCTCACCGCAGTCTGCAGTGGGGCAACTCCTGGTGGAGGCCTGGGCATCCCAAGGGCATCCCAAGGGCTCAGGCCCCACTGCCCCTGCCAGGGTCAGATGTCTGAGACACAGGGCACACCGTGAAAGAGGCAGTGACTTTGGCTGGGGGTCTGGGGTCTGCGTAGACGGCGTGTGAGAACGATACTGCCCCTCCAGCCGCTGCCATCCTTTCTGTCCCCTAAATGATATGGGTGCAGCTGGTCTCCTGGCCACCCAGCACAGCAAGGACCCCAGCGAAGCTAGCCTTTGGCATGCACAGGCCCTTCACTTCTCGGACAGGAGAGGCAGACCCCTCCATGCCGGGGACCTGATGTGGCCCCAGACCAGGTGGTAAGAGCTGGTTAGAATGCCGGCCCCAGCACCCACCTGCTGTGTGACCTCACTCAAGTCCCTCCACCTCACTGAGCCTCAGTTTCCCATCTGGAAAATGGGTCTAACGATCATTATCACAGGCAGGACAACGAGTGTCCAAAGAGACAGCAAATCAAAGTCACAAAAAAAGAAAGAGAAGATCTAGAAAGAGGCTATTTTAATTTCTGCAAATGGGCTTTTGCTTTGTCATTAAATGAAACAAAATTTTATTTCATGGTTCAGAATGGTTTCTGTTTGGATTTACGGCAGTCCTGGAAGGAATGAGCTCATCTTTTCAGCATTTAAGCCTCTGGGTGCCTTGAGCCACCCTAAGTTAGCATCTCCCTCAAAGGGCACACGCTCAGCAGAGACAGCGCTCCAGGTAACCCACACAAGAGGACCTGGAGGCTAAGTCAGAAGACCTGGAAGGATGCGGGCTCTGGGGCAGACAGACTGGGTTCGAAACTCACTGGTTGTGTGTCCTCAGGCAAGTCACTTAAGCTCTTTGCTCCTCAGTTTCTTCATCTGTAAAGTAGGAATGACAACGATCCCTACTTCACAGGGGGGTTGGAAGATTATATAAACTATAACAGGTAAAGTGCAACGTGATTACTGTGATAAACGCTGTTACTGTTATTGCTGTCATTTGCTGCAATTTCAAAAGGTTTAGAAACCCAACTGCAGGATAAAGACAAGTCCACCGGGATCCCTGGTGTCTGGGGGACCACCACCACCCAGCTCTCACTGGGAGCCCAGAAAGGCAGCGCCTCCCTCCTCCCTCCAGCTGGGGGCAGGGATTCCTATCAGACGGAAAGAGATACATGTCAGAGCTGAAGATTAAAAACAAGTACAATTATCGGGCAGGCATCCATCCATAATTATGAATTTGATGTAATTAGGCACCCCACTAACTTCATTACTTATTTATTTACGGGATTGCTTATTTAATTTACAGTCCTCCTTCTCTGAAAAGTCATCTTGGCTAACACCCCTCGGGCGAGGGAGGAGGGGACCCCCTCCTCTGTCCCTACCCCCACTCCCCATGCTCCTGCCTCGCCCCAAAATACCTCCCCAGAAGACCTCCGTGACTGAGACGCAAAGCCTGACATTCACTCAACAGTGCTCAGTGCCAGCCTGGAAGGTGGAAGGTGCAAAACATCCTTTACACCTTCATCTCTCCAGCAGAGGAAACCCAGGGGGAAGAAGGGTGATTCTAGGCACCGCCACCCTGTCACCAATTCCTGACGTGACCCTCTGGACCAGCGAGCACATCGGTGCACCCAGTGGGGCTGGTACTTCCCAGCTTGGAGAAGGAGAAAGCATCCAGCTCTCGCCAAATGACCTTTGATAAGTCACCTGACTTCTCAGACCCTCACTTTCCTCAACCGTCAGATGGGATTATTAAGAACAACACTCACAAGCTAGCTAACCCTAAAACCCCCAACTGCTGCTAGTTATTGCTACCCTGTGGCCTCAGCCAATGCAATAAGGCAAGAAAAAGCAAAGTGGTTTAAAGACTTTCTAGCTTCATTCATTAATAGCCAAGAACTAGAAGCAACCTAAAGGTCCATCAGCTCATGAACTGATAAACAAATGGAATCATATATGCACACAATGACAAGTGAATCTCAAAAACTTCACTCAGAGTGAAAGAACCCAAACACCAAAAAGTACACTTTATGATAATTTTATTGTGAAAACCTAGAAGATTCTATAACCTCTATGACAGCAGATCAGTGGTTGCTTCTGGTGCAGGGTGGGTGGAGATTCTTTTGGGGGTGATGGAGACACTCTACAACCTGATGGTGGTGGTTATAGGAATGTTTACATTTGTCAAAACTCACGGAAATGAACCCTTAAAATGGGTGTATCTTATTACAGTTTAATTACATTTCAATAGGCTTTTTTTTTTAACTATAACAGAAGAATATATACATATATTATTAACACCACTAACTCCAATCCCCATGCCCAGGTCAGGTCTGCTGGTTCCTTCACTGCCCCTCAAGTTCCCCCAAAGCCCCTGATTTATGAGCCCTGGACAAGTCAGGTAAGGACTGAATCCCAGATTTAGCCCTTCCTTCCTGGGTCATTTAGGGCAAATCACTTTGCCTCTCTGCCTGTCATCTACAAAAGCAGGGTTATAAGTAGCATGGTCCTTGGGGAGTTACTGTACACTAAAATGAACCAAGGTAAAACTACCTGCTGCAGGCTCCGGCATACAGCAGGGGCCTCGTTACTGCTGCTGCTAAATGATGAACGGGCAAGCTCCAGGCCCAGTGTGGACAGGGCTGGCCAGGCTTCTTGTCCCCCCACCATACATAAGCCCCCGGCCACAAGACTCCCAGCCTGGGTAGCTGCCTCCACCACTGAAGGGTCCAGACTGCCAGGGTTCCAGCATTTAACTGATGCCTGCTGTCCAGGACAGGACAAGTCTCCTTGACTCCACCCAACTCACTCCTCCCGGGAGAGCGGACACAAAAGGATGAGGGCCCTGTGGAGAGGAGCTGGCCCTGAGGGCGGGACAGTATGCCCTAGAGGTCACCTGGGGACAGGAGCTGGCCGGCAGAGAAGACATCCTGATGGAGAAGGGGCGTCCTGGCAGTCAGGCCATCACATATACACCAACTGGGGCAGGACAGGGTCACCCCAGAGCCCACTCATTTACGTAAGGAAAAAGACAATAGGAAAAGGACGGCGGGGAGGGGGCTTCAGGGGCTGAGGGGCTCTGTGTCAGCTCCCACGCGCCCGTCTGAAGGCGGCGGCGGCCCTGGGAGTGATGGAGCAGGGAGGCAGCGCCTGGCAGCCATGGCAGGAGGCGCGTCCCTCGGGCCCGATCAGAGGGCCAGCCGCAGGCAGACGCGCTCAACTGTCAGCCTCGTCCTCCCAGCCCGCCATCAGAGGCACCATTAATTGCTGTCATTTGAGGGTGGCCTGTGGGGAGAAGGAGGGGGGCTGCGGGAAGGGGAGGGGAAGGAAAAAGAAGGAGGAGGGAGAGGTGGGGGATGCAGGGAGGAGGGGAAGTGGGGGGAAGGAGGGGGAAGGACAGCTTGCCCAGGGCTGAGCATCCTGAGCTGGAAGGAGAGAGAACCACCCAGACATTCTCCTCCTCCACCCAATGAAGGGACCAGCGTCCCCCCAGCTAGGGGCAGAGCTCCTCGACCCACTGCCCAGGTGGGGCAAATAGAGTCCAGAGAGGTGTGATTCTGCCCATCCCAGCCCTGTGAACGTCCCCCGCCGTCCCCAGGGGATCCAGAAAGCCCGGCCGCCCCCCTCCCATCCACCTTCAGCCTCCACCCACCCCCAACCCCTCCCCCCTCCTCTCTTTGCTACCAGGCACCATGCTGGGAGAGGTTCAAGGCTGGGGCAAACCCCACTTTCCCACGGTGCCCCGCACTCACACAGCTCCCCCGCCCGGGATACCCAGCGCTCCCCTCCACCACCTCCACCACCGCAGGGTCAAAGCCTACACGCCACCTCCTCCCAGGACCGCCACCCTCACAAAAGATTCTGGAGCTGGGCTCCCTCTGCCACTTGCACACAGGGGACGTCACATCACCTCCCTGTGCCTCCGTTTCCTCATCTGTAGAATGGGCATAAGGACAGTGCAGTGTTGAAGTGTTTGCTGCTGTTACATGATCACCCAGGACTTCTGTCCTCCTCGACCCGCACACGTATCCCCTTCTGCCTCTTACTGTGGTTCTTTCTCAGAAGCGCCTGCTCCCCTGCCCCAGACTCCGGGCCCACCAGACCCAGCCCAGCCACCCCCCCAAGATGAGGAGGGTCTCAAAAGGCCTCCCATGTGGGGTCCATATTGTGCCTTTGCCTTCAGGAGGGGAACCCAAAGCATCTGCCCGGCCTCCATGCCCCCCGGTGGTCCCGCTGCCAGACGCCCCTGCCTGTCCCCAGACAGGCCTTGTCTCTGGGCTGAGGAGCCCCTTGGGTCCTGCCAGGGGGCTCTCCTCAGAGCACTGGAGTCCTCGGCAGGGGGAGGGACCCCCTCCGCCCCCTCCCCCGTCTGTCTGCCTCGGCCTCCCTCAGACGTGATGGATCGCCCCAGAGGAGGAAAC
Source organism: Lagenorhynchus albirostris (assembly GCF_949774975.1). Taxonomy (NCBI): domain Eukaryota; kingdom Metazoa; phylum Chordata; class Mammalia; order Artiodactyla; family Delphinidae; genus Lagenorhynchus; species Lagenorhynchus albirostris. Next base: position 82,854,170 of record NC_083108.1, read on the forward strand.
TAAGTGCTTGCAGACAAAAAGCCCTTTTATCGTCCTCGGGTGGGCCACTGGAGTGACAAGCGGATAACAGCCACAGGAGGAAGGCTCTCCGTTAGGTCTGCGGTGCAGATGGATGGAGGACCGAGAGGCGGAGGAGAGGGAGGGAAGATCACCCCAGGCAAGGCCGCCTCCCTTCCAACTTCCAAGGCACCGAGAACGCCAGGTAGAAAACCCGGCTGGGCTGATCACTTTGGGGGGACCACCACCGGTGTCCCCCATGTTCCAAGATAAAACCCATCTCTGTGGGGCCCAGGGCCTGGCTCCGGAAGCAGGCAACCTCCAAGGCTGTCCCTCCCTCCTGCCTACTGGGGGCCCCCAAAGGCTCAGGAACAAAGGAGCAAGGCCTGACTCATGCAGACTCCTGCAGTCCAGGAGGCCCATTCCACACAGCCTCAGGGCCTTTGCACGGGCTGTTCCCTCTGCCTGGGAAACCCTTCCTCCAGAGACCTGCAGGCTCCCTTGCCTCCTCCTGCAGGTCTTTGCTCAAATGCCACCTTCTCAGGGAGGCCCACCCTGACCCCCCCATTTGAAACTGCAACCCCAGATCACCCACACACTCCCCAAACCCCCTCTCTGCTGGTTCTTCACCCCAGCGCTCCCCACCGAAGGGCACACTACGTATCTGACTTGTGAACTGTCTGCCTCACCCAGGGAGGACGGGATTCTTGTCCAGCTTATTCCCAGCTCTATCTCCAGCACCCAGAAAAGGGCCCAGCACACAGTAGGTGCTTTAGAAAGAATCGTTCAATGAATGAAGAAAATTAAAATCTCCCAATATCAGCCACTCCTGAGCCAGGACGTGCCCAGTAGTGCCCTCAGCAATCCTTGGAGGACAACCATTTGACAGACGAGGAAGCCAAGGCACAGAAGTGTCTCAGCTCCCTGGGATTTGCACCCAGGTCTGCAGGAGGCCCGCCCACTGCAGAACCACCCCAGAGACCCAGGACGCCAGTCCACGGCTGGGTGTCACAGACAAGGACCGAAACCCGCCCCTAACCTGCTTCTCGGCGCTGCAGCCTCAGGGAGGCCCCTTCCTATCTCTCAGCCTCAGTTTGCCCCTCTGCAAAATGGGGTTGCACAGGTAACCACCTCCCCCCACTGTCCCTCCCAGGACGCTGCCCTGCAGTCCCTACCGCACTGGTGTGGCCCTGATGAGGGAACGGCAGTCAGAAGTGCTAAGCAGAGAGCGCCAGATCTTGACCCCATCGTGGACGCCAAGGGTTGGGCTGGGGGCTCCTCAGACCCTCCTCCGGCCTTCCTTGGGGCCAGGCCTGGCTGACAACCCTTCCCAGCCCTAGAAGAACAGCTCAGTCGGTAAGAGGTAAAGAAAGATGCTGGGAGCGCTTCCTACCTACTAAGCACTGGTGCTCGCAGCAGCCCACGCCCCACGTCCCGAGCCCCAGCAGCTGAACAGTGCTCGGTGACACAGAGCCAGGAAGGGGTCAAGCTGTCATTTGCGGGGGGCCAGTGCCTGCGCCCCAGCAGCTGCACCCACTGACGAGCCCTTCCTCACTGGCACGGACAGGGGCTAGGCACCCCACATGCCCTCCAGATGTGTTTCCACTGCTTCCCCAAATGGCCTGACTCTCCAGAAGCCTGGGGGGTGGGGGGTGGGGGTGGGGCATTTCCTCACCACGCCCACAGGGGGTCTCTGGCCACATGACTGCCTCTCCCAGGCCTGGGTCAGCTGGTCACCCTGTCCCCGCGGGGCAAGGACAAGACACAGGGAGGGTACCCGCAGATTCAGCTCCCTCCTCTGCCAGGGCTCCCGGCTGCTTCAACAAAAATACAGAAACCAAAAATCTCAGCAACGATCACCAGCTCTGTGGGGGGATTTGATTCCATCCCCATTTTACAGATGGGGAAACTGAGGCACTGGGTGGCTCGGGACCCTGCCCAAGGTCACGCACATAACAAGCGGCAGACAGAGATGTGCACTCAGGCAACCAGGCTCCAGGGTCCCCGCCTGGGACCACTTGCCTCTCCTGGTTGAAAAGAACATAAAATAAAAGATGCCTCCCTCTCCCACCAGCCTGGCCAGTACCTGAATCCCCTCCTCCAAGCCTGTGCTGGGAATTCCATGGCGCTCTCACTGCTGGGGCCTGGGTTTGATCCCTGGTCGGGGAACTAAGACTCCACAAGCCGCACCACGTGGCCAAAAAAACAAAACAAAAACAAACAAACAAAAAACAAACAAGCCTGTGCCCACCCCACTGACCCTCACCTGGACTGCCTTCCCTCTCCCTGACACCCCAAACTCTGCCAGTGCCCCTAGGACCGCTCTCCACTCCCCCTGATAGAGAAGCTTTCTGGGGAGACCCCTGCCGTCAGATGTACCAGGTCGGCGGGGGGACAGGGAGGGCAGTGGGCACAGACCAGCCCCACAGGGGCCTCAGTCTGCTTGGCTGCAAAATGGGTGCATTGGGGAGGAATCTGCCAGGTTCCCTGGGAGAGTCAAAGAATCAGCCCCCGCTCTTTGCTTCCAGCTGAGACGTGGCACAGGTGACCCATCTGTGCGTCGGTTTCCCCTTTTATAAAATGACGATAACAGCCCATTTGGGAGCATCGCTGCGAGGGTCACAAGACACAGTGACGTGAAAAGCACTGTGGTGATGGGCTTTTGAGCAGCTCCTCTGTGCCAGGCGCTGCTCCCTATCAGCTCATTTAATTGTCGCAGCAACCCTACGAGGGGACACTCATTACCCCAGTCTACAGACAGGGAAATGGAGGCACAGGGAGATGAGTGACTTGTCCTGGGCGCCCAGCATGAAAGTGGCAGTGCCGGGACTGGAACCCCGGCTCCCCTGCTGGGCACGGCGACCACGGTGGCACACAGGTGTCTGGCTCGAGGGCCTCCTCCAACGTCCAACATCCCAACTCGAGGGCCAGCACACAGGCTCCACCCTCTCTGAGCCTGCAGCCCACCATCGGGTCACAGAAGCCATGTGGCCATGAACCCCAGAGACAGAGAAAACCCACTGTCACACAGCTGCACTGCTGGGACAACCCCTTCTCCCAGGCACCATCTGTACATCAATGCACTCAGCCAGAAAATACCCCATCCCGGGGGAACCCACAACCTCCACCCTGGGCAACACTGCTGCCCAGAGCCCACCCCACAAGGCCGCACAGAGCCCACCACCACATCCGCCAACAGAACCTGGCACCCCAGCAACTGCCGACCCCCTGTCCACGAGAAGGTCCCAGCAACACGAACCCGCTGGAGACAGCAAGGAGGGATAGATGTGAACCTACCAGAAACAGCCACCAGCAACGCTGCGTCCTCAAAGACTCTGGGGGACCTGCAGGGGAAAACACGGGTCTTGTTAGCAAGGATCACAGCATCCCCATGGGCTAAGGTATGACCACATCAAAGTGCAGGTAGAGACGGCAAGGCCCACTGGCCTGGACTTGGGGCACTGTGTACATCAGGCCAAGTGTTTCTCCACGACAACCCCATGAGGTGGTACTGCTACCCCATTTGACAGAGGGGGAAACTGAGGTTCAGAGACTCAAAGTCTCACGCCCCAGGTCCCACAGCTAGGAAGTCACAGAGCTGGGATTCCAATCTGAACTATGTGGTTATAAAGGCAGCTCACACCCCAGCCAAGCCCCCAGGGGACCCCGGGCCCAGATCACACTGTCGCTGTGAAAATCCCCCGTTAACTTCCCAGGGGACCCTATGAAAAGTCAGTAAGTGACACCTGATGGAGGGGTGGGCCTACGACTCTCATTCAAGAATTTCTGAGTCACCATTCAAAGTCAAAACCAGCACAATAAACACTAGTGTCCAGAAAGTAAAAAGCACGCTCACAAATAAATAAGAGCCAATCAACCCAACAGAAAAACGGGCAAAAAGACTTGATAGAACTTCACAGAAGTGGATACAGAAACGGCCAATAAGCACATGAAAAGATGGTCAATATCATCAGTCATCAGGAAAGTGCAAACTAAGAGACCACTACACACCCACCTGGATGGCTAAAATAAGACAGACAATGCCAAGTGCTGACGAGGATGCAGAGCAACTGGAATTCTCAGACGTCACTACTTCAGTGCAAAATGTGCAACTACTTTGGAAAACAGCTTGGCAGTTTCTTACCAAGTTAAACATACATTTGGGTGACCATGTGACCCAGCAACTCCACTGCTGGATATTTACCTAAGAAAAATGAGAACATATGCTCCTACAAAGATGTGTACATGAATGTTCATAACGGCTTTATTCATAACCACAAAAAACTGAACACAGTCCATCCATAGATGAAGGGATAAACAAACAGCGGTACATCCATACCATGGAATACTACCCCACAATAAAATGGGACAAACTACAGACACACAACCACATGGAGGGATGTCAGACTCAGAGGCTAAGCACACGCGAGGATTCCATTGATAAGATTCTGGGAATGGCAAGACTCTACTTTCACGAGTAGAGAGGTCTGCAGGGGCAGTCACACTAGAACAAAAAGATGATTCCCACAAAAGTTAGGATGTTAAGCACCTCTGGAGAGAAGACCGCATGTGACTCCTTCACAATTATTCATTAATCTGCAGCCACGTGTTTATGCTTTTTTTTTTTTTTTTTTTTTTTTGGCTGTGCTGTGCGGCACGTAGGATCTTAGTTCCCCAACCGGGGATTGAATCCCTGCCCCCTGCATTGGGAGTGTGGAGTCTTAACCACTGGAGAGCCAGGGAAGTCCCTATGCATTCTTTATTGTGTTAGCTTCTGCAAGAAAAAGAACAAGTAAACAAATAGTAATGGGCAGACCACTAGAGAGAGATCAAAACCCTGGCTGTGGTCCCAGCTCCTCTACTAACGGCTGTGACCTTGGAGTCTCTGACCTTGGTTTTCCCATCCAGAAAATGGGCCCACTCCCCACGGCTGTCTCCAAGACCCGTCCCTTCGCAAACATCTCAGCCTCGAGTGGACATTTAGGGAACCCCTTCTGCACCCCTTGCCCCCACCCAGGGATCAAAGGCGAGTGGAGCTGCGGCTTCCGGCTCTCACAAGGCTGAGGCAGCTGCATGCAGGGCTCAGGCTCTGGGCCCAGGCTCCCTGAGTTCAAATCTGGGCTCTGCCCTTCCTAGCTGTGCACCCTGGGACAAGTAGCTTCACCTCTCTGAGGCTCAGTTTCTTCATCTCTAAAATGGAAACGAGGGGGACTTCCCTGGTGGTCTAGTGGTTAGGACTCCGCGCTTTCACTGCCGAGGACCCGGGTCTGATACCTGGTTGGGGAACTGAGATCCCGCAAGTTACATGGCGTGGCCAAAAAAATTTTTTTTCATTTTTAAAAATGGGAACGATGATACATTAAAAACACCGACCTTACAGGGATGCCGTGGAGGTAAAGTGCTTTCAGAGCCAGCGTGGGCTCACTAGCAGCAGTCAGTTCCTGCGGGGCGTTCTATGACCCCAAGGCAGGGGCTGGCAGCTAAGCTCCAAGACCCCAAGGAACCCTAAAAGGGGCAGCTGCAGGCGGCACATGGGGAAGGACCCTGCCCCTTCTTTCCTGTCCTTTTAAGGTTTTTTTCGCTACAGTGCCTCCAGGCTTGACACTTGTCCTGCCATCTGCGGCAGCTCCAGAGACAGGGCCCTGCAGGAAGGCTGGAAACAGGGAGGCCCAGGCATGTCTCCGTAGCCATCCCAGCTTCCCAGAAGCCTCTGTGGCCAGCCCCCTGCAGCAGGTCCTGCAAAGGGCTCAGGCGGGGTCAGGTGGCTGGGCGCTCTCCCCAGGCACCACTGTGGAAGGGTTGGGAGATCAGACCCCACCTGCTTCCCACCATCTCCCAGCCCCAGCCAGTCCCCCCTGCAGTCCCCCAATGGACACAAAGCACCTGATGGCGTGAGGTCAAGACCGGCCTGGGCCGGCCCCAGGGGGCCATACAGAGCATCTCCCAGCAATGCCCACAACACGCAGGTCCAGAGAGCAGTTCCCAGCCTAGAAAACTTGGGGACTTCCCAGGAGAAGCGACGGCCACGCTGTGCCCCACGGAGGAAGGTGAAAGGTGCGCTTGGCGAGAGGATGGGGGATGCGGGCAGAGAACAGCTGATCACAGCACGGAGGCTGGAAGGAAGCGGAGCGGAGTGAGTGTGTGTGTGAACCGGGTGGGCAGGGCTGATCGCCGCAGGGCCCCTCGGATTGGGATTTTATTCCCAGGGGCAGGGAGACCCTTAGGAGGGTTTCGCATGCAGAGAAGGGACAAGTCCCACCGGAATTTGGAGAGTGCATTCGGGCTGTGGAGTGGAGGATGGGTGAGGGTGGAAGCGGGACAAGTGGATGGGATGGAGAGCATTTTGCAAGTAGAATCCACGCGGGCGGGCGAGGGATGGAAGGGGAGCCTTGGCGGCTGTGCTGGGCTCCCGGCTTGGACAGCGACAGCTCTGGGTGGGGGAGGGAAGGAGAACCACATGCACTTCCTGTGGCCTTGCTGTGCTCGGGCTGCTTCCCGGGTACCTCACGTAATCCTCACAACCACCCCGGGAGGGAGGGAGGGAGGGAGGGAGGGAGGGATGGGGGCTTCTGTTTCCAGGCCAGGAAGCCGATGTTCAGCAGTAACTCACTCAAGGTCAGGAAGGGAAGGGAAAGAACCAGGATTTGAACCCAGGTCCAAGCGCTTTAAGCCTCGGGAGCCAGGGCACTGGTGGGGGGACCCTCCTTGAGCGTGAACAAGGAGAGCGGGAGTGGGGAGGTGGCCACTCCCAGGCTGACCCCAGGCACCCCCAGCAGGGAGGGGGCTCAACAGCTCCCTAAGCAGAGCTGCACCCAGTGGGACCTCCGTGGGCCCTGAAGGTCCCCGGGTCCCTGGGCCTCCTAGGAGGGGGGCGGCTCTGACCCCTGTGCAAGGGGCTCAAGCCAGGGAGCAGACCCTCTCATTCAAGGTCTCAGTCATGCTCATGCGGACACTGCTGCACATCCTCAGTCACACACGCACATACTCACGGCCTCATTCACTCACTTGTTCACACTCGTGCATGCCTGCGCACACTGTGCTCCCACGCACTCCCACACACATGCGCTTGGCCCAGGAAGGCTCCGCGGGGGAGCCAGCCCCCCGCACCGTGTTTCCAGCCATGGTCCTGTCGTGGCCCAGCCCAACTGCTGAATCCCAGCCACAACCTCCTCTCCCCCCACCCCTGGGGGAGAGAGTGGGGGAGGGAAGGAAGGGGGGCTGACCAGACTGGTTTCCCAGCAGAGCAGATAGAGGAAAGAGGACGGCTTCCAAGGGTTCCCCTCCCCCAGGCCCTCGGTAACCCTCCCTTAAGCACTTCAACAGCTCCCCAGGGCCCACGGGCTGAGACCTGCCCCCACATGGCACCAAGCCCCCAAACAAGCCCCATCAGGCCCCCCTCAGAGCTTTGGCCCTCAACTCTGCCATTTGCCCTCCCACCCCCTCCTCTGCCTTCCCAGCACCAGCATAACACTGCCTTTTTCCTCCTCCAGGAAGCCCACCCAGATTACCCCAGCCACAGAGGCTGACCCAAAGTGTCCATCCACCCCGCTCGGAGACAGGAAGCTAGCAGTCCAAGGCCACACAGGTGCAGGAGGGCAGAGCCAGTTGGGTTCAAACCCAGAGAGCTGTCCAGCTTTGACTGGGATACCAGCATCAACCTTCGGCCAGTTGACAAGCTTGACAGAGCCCCTGCACAGGGATGGAGCCATGAATACGAAAGACAAGGGTCCTCGGGGGACACGGTCACACCTACCCACACTCAAACACCACACAGATACATCAAGAAAAGAGCAAGATGGGGAATTCCCTGATGGTCCAGTAGTTAGGGCTCCAAGCTTTCACTGCCAAGGGCACAGGGTTCAATCCCTGGTCCGGGAACTTCGATCCCAGAGCTGTGTGGCGAGGCCAAAAATAAAAAAATAAAATAAAGAGGAAGAAAAAAGAAAAGAGCCAGACGACATCAAAGGGCAGTGACTGAAGTAACAGACATAAACCAGCATAAACCTGCAATGAATGACAGGCGTGATGGGGTATGGGGGAGGACTAGAAGACAGGTAGGGTCTCCGAGGAGGTGACACTGGAGCCCAGGGCTGAAGAGATAAGGAGGAAGGCGCAGCAAATGCAGAGGCCTGGAGACAGGACCCAGCTAAACTGGAAGCGGTGGTGGACGGGGCGAGGCGGGGGGGTGATACCGGCCTGGGTTTTGTTTCCAGGGCGAGGCCACGGGAGGGGAGGGGCACATTCGGATCTAACGCATGACCAAGTAGAACAGCGTGAGGCATGGCCAGGGAGGACACTTCCGCGTCAATCCCTGTCAGCTCCATGGAGGTGGTGTTCTCTTCCCCAGGCCAAGCCTCAGCCTCTCTCTGCACTGGAGTCTCTCCTAAGGTCAGAACCTGAGGGCTGAAGTCTCAGTGCCAGGCAAGTGCTTTGTAGCTGAACCTCAGGACCTCCAAACCTTTCCCACCAGGCTGTGCTATAGCCACCCAGAGGCAAGGCCCCGACCCCACTGGCCCCTGGAGGCCCTAGCAACACCGGGCCTTTGCCTCCACCTGCTCCTGGGCAGGTTGCTAAAAGTGATTGCACAGGCCAGGGCTCAGAACAAATCCTCCCTCCCAGCCCAGCCTCCTCTGGGCCTCCAGCCACGTGGGCCGTACCCTCGGCAGGGCCCCAGGAGGCACACTTTCCAGGTGTGAGAAGGAGAGGGGTGTTGATAGAGCCCCCGCAGTGCCTGCAGACGGGCAAGGCAGTGACAGAGGCAGCCGGGGTACCAGTCCTGGCTCGGCCACTCCCGCACTGGACACCCAAGTCACTTCATCTCCCCGTGCTTCTATTTCGCTGTCTATAAACTGAGGGATGGTAACAGTGTCCCTTCGAAGGGCTGCTGTGACCACTAAATGAGTTAATACAGCAGAGCCCCTTAGAGCAGCGCCCGGCACAGCGTAGACCTCAACAAGCTTATTAATCACAGTAAGCGCTTTCTGCATCTCCCCACTTCAGGACCCTCACAGCAACACTCCAAGAGAAATGGGGAAACAGAGAAACTGAGGCATGGAATGGTCACCTGTCCCAAGTCTCTCAGCTGGAAGCAAAAGAAAAAAGCTGGGACATGAACCCTTTCTTGAATCCCCTGACCCACCCCCACTCCCAGGGACCCTGGCAAATTCCTCCCCAGTGTGCTCATTTCACAGCCAAACAGACCCGTATCAGACAGGTCTGTGCCCACAATTTGCCCTGGTATAAGTGATAGCAAGTTGTCTCTCCAAAGAACTCCTACACATCCCTCAAAGCCCAGCTTATGATGTCCTCTCCCCTCCCCTCGATGTTATAAGCCTTTCCAGTTAGTCCAGTCATATCCTGGCCCTCACTGCCATCTCACCCAAAAACTCTGCCTGGCCACCTCCAGCAGACCCTGAGCCTTCCAGGAAAGGGCCTGCCTTATCCCTCACTGAGGCCACAAGGCCTGACGCAAAGGCAGATGCACAGTGGGAACAGCAGGGTGAGGCTCAGAGTAAAAGAGACTGCATACAGAGGAGGGTTCAGCACAGTAGGGCCAACGCTGTGAGGTGCAGCTGACAGCAGGGCTGAGAGAAGGCCTGGCACACAGTGGGCCCAGCCGACTCACAACAGACTTAACACAGTGCCCGGTGCACAGTGGGGCCAGGATCACAGAAGGCACTGGGGGAGGCCTGGACCTGCCTGCCGTCTTTCACCCAATCCCCGCACTCCCCACCGCTGAAAAGCCCCCCATGCGCCTCCCATACCCATGCGAGTCCCACCTACACTCACAAGCCCAACGGCCTCCTCCTCCAGGCAGCCCACACTCCCTCATACTCAGCTACATGCAATCTGGCTGCAGTCACAAAACCAACAACAACGGCAATAATAACAGTGGCCATAACTAGCGTTTAGTTACTCCTGTGAGGACACCAAGCTGAGCCTTTACATACTCATTTAACTCCCGACAACCTTTCAGGTAGGCTATTTTATTTATTTTATTATTATTTTTTTAAAAGTCTACAGAGCATTTTTTTTTTTTTGCCCGCGCCGCATGGCATGCGGGATCTTAGTTCCCTGACCGGGGATCGAACCTGTGCCCCCTGCTGTGGAAGCGTGGAGTGTTAACCACTGGACTGCCAAGGAAGTCCCCAGGTAGGTTATGTTATTATCCCCATTTTACAGATGAGGAAACTGAGACTTGGGGGGGCGGGTTGAGTCACTTGTCCCAGGGGTTATACAGCTGATGAGAGAAGTCAGGACGGGCACCCAGGCGGCCTTAACCGTGCACACGGGGCTGAGCGCTGTTACTGTTAGTGGTACCCTTACCCTATGTTCTCAGACCCTGAGCCGGGCAGCAGGAACCCGACTTAACCCTCCCTGCAGCCTCCTGAGCTGCTGCTACCCATTTCCTGGATGGACAGACTGAGGCTCCAAGAGGGGATCACACAGCCAGGCTGCCACCCACTTCAGTGGTTCCCCACCCCACCCCCGGGGGCGGGTTCTCCACGATTCTCTCCCCAGTCAGTGCAGAGGCCAGAAGCCAGCGCCTGACGAGGAGGAGGAGGAGGAGGAGCCACAACTCACCCACAATAGCCCTCCCCAGTCATCACCTCCTCCCAGGGCAGGACCCCCCGCCAGGCTCTGCCGCGCCAGCCCAGGAGCCTCGGCACCAGCCCTCAGAGAGGAGACGCTCCACCTGCAGCTCCCGCTGTCCCATCTCAACCCCCTCAGTGGGCACAGGTCAAGTTCGACCAATCTGCCAATGAGCCCGGGAGGCTGGGACAAGGTCCCTGCCCAGGACCGTCCGGGCTGGAACCAGGTCCCCGAGCCAGCCTTGGAGAAAAGATGCTCCTCCACCTGCAGCCCCTGCCTTCCCATCTCAAACCCCCTCAGTGGGCACAGGTCAAGTTCTACAAAATCATCCAGGGCCCAGGGGCTGCTGCAATGCCCGCCACTTTGAGGAAAGGGAAGTGATGCCCACGTGAGCCTCCATGTGGCAGCGTGAACCATACGAGGCCAAGATGAGCAAAAGCCACGAAACGTGTTCTACCGACGCCCTAAACGCGATCCCGCAGATCCGGGCATTGCCCCCAGTGGGCAGGCATAACTTCCGGAAGCCATCTCTGCAGGCTGGATTTGGGGACTTCAGGTACAGTGTGACCCAGGCACCCAGGGCAGGAGCAGGCCAGGGTCCTGAGGTGTTAGGGTGTGGGGGACCTAACGCCCCTCCCAGAGCTGCCTGGGTCTGCCAGACACGTCTCTTCACACCCGATGAACAGGGAAGTCTCCCCTGTCCCCTGGGACCGGGTGTGGCCCTTCCCTGTCACTGTCGTAGCAAGCAGCCCAGACAGCCAGAGCGGGAGGGAGGCAGCTCTTCCACTTAGAAGCCACTGGGATATTTTATTTTCCTTCTCAAGTGACAGCTGAGGCCGGCTCTCCTTGAAGCTGCGGAGAGGCAATCATGGAGAGTTCACCCAGGTCTCTGATTCCCCACCAGCCTGCAGCAGCCGGCGACTGCCGGGGCGTGGGGGCAGGGCAGTGGCGCAGCAAAGCCAAGGCCACAGCCAGTGTGGATGTGAGTGGACAGGGCCTGGGGGAGGACAAAAGGGGAGGAGGGGCTGTGGCCCATCAGAGGGGGACACATGGGCCCACCCAAAGGGGGCACAGCCCATCCAACCATGGGGGCCACGGCCCCACTCCAGGGGGCTCAGGCCCATCCAAGGGGGGCACACCGTCAGGAGGAGAATGAGGATCCGCACTGACCCTGCCCGCAGGCCCCCAGCCCCCAGTCCACCTATCCGGGCTCCCAAAAGAGACCTGCGCTGATCACAGGCCAAACAACCACGATGGTCACCACAGCAATAATAATAGCCGCTCCTGCGTGCACAGTCACCATGTGCCAGGTCCTGGGCCGTCTATCCTGACCCCATTTCACAGATGGGGAAACTGAGGCCCAAAGAAGTTCAGCAACCTGCCCGAGATGGCACAGCCAGGGAGGGGCAGGGAGATGGGGGCCCGGGCGTCCTCCCTCGGCTGCCCCATTCTGCCCCCACTCCACCCTCAATTTGGCCCCAGAACACACTGCTCAGAAACCTCCCGCCCGCCTCCTCGCTACGGGGCGTGGGGCCATCTGCGGAGACAGCAGCCGACAAGAGCAATTAGACGCCAGGAAGGAGCCAGGATATCGACCGTTTCTGGAGGGAAGGGGGGCAGACGGGGGCTCGGGCCACACGGGTGTCAGCAGCCTGGCTCCCGGCCCAGCACAGGCCAAGTCAGGGCAGGCAGCACAGATCAGGCCGGGAGGGCCAGGGGCTTCGCTCCGAGGCCTGCGGAGGCCCAAGACGGCAGCACGGAGAAGCCATTTGTCCGTCTACCTGTCTGTCCACCACCGGCATCACCAGCTGCAGACACCTGGAGCTCCCCTGAGGCTTTCACTGCGTGGGCACCGTGCTAAGCCCTGTCAATTACTAACTGGTTTAATTCTTACAACCACCGTACACACGAGTTACTATGACTCTCCCCATTTTACAGATGGGGGCAATGAGGCAGAGAGGCAAGAAAGTGTACCCAGGGTTCCCACAGCTAAGATTTGCATCCAGGCATCCACTCTAACCACACATCACCTCCACCTGGGAGTCCCCTGAGGGGTGGGAGATAAGACAGTGGGCTTTCTGGGAATGGGGCACAGGGGACTGCATGGGGTGGAAACTTCCAGAAGCCTCTGAAAGTCCCTCAGAGGCCCCATCATAGGCTCTCTGTAAAGCTAATTCAGTTTCCACCCTGTAGGAGCACAGGCCAAGGGCCCTACAATGCCAGCTGCTGGGTCCCCCGGGAGGAGGCTGCCTGACGGTCAGCTGGAAGGGAAAACCACTGCAGAGCCTCCCACCCTGCCCCAAGCTTCCCTGCCCAGGAGCAGGGTCTGGGCCATTCGTGGCTGCAGGGCAGGGCCAGGGGCTGCCGGGGAGAGCAGGGGTGTCACGGAACCAACGATTGATCGCCAGAAGCAATTAACTGTCTGGGTCAAGAGATGGTGAAAGAGATTTGTCACCGGGGGCCCAGGGGATATTCCAATGAGTCCAGCAACGCAGGCGGGAGGGGTGGTTCCCGCTGACCTGGTCCTGAAGGGAGATCAGGACTTCTGCACACTACTGGAGCACCCCACTCCTCCCCCACCCCGACAGGCCTCCCTCTGCACACTCCCGCTCCCCAAGACCAGCCCCGACCCACCCCAGCATCTGTGACCCGGGCACCAGCCCATCCTGCACAGATGGGGACAGAGAGGCCCAGCAAGGGAGTCCATACACAGAGTCCCAGCAGCCCGGGATCTGGCCGGAGACCCGGACCCAATCCCAGCTGCACCAGGGTCTAGCTGGGCGACCCCACGCCGGGGCCTAAATTCTGAGGCTGTTTCCTCTGCTACAAGGTGAAGGTGATAAGCAGGGGAGTTAAAACCAGGACGGCTCAGGCACAAATCCCAGCTCTACCATTTTGTTAAGCCTGAGGCCGTCACCTTGCTCCTCCGAGCCTTGGTTTCCCCATCTGTAAAATGGGGGTGATGCTGAGGGCTACTCTGTGCAGAAATATACAGTCTGGCACATGGCAGGTGCTCAGTGCAAGCTCGCCATCGGGGTTCACCAGCCCGCCTCCCCAGGGACGCAAGCCCAGCCCCTCAGCACCTAGGACACCAGGCTCAAGCCCTGAGCCAGGTCATGAGGAGAATACCTGGGGCACGGGCCCCCCGCCCCAGCCTCTGAAGCACGACCCAGTGAGAGACGGAGGCCACCATCCCCGACTGGGCTTGGCGACTGCCTGTCATGGAGGACAGAAGCCCCTGGACACACGGTCCTCCACCCAGATCCTCCACGGACAGAGCTGGAGGGGATACAGGGCACGGGCCTCCCCCGTGTGAGTCCCCCAGTGAGTCTCCCAGCTTTCACCCCCTAGTGTCTGCTTCATTTCCCTCCATGCACACCCTGGGCACATGCGGCCCCTGGGATCCACTGTTTGATGACAGTAAACACCCGTAACATCTCCCTCGCTGTTCCCACTACACAGATGAGAAGACTGAGGCCCGAAGCACCCAGCAAAGGGCAGCCTCAAAGCCAGCTCTTTGTGATGTCCCACAGGAGCTCAGAAGGTGCTCAGAAGCCTGGGTCAAGGGGCCGGGGGGCAACACTGAGTCACAGTGAGAAACTTGGTAGAAACTGAAAACAGCCCCAGAGGCCCCACGTACTGCCCAGAGTGAGTGGCGCTGATTCACAGCCGGGCTCTGTGTTGGAAAGTTCCTGCTTCTGTGGTGGAGTGGAGGCGGGGGACCCGGGGCACAGAACAGCCACTAGGCGAGCTGTGAACTGGCCCCAGGGCCGCTAGATCACATCCAGCCTCATCCACCATCCAGCGCCCCATCAGCCCTATCAGGGAAGTGCCCGGGGGGGAGGGGAGGGGAGAGCATGCTCTGGGCCACAGAAATACGGACGCAGCATGAAAAGGGAATCTAGGTGTTCCTGCCCTCCCCTGCCCGGGGCACAATCAAGATGTGAGTTCCTAAGGCCCGATGCCCGGTCTTCACGCTAAAGACACTTGGGCCTGATCATTCGTCATTGTGGGCTGCTCTGTGCACTGGGGGATGTTCACAGCATCTCTGGCGTCAAACCGCTATGCCTGTGACACCTCCTCCAGGCTGGGATAAACGAAATGTCTTCAGACACTGCCAAAAGAATCCCGGGGGCTACGTCGCCACACTGACCCCACCCCTACCCTGACCCCTAAGGGCCTCTATTCCTGGGCAGGAAATAGCAGTCAGTGGCACCCACCCTCCGCTGGGCCAGCCCCTTGGTCTGGTCAGTTCCAGACAGGGTAGAACCCACCTGAGTGACAAGGGACCTGTGTCCAGGACCCTAGTCCCCCTCCTCCAGGTCAGGCCAGTGCTGGTCTCGCTGCCAAGGGACCCATTGGCCGTCAACACTAACTGACCAAAAGCCCCTATTACGTCCTGACACCATTCCAGGCACTGGGGGCCTAGCAGCAAACAAGACAGAGGAGCTCCTGCTTCGTCGGAAGTGACCTGATGTGGGAAGGCCAACAACACACACCAGGGGAAGAAATCAACCAAGAAACTTCATCGATCAACAACTACAGACCTAAGTGGGCGGCTGGGACAGTGGTTGCAGGGGGTGCCCTTGACTGGGCAGCCAGGAGGTCCTCCTGAGGGTGACATCTGAGCTGAGACCTGACGGCAGCCGCCATGCCGATCGCAGGGAACAGCATGCCTGGTGGGGGAACAGCAAGTGCAGCGGCTGAGTGCAGAGGCCGGGGTGGGGAGGGATGTGGCTGGAGCAAGAGCCAGGAGATGGGTCAGTGAGGGTGAACAGCTCCCCGGCACCCTTGGGGCCTCTGGGTTTATTCTCAGAGGAGGAGGAAAAAGGGAAGGGAGAGGGTGAGGCAAGGAGCTGAAGATTCTCATTCTCCTTCGGACAGGATCCCTTTGCCTGCAGCATGGAGAGCACAGCAGGGACAAGAGAGGATGGATTCAGGGGCCAGGAGGAGGCTGTGTGGGTGCCGAGCCAGACAGTGGATGGGGGAGGGGGACCACAGTGTCTGGTCTGCCACTATGAAAGCAGGGAGGGTCTCGACCACAGGGGGTCCCACCCCCCACTCACAGCATCTTGTTGTCTTTGTGCTGTTAGGGCCGAGGGGGTCTCCAAGGCAGGGTCCCCACTCTGGAACACCTCAGAAACTGGCAGGGATGTTACTGGCTGTCCTGGGACTGGCGCTCGGCCAGTGGGACAGTCCCACGCCACGAAAGCCACCCTCTCCACACAATTTTCAAATAACCTGGCCGTTTAAAAAAAAACCTGCCGGAACCGATCCAGACGCTAGCTTTTTCTTTAGCATCACTTTCATGTGTTTCCAGAACCGAAACGCTTCTGATCTCACTTGCATCGCATCGACACTTACTCATTCTGAGTGGGAGCCAGCAGCACTTCCTCCCATTTCCTTTTACACTACAGTGTACACTGATTGTTGTTATTGTTGTTGTTAATTCTGTGCAAAGTCAAGACCGTATTCAGGAGGAATTTCAGCGCCAAGGAGTAAAGGGGATTTTCCAAGTATATGCTCTAAATATCGTCAGGGGTTGTCAGGATGCTGTGTGGCTCTGGGTAAGCCAGCCGACCTTTCTGAGCCTTAGCTGTTTGCCTGTAACACAGGGAAAGTGATGATGCGATCGTTGCTAGCTCGCGAGATTGAGAGGATCAAACGAATTAACACGGCAAGCCTGCCGCTCTGAGACCCGGAAAAGCACCTGGCCCTCGGTCCATCATCGCATGTGGCTGAAGGGGCTGGAGGCGGGTGGGGCAAAAGGCCCCAGCACAGGCCCCGGCTGGGCAGGGGGTGGAGGAGAAAATCCCGCACTCCCTGCGTGGGCCAGGTGGCTCCTCGCCAGCCCGGCTTTCATCTCCAGGAGATAAGCCGCCTGCTCAAGTTCACGTTCAGGATCAAATGAACCCACTTAATCGCCTTAGAGATCTCCACTGAGCCGGCTCCTCGGGGACCCGGGGAGGAGGGCAGCTGAGCCCCTCCAGCCAAGACCCCCACCTGCACAGCCAGGCATGGAGAGGACACCCTGCCCACCCTCGGCCCCAGCCCCGCACGGCCCCCTGCAGCGCCCCCCACCCCAAGGGCAGGTGTGTGCACCCTGGCCTTCCGAGTCTGTGCACACAGGTCACCTGCTCACCATCACAAAGCACCTACTGTGCGCCCCGTGCCCGGTCAAAGAGACTCTTAATCCCCACAGCCTCCCAGAAGGCAAGTGCTACCACGAATGCCACTCTCCAGATGGGGAAACTGAGGCCCAGAAAGGAAACAGCCAGCCCACGAAGGTGACAGAGCTCCTCGCCGGATCGCCGGCAACCCTCAGGGCAATACCTTCCCCACTTCACAGATGAGAAGACTGAGGCAGGAACGGGCCTTAAGTCACCACCAAGATGCCAACAGTCTCTCTCTCTGGGTGGGGGGGGGGGGTGGTGAGAACATGGTTGTATTTTTGTGTGTGTGTGTGTGTGCAGGCTTTTTTTGTGTCTTAATTTTCCAATTTCTAGAGAACACAGGGACTTCCCTGGCGGTCCAGCAGTTAAGACCCTTGCCACGTGGTATGGCCAAAAATAAATAAGATAAAATAAAATGAAATAAAATAAAATAAAAATACAAAGAACTGGTTGGTTCTGCTTCTGAAAACCAAGAAAGTCTTTTTCATAAAGGAGCCGTCGAGCCACACGCCCTGCCCACGGCCTTGGCCATGGGGAGACCTCACACCCTACCACAGAGGGCCAGCCAGGGAGCCCCCTGCAGAACCTGCCAGCATCGGCTGGAAGAGCCACAAGCCAGCAGTCCCACTCCCAGGAACACATGGAGGAGGAGAGCACGTGAGCACCTGGAAGCACCCAGAGAAGCTCCAAACACGGCCATCAACCCAAGCGGTATCTAGGGACTACGCCAATCACGTGTCCTGGGTCCCCATGACAAGATACTATCTCTCCAGAAGTTAAAATTCATCAACTAGATCTAACTGCACCAACACGTCGCAAAATCCTATTTTCTTTTCTTTTTTTTCTTTTTTGGCCACACCACGCAGCTCGAGGGATTTTAGTTCCCGACCAGGGATGGAACCCAGGCCCTCGGCAGTGAGAGCACAGAGTCCTAACCACTGGACCGCCAGGGAATTTTTTAAAATAACAATAATAGCTACACGATAAACCTTGTGTGTTACGCTTCTAATCCTCAAAACGGTCCTAGAAAATAGGTACTATTTCAGTCCCTATTTTACCTATAGGGCAACTGAGGCACAGAGTGACATCTCGCAGCTGGAAAGAGGCCAGGAAGGACGGGGACCCAAGCCATCAGGATCCCTGCTCGGAACCACTCCGGTCTGCTTGCCTGTCTCAACGTGGAGAGGAAATTACTAGGCCGAGTTATATAAAAGCTGTCGATATTCGACCACTTTTGACCTACAAAACGGGCAGAGTCCTGTGGCTCATTCTAACAGCAAACTGCAGAGCGGCAAACACAGAAAGACGCGGCCACGTGCATCCTTCCAGCCTGGAGATGAGACGGGGCCCCAGGCCGTGCAGGAAACCGTGCAGAGGCCCGTGCAAGTGTGACAACATTCTTAGACGAGCACATGTCCAGTGGAGAAGTGTCAGTCTCTGGGGAGGAAGCTCAAATGACGAGAAAGCCACCTGTAATTTTTATTTTTTATTTTTTGGATAAAAGGCAGCCGCCACCTTAGCTGGTGGCCCAGAGCCCAGCCTCCTGGACTCAGACTGGCTAGAACATTCCCACCGTCTCCCCAGACCCCGTACAGCCTATCCGCGAGCAGTGGTTCCCCAGGGCCCGGTCTCCAGAGCCTCCTCTTCAGGGGAGAGAAGCTCTCCCCACCTAAGGATCCAGTTTCATTTAATTGCAGGCTTCAGGTTTCTGGACGACGGCCCAGAGGGCCTTCGGGCCGAAGGCGTGGGCCATTTTCCTTCTCTTTTCAATAAAGCCCGGAAGGAAGCGGCATGTGGCATCGCCCGTCTGCTCCGAGAATGTGAAGCACTTGCCCCTCGGGAGACCCCACCCAGAAGAATCATCTGTGGCTCGTCACGGCTGGGGCGGACAGGCTGGGGACACATTTTTTTTCCCTCTGGGCCTTCACTGGAGCCAGGTACCTCCACCGGATTTGAAGGAATAAATGAACACACAAACATCCCTACTTCACACCACTCCCTCCCTGCTGGTCATCTCTCTGCTTCTAGATTTTTTTTTTCTTGCATTTCATTTTTTTGTTGTTGTTGTTGGTACGCGGGCCTCTCACTGTTGTGGCCTCTCCCGTTGCGGAGCACAGGCTCCGGACGCGCAGGCTCAGCGGCCATGGCTCACGGGCCCAGCCGCTCCGCGGCATGTGGGATCTTCCCGGACCGGGGCACGAACCCGCGTCCCCTGCATCGGCAGGCGGCCTCTCAACCACTGCGCCACCAGGGAAGCCCTTGCATTTCATTTTTTTCTCCAGCACAAGCCTTTACAGTTTGCAGGTCCTTCTGTTCACTCCGTGTCCCTCACCCATAGCCCCAGGGCAAGGGCAAGACACGGAGCGGTCACCTGATTCCAAGGCCACTGGCTGCAGGGACACACACGGTCTAAATGACCAGGTGGCACCTGGCTGCTAGGGGTCTCAGGGAAGATGAGGGCTCTTGTTTGAGTTTCCTCTTGCTGCTGTAACAAATGATCACGAACGCGGTGGCCTGAAACAGCACAGATTTCTTATCTCATAGTTCTGGAGATCAGAAGT
Source organism: Lagenorhynchus albirostris (assembly GCF_949774975.1). Lineage (NCBI taxonomy): Eukaryota > Metazoa > Chordata > Mammalia > Artiodactyla > Delphinidae > Lagenorhynchus > Lagenorhynchus albirostris. The sequence goes on from NC_083108.1 coordinate 82,873,494, forward strand.
CTGAAATGGATCCAACAAGGCGAAAACCAGGGTGTCAGCTGGGCTGTGCTCCTGCAGCAGGCTCTCGGCGAGCCCGCATTCCTTGTTTTTCCAGCTTCTAGCGGCTGCCTGCACTCCTTGGCTCCATGCCCCTCCCTCCATCCTCAAAGCCAGTAGCACAGCACCTTCAAATCTCTTGGACTAACCTCCTGCCTCCCATATAAGGACCTTTGTGAGCCCACCAGGATTACCCAGGATAACTTCCTCCACCTCAGGGTCAAATGACTGGCATCCTTAATTCCATCTGCAAACTTAATTCCCCTTTGCCATGTAACATAGCGCAGTCACAGGTTCTGGGGTTTAGGGGCGTACACATCTTTGGAGGAGACCATTATCCTCCTCCCCACAGGCTCCAAAAATCTCTGGGCCTCGAGGGAACTGCCCCAAAGGCCCACCCCACAAACCCTGAGCTCCAGCAGGCAAGTACTGAGTCCACGTGACTCAGTCTCTCCACTCCTACAGAACACCCCGCTCTGTCATCTGCACGGTGAACACATACCCCGAGGGTGCCCAGTCTAGCCTTTGATGAAAACGTGAAGCAGGCAGAGCCCTGGGGCTTATCACCAGAGACTTCCCTAAGATGACAACAAATAACTCATCAATCCATTTTCTTGGGCAACTTTTGTGGGGTTTGGGGACCAGTCACGAACCGCCCTATTGTTCATCCCCCACTCCAGCAAGGTCCATACAGGGAAGACGCCCTGTTGAAGCCGCCGCGTCCCTGCATTCCAGGTCAGGAACGCCACTGGCACCAACAGAGCACACAACCTCCGGGAAAATGGAAGGCTTTGCAAGGTTCAACTGGCCGGCAGCACGACACTCATGCTTGGAAAACCACCCAAGGGGCCAAGCCCTCACTACACAGCTGGTGGGTGGTGAGCGGGCACTGGGGAAGCAGAGGCCACCCAGTGTGCCCAGCAGCACGGCCACTAGGGGCATCCCTGGTGTGAGTCAGCACCCTCCCCCCGTGGCTGCTGGTGAGCACACCTCACCGACCCCTGCCCAAGAGCCGGGTCTCCAAGGACCTGGCAGTACGGACAGGGACAAGGTGAAACCTGCCCCGTGACAACAGAACGATATTAACAATAGCAGCCGTCGCAACGCGACAGATGACAGAGGACACGACGAAATACTCTCCTTGCTGCGAAACCCTTGTGCGTCTCTCTCCTGCCAGAAAATCTGGGAGGAGGATGCCAAGGCCCAGAGAGGTTGTACGAAAATTACACAGCAACCCAGTAAACAAGATGGGTCTCAAATGCCCGGCGCCCACCCCATGGCCTGCCTCCCAGTCCAGGACCCTCCAGGCAGCTCCACCTTAGCCTCCCCCACACCCCTTCCACCCTGCATCTGGAAAGGGCCCATCTCCCCTCCCCAGGCTCCCTCAATGGCCCCCTCCCACTTACCTCCCCTCCAAGGAGAACACTAACTGTCCCCCCAGTGTCAGACCACCCACCAAACCCTCCACACCTCCCTGGCTGCCATCCAAACACCGTGGAGGCGCTCTTTACAGCACGGGGAGATCAGAGGCATCCCGGACACATGGCCAGGGGCTCAGGGGCACAGAGAGGGCAACGGGGGCCCAAAGGTCACACAGCAAACCTGCAGAGCAGCGCCTGGGGTGCACATACGCTTCCGCCTCGGCATTCCCACCGGGAGAAGCACAGTTCCAGGAGGCGCTGCAGCAAGGGGGCAGCAGCCAGCGCCCAGGTGCCATGAGACGCAGCTTCCTGCCCGCCGCTGCGGCTACTATTTATAGTCTAGACAGCGGGGTCAGCTTCCTGCAAGGCAGAGCCCAGGAGCCTGCGGGGAGCCTGGGAGTGTGACCTCGAGGCAAACAGGCCAGGCCAGGCCAGAGAGGTGAGCTGAGGCGCCCAGGGCTGGGCACATGGTGGACCCAGGCCGACCCCCCTGCCTGGGGATCCACAGTCCACGGGAAAGGGAGACAGGAGGAAAGGCCAGGTCCTGCCTGTGACAGCCACCCGCCAAGGAAAGAGCTTACAAGCCGTGTGCCCTGAACCAATGACATCACCACTCTGTGCCTTGATTCTCCCATCATTAAACAGGGAAATTAACAGTTCTGGCCACAGCTGTCATTGTGGTCATTGTGGGGCTTAAATGAGCTAACATACAACAACACGGAGTGAGCTCGCCCATAAAACCTCTGTCAGCTCAGCCCCCAGCCCTGCCCAGAGACCAGACGAGGAAGGTGGGGAGGAAGACGGCATGCACACAACCTATCCACGGCAGGTCACCATCACAGAGGCCACCCCAGGTGCCCTAATCCAGCCCACTCCCCTAGGAGGCAGGGAAGACATCTATCCCCATTTTACAGATGCTGAAACTGAGGCACAGAGTGAAAGAAGAACCCAGCCCAAGAAAGGGAGAAGGGTTCCTCCTGTCCCTGGGTTTCGTGAAGTTACCTGGGGTCTTCTCTCTCAGCAAACAACAGACAGGCCTCACAGGCCCTGGGAATGCCCCCCTCGGACCCTACAGAGCTCACCTTCCTGTGATGGAGGGGATGGGCGCATGGGGCCAGGAAGGAGACGTCTCAGGCCACAAGAGCATCCAGAGGCCACCTGCCTAAGGGAACACGGGCTTAAAGTCCCCCAGGCACCTGGAGCCATCCGGCTATGATGTCTCGCCCTCCCTCTGAAAACCAGCACAGCAAACTGACACCACCGCCACCAAGCACCAATCGGACTGAAGTCTTTCTCTGTGCTCTCAGTGTCAGGCAGCAAGCCCCTTCCTGTGTGACCTCACTTAACGCTCCCAACAGCCTCGAGAGATGAGCGATCTGATTGTGTCCATTTTGGGGATGGGAAAACTGAGGCCTGAAGTAGCCAGGACCTTATTATCTCAAACCTCAGCCACTTCAGAGCTCAGGCATCAGCTCTGCTCCGCAGGGGACTGTCATGACCACCCACAGGAAAGACAGGGAGGGAGCGGCTGAAGGCCCAGCGACCTCCGGGGGTCTGAGGAGGGCCACAGGTGAGGGAAAAGGTATCAGATGCAGGGAAAGGCAGACAACTTGGGATCCCAAGACATCCTGCATTGGGATGCCAGGTCCGGCCATGCCCAGCCAGAACCTGACAGTCGACACATTTATTGGGCACCTACTGTGTGTCCAGAGCTGTTCTAGAATGGCGGTGCAGCAGGGAATGTGGACCAAAGTCCCTGCCCTTCTGGAACATGCATTCTAGCAGGGATGACAGACAACAGCAAGTTAAACAGATAAAACCATAGCTCATCAGAAGGAGGGAAGGAGAGGGCTTGAGGAGGAGAGGGTACAATTTTAATTAAGGCCAGAGAAGGACCCACATAAAGGTGACATCTGAGCCAAGATGGCAGAGAAATGACGCAAGTCACACGGACACCTGGGGGAAGAGTGTTGCAGGCAGAACAAGTGCAAAGATCCTGAGGCAGGCACATGTCAGGTAAATTTCAACAAGGAGGTCAGTGTGGCTGGTACAGAGTGTGAACAAGGGGAGCAGATCAGAAAGGGAATGGGGCGGGGTGGGGCACAGACTGTGCAGGGACTTGTAAGCAAGATTAAAGAGTTGGCTTTTATGCTGTCTGAGATGGGAGGGCTCTGAGCACAGGAGGGACAGGCCTAAAAGAAAACCCTCTGGCTGCCATGTGGGGAACAGCGGGTCAGGCTGACGGGTGAGGAGGCTACTGCAGTAGTCCAAGCAAGGGATGATGAGAGCTGTATTAGGTTCCTGGAGCTGCTATAACAACTTACCACAAACTAGGGGGCTTAAAACAAGACAAATGTATTCTCTCATGGCTATGCAGGTCAGAAGTCTGAAATCAAGGCGTCGGGTGGAGTGGTCCCTCCTGGAGGCTCCGCGGGAGTCTGTTGCATGGATCTAGCCAGCAATCCTCGGCTTGTAGACACATCACTCCATTCTCTGCCTCCGCCTTCACACGACTTTCTATTCTTATAAGGACACCAGTCCTATTGGATTTAAGGCCACCCTACTCCAGCATGACCTCATCTTAACTAATTACATCTGCAGCGACCCTATTTCCAAATAAGGTCTCCTTCTGAGGTTCTGGGAAGCACATGAATTGGGGGAGGGGACACTATTCCACCCAGTACGGTGGCCTAGATGGAGTATAGGCAGCAGAAGTGGGCAAAAGTGAAAATGGTTAAGAATACTTAGGAGGGTGGGAGACGGTGTCGGTGGGTGTGGGGGGCAGGGAAAAGTGGGCGCCTCCCAATCTCTCCCCCAGCTTTCATCCTCCCCTCGTTTAACTGGTCACAGGAGTTACCCAGGAGTCACCACCACACGTAATTCCCACCAGAACCCCACCCTGCAAACCGGACCCAAGCCCCCAGGACCCTGGGGACCCCTGACTCCCGCTGGACTCTGCAGCATTCCTCCAGCGCCCCCGCTCCGCTCCTGGCCCGGTGGCCGGTCGCCCGGCGGACAAGCCCCACTGAGCCCCAGGGCAGCACGTCCTGGCCCCCCACCTTGGCCCAGCAGGCTCACCCCGTTAGCCTAACGAGCAGGCCCGCGGTGCCAGGCAGTTGCCATGGCCAAGGAGACAGTAGCAGTGGGCGATGCTCCCGGAGGGTCTGCAGTGGGCACCGGAGCTCAGCGTGAGGACAAGCAGGGACCCCCGAGGCACCCCCTCCCCACGGGGCCCCGGCTGTGTGCACCCTCGGGCCTGGCCTCAGGGACTTCTGACTGCCAGCATCTCCCAGAGAGGCCCCCTGGGCCACAAAGAAAAATCCACTCCCCTCCCACCCACCCCTCCTGACCTCCCGCCCAGAAGTACCACCCCCCCCCAATATAGCACACAGTTATTGCAGGGGTGTCCGCCAAGGGGAGGTCGGAGGTCAGCAGACGCGGAGGCAGACAGGCCTCCGAGGCAGTGAGAAGGGCCTGGATTTCATGCAAGAGGTGCCGGGAGGCCCTGAGGGCTCATGGGGCTCTGAGTCAGGTCAGGGCGCTCACCCGCAGGGTCCACCCAGCAGCTCTGCACAGAACAGACGGGGGCAGCATGGAGGCTTCTGCAGGCGCCGGGCGGGTGAGAGGGCAGCTGGGGCGACCCCCAGCTCTCTGGCTCGGCCCCACACTCAGGCAGGAAGCCCAGGCTGGGGGGTCTGGGGGCGAGGGGGGACCGCACGTCCGTTTGGGGACAGATCGGGCCTGAAGCCCCTTTGGGACAAAGGGAAGGAGGCTGCTGGACCCACCTGCCTGGCCCCAGGGCGGGCTCCGAGGGCTTACGAGCCGCAGACAGGAAGGAGAGGGACTAAAGACACGGCCTGAAGGACCGACTCACGCCTCGAATGGCCCCTCAGCTCCCTCTGCCTCACCAGACCCTCTGAGGCCGCGTGTCATTCATCACCCCATTTCACTGGTGAGTAAACTGAGAAGCTCTGCACAGAGGCTCCATTACTTGTCCCAGGCTGCATCGCACAGCCAGTAAGAGGCAGACACCAGACTCCGCCCCGTGGCTCATCTGAGCTCCATTCACAAGCCCTAAAACACAAACACACGTCACCAAAGACCAAGCCAACCCCAGGAGACAGGAGGCAGAGAGCCTGGGCCCCCAGGTCTCCGGGAGACACACCCACACATGCCCTCCAGCGGGCGGCCAGCTGCTGGTCTCATCCGATTCTACCCGTGGGTTACGTTTTCCCCCCACTTCCTTTCCAGCTCAGAGAAATATCCCAGGGTCAACAGAAGGAAGCAGAAACATTGGAAAGCGTCCGCAGAGCGTCCGCAGAGCACCAAGGCTGGAACCGGAGCCCAGAGGCCCCTCCACGCGGACACACCCGCAGCACTGCCACCGCAACAACTCCACGATCCCTGCGCCCCGGATATGGAACAGACAGGAGTGACCCTCCACCCAGGAGTGGTAAGCTCGTCACCTACCCCACTGCAGGGTCTTCCCTCAGGCCAAGTGGCTCCCAAGGGCCCCGGGGCGTCCAGTAGGGATCCTGCACCTTCCAACTCACTCACTGTCACCTTCCCAAGTCTGACCCAGGATGGACACCCAAAGACCCTGGTTCTTGCCCAGGGTCTGACCTTGGTTAAGACACTCCATGGGGCCTTGATTTCCTTCTGGAATCATCTGTCAGGAGACCACCCACCACCCCGCAGGCACGCAGGGGGCACAAACCTGGAAACATCTCGCAAGTGCTTTCCTCTTCTTTACTCCTGTCTGCTCCAGCCCACCCCTCAAGAACTGAGGCAGCTGTCAGGAATGCATAGGATACGGAAAAATCAGAGAGCAAGGGGCTTCCCTGGTGGCGCAGTGGTTAAGGATCCGCCTGCCAATGCAGGGAACACGGGTTCGAGCCCTGGTTTGGGAAGATCCCACATGCCACGGAGCAACTAAGCCCAAGTGCCACAACTACTGAGCCTGCGCACCACAGCTACTGAGCCTGTGTGCCACAACTACTGAAGCCCATGCGCCACAACTACTGAAGCCCACATGCCACAACTACTGAAGCCCACGAGCCTGAAGCCCACGCTCCACAACAAGAGAAGCCACCACAATGAGAAGCCCGCACCGTGCAATGAAGAGTAGCCCCCGCTGGCCGCAACTAGAGAAAGCCCACGCGCAGCAACAAAGACCCAACGTTGCCAAAAATAAATTAATTAATTAATTTTTTAAAAAATCAGAGAGCAAGGTCAAGACAAAAAGAAAAATCAGGGACAAACCAATCTGAAAACAGGATGAAGTCGGTAAAACCAAAACACAGACCAGATCAGACTGCTGAAGGCAGGCTGCAAACTTGGCTCCGAGCATCCTAACAGTCAAAGCAAAGAGGGAAACAAGATGGATTCTGAGAGACTTTGCAAAAATTTGTGAAAACTATGTAGCACCACCCAGAAGGTGTTACATACAGCAACTCTGTGGCGCTGGACAGAAGGGATTATAGCCTCAAACATCATCTAAGAGGCCAGAGCATTGTGCCAAAGGTCATCTGCTTTAACCATCCCCACTGCCCTACTGCATTCTAGAACAGCAACAGCATAACAGCAAGAACAGTGAGCCAGGCAGAAGGAGGGGTTTTCGGGCCTGCTGGGTGTGACCCTCAAACTCATCAGGGCCCCAGTTTCCTTGACATAACCCTGGAAGGTTATGCTGAAGTTAAAAAGAATGTGGGAGCTCTCTATCGGGGGTCGGTAAATGTCTTCTGTAAAGGGCAGGAGAATCAATATTCTAGCCTTTGGAGGCCTTCCGGCCTCTGTCACAACTCCTCAGTTTTGCTGCTATAGCCTGAAAACCACCACAGACTACACATGAATGAATGGGCATGGCTGCGTTCCAATAAAACTTTACTTCCAGACACTGAAATTTGAATTTCACTTAATTTCACATGTCACAAAATACTCTTCTTTTTATTTTTTTCAACCATCAAAAAATGTAAAAACCATTCTTAGCTTGCGCACCATATAAAAAACTGGAGGTGGGCTGGATTTGGCCCGCGGGCCGTAGTTTGCTAACCCCTGCTCTCTATATATTCCAGAATAAACTACTAAGATGTATTATAATTTAAAGGAGGAAAGTAAGATGTGAATAGGGCGTGATATCATTTGTGTGCTTGTTTTTAAACGGAGCACACACATCCAAGTCCCCGTGAGGCAGACATATGGCCAGAGTATCTCTGAGAGGAAACTTTTCCCACGTGTATCTGCCTTGGGGGACAGAAATGGGAGGGTAGGAACAGGAATGAGACTTACTTCGACACCTCTAGGCTCTGTTTTAATTTTTTAACATGCCCATGCTTTTTCCTGTAGTAAAACACATTTTTATAAAGCCCGAGGCAAGTAGCAGGGTTTCAGTGCGTTACTTTTTGGTTTTCTGTATTTTTCAAATAAAAAATAAAAGTAACGTTATCCACCCGCGCCAAAAAAAAAGTTGTTATCTACATGGAAAGACATCCATGTGTTAATTCACAGCAGAAAAACATATGGACCATGGCGGCCCCTATGGGAAGCAGGCCTTCCGGATGTATCTGCAGGTGCAGAAACAGACAAGGGGGGGCTGGACCATCATCTCTACGAGCCGGGATTCCTCTGAGCCTGAGTCCAAGACCCGTGGACCTGAGCTCAGCTCCCAGTGGGAGCTGCCCACACTTTGCACAGACCTGGGGCTGTCTCCTGTGCTCGAGAAATGACAGCCAGGGAAGGAAGTGGGGGGCACTGAGCCAGCTCTCCGGTCTCAGGGACGGTGGCCTGGTAGGACCAAGAAGGGTGAGAACATCCAGCCAGTGGCCTGAATACAGGCGTTTGGCCCTGAGTCAACAAAGAAGGCAAGGCTCTAAGGTCACGCTGCCCAAGAGGGACGGTGCCCACTAGCCACATTTTAAACGTATTAAAACCAAGTAGCAAATAACATTCGGATCCCAGGCGGCAGCAGCATCACTTCAGGTGCCAAATGCCACCTGAAGAGTGGAGAGGGGCTAAGGTGCTGGGCAGAGGGGGCAGGTCCGGAACGTTCGCGCCATCACAGAAAGGTCTCCTGGTCAGAGCTGCCCCACAGGCTGGTGGGACAGGAGGGGGTGGGGACATTAGGAATGGGGGCAAGGGGAGGTGGACGGAGGGCACAGTAGGCTGGGCCAGCACCCAGGAGAGCCTCAGGCTTTGCTGGGGAACAGGACCACAGAAGAGGGGGTGTCCTTCCAAGATGACAGGGATACAGGGGCACCAGGCAGAGAAAAAAACACACAAAAGAAGGAAAACACTCAGCTGCTAAGAGCCAGGCCCTGCTCCCATACACAGAACCTTGTTTCATCATCCAGTCCTGGGCCTTCGGATCCGGACCAGCCACATGTAGCTTTTTAAATTTCAGTTAATTAACACGGAATAAAATTACCAGTTCCGACAGCACTAGCCGCATTTCAGTTGCTCAGAGCCACACACACACCTAGTGGCTACGGGACAGCAAAGATCTAGAACAGTCCCCACCATCGCTGGGAGCGACCGGGCAGTGCAGCTATGGACGGTCCTCTGAGGGGGCGTTATTTTCCACCCCTCCCCCACTTAAGGATAAGGAAACTGAGGCCACAAGTTCAGAGACTTCGCTGAGTTTTGAACTGAGGGAAGCAGGATTTGAATCAGGTCTGACTTCAAAGGAGCCCTTTCTAGAACCATCCCCGCCCCCCGCTGCCAGGTGAAGGGGAAACTCGGCCCTCCCCCAGGAGGCTCCCTGTATCCTCCCCATCAGTCTTCCCCCCACTTTCCAGGCTGCCCAAGCCCTCCAAGTTCAGTGCCTGACAGGCACTGGTGGATTAAAGGCAGAATGGAAAACCTCAGCCTTCAAGGGCCCAGGGAGAGAGCTGGGCACATCTGTGAATCACCAATCAGCCCGACAGGAGAAGAGCCTGCCGCCTCCAGAGAGCAACAAGCCCAGGCCTGGGGCTCAGGTGAAGAGACTATGCCATGAGAGGGTCCCTCCCAGCAGCCCTTTAGAGGGAGGAAGGGGTTGTGTCCAACCAGCCTGTCAGTGAGGACCTGGGGTGAACAATAAATTCTACAGCGGGAAGCCTTTCCTCTCCAGTGGTTGGTGGGGGACAAAGTAGCAAGAGCTCCTGTGATCTATCATGACATCCATCGCGTCCTCACAACAATAAAATCAGAAGTAGCATCATCATCACCATCATCAACATCATCATCATCATCATCCCCATCTTAGAGATGAGCAAACTGAGGCTCAGAGAAGTTAGGTAACCAGTCCAGAGTCACACAGCTTGAAACTGTAGGGCCGAACATCAAACCCAGCGCTCTCACTTTCAGCCCCTTAATCCTCTCCCCTACCCCCAGTGGGCACTGTGCCCAGTGTACGGACCAGGGCACCCAAACTTTCAGAGGGGCAGGGACCAGCCCCAGGGCACTCTGCTTGCACATCGCTAAGCCGGGATTTCAACTCACCAGAACTTGAAATGATCAGAGGTGCGGATCTCCAACAAAACACTCCCAGACTATCCTCTACTGTTGGTTTAGGATGATTCTTTACGGATCTATAAACGGAAAGTTCCTTCCCCCAGGGCTAGCCTGAGCCCAGCTGGGCGTGGTGGTATGGAAGTGCCCAGGCAGAAAAGCCTCACTTTGGTCTAAAAGAAAGATAATGATGATGATTTTGATCATCGTAAGCAAAAGTCACACCACCATGCGACCTTGGGATGGCCTGGCACCTCTGACCTGCGCCCTCATCTGGAAAATAGGAAAAAGCTGTCATCTGCCCCAGGACCTCTCAAGGTCTCCAGCTACAAAGTACCCCAGGGCTGCCCGCCAGCGTACAGGCACTCATCTGATGCAGTTTTCTGGAGTCCCGTTATACGCCATGCTAAATAATTCAAAACCATGTTTTCATTTCAAAATAAACACAGCCCCATCGCCAGAGCGAATGCCAAATCTGCATGAATGTTTAAGATAAAAGGAGACTTCAAAGAAACTTCAGACCTGCCTCTGGCACTGCCCCTCCCCAAATCCTGGAAAGAACAAGTTCTCAGTCTCCTGCCCCCTGGGGCAAAGATCTGCAGCTGCTGCTCAAATAAGAAACATAATTTCTTTTTTCCTACCCTCTTTGGCAGCTCCACAGAGCAGGTCTGCAGTACGTTCATTCTTGCTGCACCAATGCGACCACGGGTAATCCCAGGTCTTAATTCTTAGTTCCACATCCAAACTGTGTGACCTTGGGCAAGTCATTTAACCTCTCTGTTTCAATTTCACCATCTATAAAATGGGATAATAATAGCCCTGACTTCACAGGATGGTAATGAAGAGTAAAGGGGTAGATTCCTGTTGAGGGTAGATCCTGGCACATGGTAAGTGCTTTCTATGTGTTGGCTGTTATTACTATTGCATTACACATAGTATTTTCCAGCTCCTAGGCCAAAAGTTCACTTGACACGTTGTCAAGTCCCTTCCCCCTCCTCCAAGGATCACTTCCCTGGGGACTCCACATACCCACCCATGGGACAAGCCTTTTAAGATGACACCCCTGGCCTGACCCTGGGCAGCTTGGCCCTCCCCAGGCAGCAGCCCAGACTCGGGTCCCCTCCTGGCCCCCTTTCC